>NC_088646.1:24284355-24656855 GCF_964019385.1 Sycon ciliatum
GTAATCTGTATTGTCCTGGTGAGTGTATGTTGGCTCATGACGAGTGCCAGCAGAGGAAGAATTTTAATGTGCAGTACCACACCCGGCTTCACTACTTGTCTATTTCCGGAGTGCCTGTATCACTCCAACAGTTAAACGTCCTCCACTTTACGCTATGTGTGTTGTTTAGACTAAGGGATGCAACTTCTGATTTTTTGCTGCTGGGCAGGTGTGTGTACTGTTTTGCGCAACGCCCGGCCGACCCGTTCAGCCGATTCTGCGGCGAGTGCGGCTCTCCCATGCCATCTGTACCACCTCGGCGCGCTAGTCCACCCGAGGCCGGAGAGGTAGGGGCTACTCGGCATTCTATTATTGGCAGTGTGCATTGCCTGGCTATGCGATGGTCACTTCCACTCATAATACCTTCTTCAATGAAAACCTGTGTGAAAACTCTCCACTGTGATAAGTGACCGCCTTTGTGACATACAGCCACTATACAAGGAAATCATGTGTGTGGCCAGGGTCAGTCGTTTGAGTGGCTGAATCAGATTTTGCCACTCCAGTTAAATCTATCTTTAGTGCCCACTGTATTTTCCGGAGTATAGGCTGCACTTTGAACACTCAAAATTTACCCAAAAGAATGGGGTGCGGCTTTTACTCCGATGATCAAATTAACGATGATAAGTAGGGTAGATGTCTGTATTTCATGGCAAAAATGGGGGGGGTGGCTTATACTCCGGAAAATATGTTAACCCATGCAGGGGTAGACAGGCCAGTGTAGGCAGGTGTCCCTTCTGTGCGAGACAGGCCTACACCCCTAGTGTGACTCACTAGTCTGGAGGTCCTCAGTTTTGTTGTGTTTATTCATTTTTAACTGCACTGGAGTATGCATCTGAGCACAGCGTACCATTGCACCTCTTGGACCGTGACAGCAGAAGCCGGGAGCTATTGGACATGTCACAATTTTTGTTGCTGCAATTCTCTCTCTCTTGTGTGTGTGTGTCACGGCGTGTTTGTGTGTGTGTGTGTGTATTCATTTTAGCTTGGCAAGTGCCTCTACTGTCATAGCATGGTACCGCTGAATGCGCCGCGGTGTATGGTGTGCGACGCGCCCATGCAGCCACAGCTGCAGCCTCAGGCCGCCAAGCGACTGCAGAGGCGAATCATCTGCGTCGGCTGCGGCATGGCCAACCCACCGGAGATGTCCGTGTGTGTTGCGTGTGAGAGCGAACTAACGGGAGTGCCGCGGGTAAGAAGGACGATGTGACTTTGTTTGCAAATAATGCTAATGCACCGATGAAATGTTTGCTGACATGGTAGTAACTAATGGCAAGTGATGAAACGGGCAAAGGACTTTAAAAGGAGGTTGCTATTTGATGGTCATCCCAGTCAGCCAGTGTCTTTTTTGGAGTTTTCAGTGAATTCTGAAGCAAGATGGGAGAAAGGTGTCAATGGGTGACATGGGAAATGCATGGATGAACAGGGGAGGTAATAAATAGTGCTCAGCACCTTGTAAGTACCAAATCGCTGTGTGTGTGTGTGTACGTGTACGTGTGTGTGTGTGTGTGTGTGTGTGTGTGTGTGTGTGTGTGTGTACGTGTGTGTGTGTGTGTGTGTGTGTGTGTACGTGTGTGTGTGTACGTGTGTGTACGTGTGTGTGTGTGTGTGTGTGTGTGTGTGTGTGTGTGTGTGTGTGTGTGTGTGTGTATGCATGCATGGACCCACATGTGTGTTCGGCATGGGCATGCATGCGTGTGTGACAGGAGATAACTATTGATGAAGTCATACCAGAAGAGCTGTCGGGCCCCAAGATAGCTCCTGTGTGCCATTCATGTGATCGCCAGCTAGCACTTGACTCACGTTTCTGTGATGGCTGCGGTGGCAAGGTGAGCAGCTCCAGTGATCAGTACAATGTACCATTGTTTTGCCGGTGATGGGCCAGAAAAGTACAAGGTCAGAATACATATTGTGAGGTTGCACAGGTGTGGTAGTATGAGGTCAATTTGAGCATTACCTGGTACATTAGATTGCCATTTCTACAGTAGCCCCTCTTCCCCTCCCCTTTCCCTACGCCACCCTCTCCTCTTCTCTCATCCCATCTCATCTCCATCCCCTCCCCTCCCCTCCTCTCCCCTCCCCTCCCCTCTCCTCCCCATCCCTAGCCACACACACTGTACACAAACACCAACTCACCAACCGATCCACCAACTAACCAACCCACCAACTAACCAACCCACCCACCAACCTATATACCAACCCACCAATCAACTAATCCTCCAACCAATCCACCAACCCACTAGCCAACCCACCCACCAACCTACCTAAAATTTTGAACCTACCACTTAACCCACCAACCAACCCACCAACCTAGTAACCAACCAACCAACCAGCCCACCAGCAAACAAACCAAACCACTAATCCTCCAACCAACCAATCAACTCACCTACCCACCAAACAATCCACCAAGCAACCAAGCAACCACCCCATCTACCCACCTACCTACTGACCTACCTACCAACCTGACAGCCAACCCACCTACCAGCCAACCAACCAGCCTACCCACCAGTTCATTGTAATCACTGATCTCTCTCTGCCCATGGTTCTGTCATCTACAGGTAGTTGACCTGGCAAGCAGTGCTGTTGTGTGCAGTTTGTGTAACGCTTCTAACAGTGCACAGTATCGCTGCTGCACCAGCTGTGGTGCTTCACTACGGCCAGACCAAGCAACTAAGCAGTGAGTGCTCAATAGTGCTTAAAATAAAGATTAAATATTCACTATTTCAAGTGCTCTGAATATGGAGGTGCCCTTGATTGAGAGGCTCTACTGAACAGGTGTGTTACCACCTTGTGCAGCATATAACCAAGTACTGAGCCGCAGTACCGGTAAATCTACCTTGATCCCGGCTGCACTGTAGCGGATGACCAATGCATGTTTCCGCCTCAATGTTATTCTTGTGCCACAGTGACCCCGGTGCGTCTACAACATCAGTGGACGGTGGGAAGAAGCGGACGAAGGTAAGCCTCTCAGCGCACAGTCTACATGGCCAGGCAACGTCTGTCAAGACCATTGCGGATCAGTGTGTAGTAGACGATATAGTGGGACGCTGATGCCGGAGTGCTTTTCCTGGACAGCTGATTCGCTGCACAGTCACTTGTCACTGCGTTAGAGCCATGCCACGGGTGATACCATCTAACCACTGTGTTCCTGTTTGCCTCTGTCTCAATAATGTACATGATAGGACGGAAGCTGGCTGATAGTTCCGCCACCGAAGCCGCCGGGCCAGTTAAAGACACAAGCCTGCCAGACCGAAGGTCTCTTCTTTCCCTCGGCTAAAGCCATTGAAAACATGAAGGGTTCCGAGGTGGAGAAGATCATGTCTCACCTGACGATGCAGGATCGTGCCACAAGGGATCTCACTCAGACTAGCCCTGGGCGAGGTATGTCCAATGTTGGTCAATGTACGGATAATTGGATATCTTGTCATCGCACTAGAGGTTCTGGGACTTCCTCTGGATGCATGTCAGTGATGTCACAGTAGCAAAGTCCTGTTTCCTTGCACCGATCGTACACCGACACTGGCAGGAATCTTTTTCAAATCATGTGACCCTGGAACGTCATTAATAAGAACTCTGATAAGACGAACTTTCGCTTTAGAAGAACTGGTATTCGCATAAATCACTGCCTGTATTCACTGAGTGTAAAATATGGATAACAAGAACTCCCATTGGTGTGAACAAATGCCATCACTCCCTTAGTGTTCGTCCTGAAGAGGTTTGACTGTACGATGAAATACGATCCACTGTTCGCATCAGAGTTAGTCAGACGGACTGTTCCGCATCTGCAGGAGTGCCACTACTGTTGGTGATCAAGGTGCAGAGGCAGGTCCGGCAGGGCCCGGAAGTCGGTAGATCAGACCTACCACAGAGTCATAAAATATATAAAAATCCCATTTGCTGCATCCATGTTACCCTCGCGCCAGGCATCGAGTGCCCAATCAATTGTGGGTCGCAGCACGGTTGGAAAAATATCCGTCCGCTTTCAAGCAGGACTTTAGTCTTGGTACCCTTTGGTCATGTCATGTCATGGTCTTGGTCCTTGCACCATCCCACTACGCCTGCCTGCTTGGCAAGAGCATTCACGACATATAGTCAACTTTGAAAGTAAATAGCTCTCTGATATACACTGATTGATTGACATGTTCCAATGATTTTGTGTAACTCTTCTATGTACATTCCCAGGTTACTGGCGGCAGCAGACTGATCACATCTGTGCACACATCAAAGCATACTCCCAGAATTCACCAGACTTTCAAAGTGCCATTGGTCAGCCACTTATGGGACGTGTACGTACTTGATAGCAAGGATAAATGGTTGGATTCAATGCTGTTGTCCTTTGACTGGTATTTGTGTGTCTGTGTGTGTGTGTGTGTGTGTGTGTGTGTGTGTGTTTGTGTGTGTGTGTGTGTGTGTGTGTGAGAGAGAGAGAGAGAGAGAGAGAGAGAGAGAGAGAGAGAGAGAGAGAGAGAGAGAGAGAGGAAGGGAGAGAGAGATGGAGAGGGAGAGAGTAAGGGTGCGTGTGCACGGGAATCACGGTGAAGGTAGCTTGTTTTCCATGTGCGTTTTCTAGAAGCTTTGGCCGGGAGCATTTTTTCTTTTACCAGTGCTCATTATCTACAGCATCCCATTTGTCAAAGCCATCGAATAATCCTGTTCCTGTATTGCTCCATGCCATCAATTGTTCACTGTCTGTGTGCTATTCTGCAGGTACTGGCTGCCACAGCCAGGCAAGAGGACCATGAGTTGACACTCACATTCACATTCGACCTGAAAAGCTTGGTAAGCATGAGTCACGGTCACATTTACTTGCCACTGTGGGGCAAAATGCATTCCATAAAACTCTATGCCAATTCCAAACTGTGTGCACCCCTTTCCAGCAATGGGTTTGTTTAGTTGAGTTTGCGGCTACTTAGAAACGGATGTCACTTTGAGACACAGTCACACGGGATGCTAATGTAGAATTCAGTGCATACAAGCGTTCTTGATTGTTTGAAAAGGTAGCAATCGGCCGGAACTTCTCCGAGCATTGTGATCAGGTCAGAATCACCGGCATTGTTCTGTGTGGTCTTCAACAATTTGTGAACAGCCGGAAACTGGCAGCCGCAGCGTCAGTCGTAATGGCACTTTCTCAACATCTGCCATGTCTCGGTCCGGTACTCCTCCGACATCTCGGGTGTCGAGCAGCTCTGCACGGCCAGCATCTGCAGGTATGTGTGTGTGTGCGTGCGTGCGTGCATGCGTGCGTGCATGCGTGCGTGCGTGTACTTTGATGTACTTAGTTTTAACGTGTGCCATGCAAGTACGAGACAGGTACAGGTCAGATACTCGCTCATCAAAGAGCTGAAGAGCTAAAGAGCTCTGTACAGAGTCTTGTTCATATGAGGGTAGACTGTTCATCCCGTGGCTACCCCAAGTCAAGTTTCACCCCGTACTCATCTTCCACAGAGTGCTAAAGGTCTCTACTGTCTTCCAGCCTCCGCTAGGTTTACATGTATATATCACCGATTCGTATGGCGTTGGGTTGGTAGTTATGAGGCAAGTCGGTGATTCTCTCTGGGTAGAGATTGTGAGCCTTGCTTCTTGGTATAGTATACTCTGCTCCATTCATGAGCAATAGCATACTTACACAGGCTAGCAGCCAACCCCAGTGAGCCAGCTCGCTTTGTGCATACGAGAGATAGCGCAGGGCCTAATGCACGCCCTTCCAGAGCCTGCACATCATCTCTTACATTCTAGCTGTAAGCTTTTTTAAGCACTACTTTACAAACGATTAACTGTGGATGGATGTGGGTGTGCACATGCGTGTGTATGCGTGTGCGTGTGTTTCTTTCCTGAATGGATCATCCACGCTGACAGGGGCTAGTTTAAGTGGTCTACTACTGGCATCGTCCGGATATGATCGCTTAACCGGGACAACGTCACAGTCTTCACAGAGCATTGTCGGTGAGATTGCATGTGGTGATTATCTTTACTCTAGAAAGTCTCGAACTATGATCAGTTGTGTCTATGGCTGATCCAGGAAAAGGCCGTGCATTAACTATTCTTTCAGGCTACATCAGTGTATATCCTCCCAACATTCTTGTACCGTAATTATGATATCTGCATGCAAATTCTGGGCATATACATGCAAGCTTAAACCACCCGTCTTCCATCAGGGTCTGACCTTTCTTGGGTCGAAATATTCCTGCAAGTAAGTCAGGGTCTGCCTAAGGAATTCTCTGCTTCATGGCTTCCCAGTGATCAGCTGTGCAAGTGGCCGAGACACAGTGCGTTCGGTGTGTTGTCTTCAGTTGCTGCTTTGTGCTGTCCTGAGATCATGTCAACTGTCCATGTACATCTTTTGTGTCAGGACGGTCAACTCGTTCATTTTCGGTCGCAGCTGCACCGACAAGGAAAAAGGCGAAGACAACCACCAAGCTGCGGCAGTCGGTATGTATGGTGTTTTTCTGCCCTGACTGGAGGTACTGTTCATGATTTGACATTGGCATGGCCCCTAAATGGACTAATTCCAGTTGCTATGTTTGATAAGTTGGCCGCCTGGGTGGAAATTGTTGCTTTTGCTTCACGTGTAACTCCCTAATACTAGCTAGATGCACTTGAGGTTAGAAGCGTTTATCTCACACGCACAATTGCGGAAGACGTAAAGGTGTGGTTTCATTCTCGTCACCTCATTGGCAATTGCCGGTGCCTGTGAAAGATGTCCTGATTCTGTCTGTGAAGGCATACGTAGCAAGGCAAAGTGAGTTGAGATTGGTAAGGTCGAGCAGCTACTTTGACTTCAAAAATGCACCGCATGTGCTCACAATGCACCATGGCGCATGTGCTCACAATGCACCATGGCGCATGTGCTCACAATGCACCATGGCGCATGTGCTCACAATGCACCATGGCGCATGTGCTCACAATGCACCATGGCGCATGTGCTCACAATGCACCATGGCGCATGTGCTCACAATGCACCATGGCGCATGTGCTCACAATGCACCATGGCGCATGTGCTCACAATGCACCATGGCGCATGTGCTCACAATGCACCATGGCGCATGTGCTCACAATGCACCATGGCGCATGTGCTCACAATGCACCATGGCGCATGTGCTCACAATGCACCATGGCGCATGTGCTCACAATGCACCATGGCGCATGTGCTCACAATGCACCATGGCGCATGTGCTCACAATGCACCATGGCGCATGTGCTCACTTTTCATATACATTACTTTTGTTGTGAACGACATGCAGCCAGAAGACTGTCTCTTGCTTCGTGAACTGGCAGACCAGGATGGCACAAAGGATCGCGTGTTGCAGTTACTCAGGGAGGTAAGCCGAGGAACACAGCCACACACTATGCTGTATGCAAAACAGTGCTACTAGCACTGTGTTGAGTGTGCTTTTGATTTGTAAAAAAATTACCCTCTGTAGAAAGTTAGTTACTCTCTCTCCACAACTCACACATCACGGCACGCACACCAAGGGCGACTCTGGCAGGTTTGGATGTGTGTTGGCTTCTATCAGAAGTGAATACCTGCTGCTGCTGCTGCTGCTGGCTGACGTTTGAAGTGCAGAGGTCAGATTCCCTCCCTCTGGTGCAGGGCCCAACCAAACTCTATAACTGGTACGGTCACTGAGTGAGCGGTGCTCATTGAACCCATCTTCACACCACCTGGGTCAGCAATACAGTCACACCAGGAACACCAGTTGCAACGGTACACAACAAAACTGAAACTGAGACTGTGGTTATTTCCTGTGTTGATTGCATCCCAGTAGATACTGTATTGCTACACGGAAGCTCATCAAAGAGGGTCACAGTCACTGAGCTAAGGTTCTAAGGGGGTGATTGATATGTTGGGCTTGTGCAGCGAATACAAACCTTAGATACGCTAAACCCGCGACCACAAATTCAAGGACGCCATTTTGGACATTTGCCAACGTTTATGGTCAGCGCTCACGTTATGCACCTCCAGCTGGTAGGTTGCTTTTAGCGACTAAGGGATGCCAAGCGTTTTGTATCATATTTACTCTCTTACGTGTGCCTTGTAGGGTGCTAGTCCTAACTGCCGTGATCGTCAATCACTGCCCGCTCTGTCAGTGGCTGCTAGCAATGGTCGCGCTGACTGCCTCTGTGCTCTGGTGGATACTGGTGCCAAGATCCAGCAACAGGATGTCAAGTAGGTCGCTTCTTTGCACTTAGCAACATTAAAATATATTTAGCGCTTTACACCACTGTGTTCTACGTCAGTCATGGTGCAGAAACCACATAATTATTATACTTGAGTATAAGAAGTAGATTCTTTGTTAGAGGAAGGCAAATCAGCACACAAAGCACAGAAGCCATAATAGTTTCGACTAGGCCTTTCGTATCATTACTCTTCAAGTCGAATACAATGGAGATTAACAAGGTAGCAAGAAAGTCCTTATAACCGGAACTTTGGCAATCTTTTAAAATGCTATTTTGTCAATGCTCTGACCGCCAGAGTGACTTGCTTTCTACCTTGTTAATCACCATTGTATTCGACTTGAAAAGTAATGGTACGAAAGGCCTAGTCGAAACTATTATGGCTTCTGTGCTTTGTGTGCTGATATAAGATGTACCTGTACCTCAACATTTTGTATGTTACTATGTTTACCTGCCTACGGTGTCTTCTCAAAATTCCACTGCTTTGCAATGCTCCCACCCCACAAAAATAGGGCCTGTACGCACCACCGTCTACCATGAAATACAATCGGGTCCAACTGAACCTATGCTTCTGCAGCTTTGCTTTTAAAATAATTTAAAAGTCCAACATGCTAGTAGTGCCCTTGTGCTGTCATGTGACTTCTGTGGTTCTGTACGACAGTGGCAACACAGCACTACATGCAGCTATAGTGAAGGGAAGCAACCAGACTGCTTGCGTCGAAGAACTTTTGAGGTAAGGCCATGCATGCCGAGGGGCGTTGTGTCCATGCGACCCACCACGCTCACCCTCTATAGGAGGCATTTGGTGCTTATGTGTGTGTGTGTGTGGGGGGGGGGGGGGTGTAATAATTATATGGGAAGTCTGAAGAAGAGAGTTAGATTAATGGGTCAGGGTTGTGTATTATTCCTTTAGGAACCTCCTAGTACAGATGGGTTTCGATTGAACAGAAGTCTAGTCCCATGTAGGGGAGACAACAGCTCAACACCAGTTGCCTGTACGGCGAAATCTGAATATAACAATAAGATTGTTATTGTTATAATATATACGGGCAGATCACTCATGACTCAGGAGGTTAAAAAGGACATGGTGGTCTTGGGTGTTTCCAAGGGGGAAGGGGATGTGCGTGCTGGAGAAAAACAGGGGAGAGCTTCATTTAGCACCATGACCATCCATGTTTTGCATGAATCCCTCAAATTGAAATTTTCTGGCCTGATTGTGTGTGCTGTTAGATGTGGTATCAACCCCGACCTTCGCAACAAGCTTGGACAAACGGCATATGATGTTGCCGTACACAAACACATCCAGCCATTGATACGCTGCTTGGCTACTAACGTGGGCACCCAACTCCTGGCCCCACGAGCACGGACAAGAAACAAGTAGTCTAACAGTTACAGAAGACTCATCAAGTTGACATAATCTTTTGCTCAGGACATAATCATTATTGCCTATCAGGAGACTAAAACAATCTTGATGTAAATAAAATACAGGTCATGTAGAGAAATATAATCTCAAATTTGGAGGAAGGCGACGTACAGTGTGTGTTCAGTTTGCGTCTTTTAGCTTTTAAACATACTCGTTCTTTTCAGTATGACTTGAAACGTCTTCATATTTTTCTTTCTTGTAGCTTCCAGTATTTTGCATTGAGAAGAACCAACTATGTTGATCGGAGAAACATAAGTAAAGAGGACCTGCTGAGAGAATAGCTCAATTTGATTCGGTGGATACTCATCGTCGAGATTGCCGGGTCTAATCATAATCACCGCCATCCTCCTCGCCATCTTCTGCCTCCTCCTCTTCCTCTTCTTCGTCGTCCTCGTTGGCCTTTGCTGCTTCAGCCTCCTCCATTTCAACAGTGGGGTCCTCTTTCTCCTCGATTTGCGGGTCCAGCCGGTACTCGGGCTCTGGATGCGGCGGGAACGCTGGACTGAATGGCTCCACCTCGTACTTATGTCCGTACCCAACATAGATGCTGTCAAAATCCCTGAGGGAGGGGAAAAGTAGAGAAGCAGAAGCCAAGAGTTACGAACGCAATTCGCAAAGTCAGACTGTCCTGTGTTCACCAATGTCACTGTGACACTGTGTGTGCTGTGGCTGTTTGGTTAGTTGGGCAGGGCCATGCCCAGATGCCCGGCTGTAAAAAGGCCCGTACTAATAATAGTGACACAGGTGGTCAAGACCTACTCACCCCTAGTCATGATGTTCTGGGTAGGACCGTAGTACCGGGGTAAGTTGGGCAGGGCTGTAGTATATTCGGGGTAGGACCGTAGTACCGGGGTAAGTTGGGCAGGGTTGTAGTATATTCGGGGTAGGACCGTAGTACCGGGGTAAGTTGGGCAGGGCTGTAGTATATTATTCGGGGTAGGACTGTAGTACCGGGGTAAGTTGGGCAGGGCGGTGCGCAGCTGGAAACGGGTACATAGCAATAACTGTTAGCGATACCAGTGACCAAGACCACTCCAGTATATTCAGGGTTGGACTGTTGCACTGGGGTGTTAGCGATACCAGTGACCAAGACCACTCCAGTATATTCAGGGTTGGACTGTCGCACTGGGGCAAGTTGGGTGTATGGTGCAGTACCAGGGCGAGTCGGGCAGGGCCATACCCCAGCACTTCAGTACAGCTGTGTACTTACTTAGTATTGCCAGCCGTGTATGCCCCGGGCCAGATGTTGGAGGACACAATGGCATGGGAGTACTGAGGGAACAGCTTCATTGTTCGACGGACCGACCAGGCCTCGACCGGGGCAGAGCTCCGGTCTTCAGCGATTGGAGTCAGGATCACGGGACCCGACTCGGGGGCGAGTGGGACAGCTTCCGACAGACTTCCCCTCTCGTCTTCATCGTCTTCGTTCTCATCGTCAAAGTCGTCTCCAGCATCTGGTAGTGGGTTGTACCACGTGCAGCGACCCTGCATGCATGTATGCATGTATGTATGTATGCATGTATGTATGAATGTATGTATGTATGTATGTATGTATGTACACACAGGCAATGCATGCACACACAGGCAATGCATGCACACACAGGCAATGCATGCACACACAGGCAATGCATGCACAAACAGGCAATGCATGCACAAACAGGCAATGCATGCATGCACACACAGGCAATGCATGCACACGGCAATGCATGCACACACAGGCAATGCATGCACACGACAATGCATGCACACACAGGCAATGCATGCACACACAGGCAATGCATGCACACACAGGCAATGCATGCACGCACAGGCAATGCATGCACACGGCAATGTATGCACACGGCAATGCATGCACACGCCAATGTATGGGCAAATTCAGAAATTGTTCCCAAAGATGGAAGGATGAAAGGAGGTAGCAACGGAGATGGTATAGAGTGCATTTTCAGTGATCTCTCGTGTCGAACTGCTATTATGCTCACACCATGCATACACAGGCATTATGCGATTTGTTATATGGTCCAATTCACCGATCAGCCGCCTGCTCCACGTCTACCGAAGCACAATTGTTAGTGCTGGGCACATATACCCAATGGCTGCACGCAAGAGCTAGAGCTGGAACAAAACCTGAACACTAGAACGGGATACTCACCTGAGGGAGAATGTAGCGGACGGAATGGGCCCAACTCTGCAAGTTCTCGCAAAGGTCATCCATGCCCGGTGGCTCGTACTCTTCATTGATTTCTAGTGGAATGTTTGCAGCTATCGTGGAGGAAACACAATAGAAATAATTATGTTAGTATGTTAGCATGTTATGCACCATCCCACCACTGAACACAAACGGGCATGGAGATGAGATGGAGAAATCATGGTGGGCGCTGGGTGGTCAGCTGTGAATAGTATCATTAGAGTTTCATGAAGAAAATTTTTATCATGCAACGAAGCCAGATGTCCGAACATCTGTGCACAACGCCGCAAAGTACTCACGCAAACACGTCAGAAGTGTTTTTCTCAAACTGGGTAGTACCTATTTCATCACCTATGACTTGATAATAGCCGGCTAGCATGGTACAATAACCCTTTTCAATACTTATAATGAATTTTTTCCCTCAAATGGTTCTTCACATTCTGTATCACACTTTGTGGATTCAACAACAAAGATGATTCCAAGTACTATCCATGTCATCACCTCACCTCCACCTTCGTCGTCCTCTTCCTCTTCTGGCATTGCGTAGTACCCAACCGGACTTAGAATAGTGCCTGCAGAAATACGAGCAATCTGTGCTCGGAGGTAGTGGGCCTCCTGGCCTGGGAACGGTGGATAGCAAGTAAGCTGTGCAGCAGCAGCAGCAACAATATCAACATAGACAGCCGCATGGTGTTACAGGTACAGATAGGAGAATTTAATCAAGGCCACTACTGGATTGTAGCGTGGCCTTGCCGCTAGCTCAGAGATGTGCGTATCAGGAAAGGTCTATTTCCCTAGTATCCCATGCATTGGTCCAGTCATCTGTGAACTGCCTAGAGCCTATACCAGGCCATCATTACCTACCTCGGCATAAAGGTTTCCAGTGAAGTACTTCTTGATCTGTCTAGCTACGCTAATGCATTGCGGCGAGGCATTGGGCAGACGGATCCAGTTCTCACCAGCTGCAGAGATCACGACACAGAATTCATTACACGTCATCAAGGGTCAGATCCTGCAAGCTAGAAGGTATGGCAAGAAGTCACACCAACCGACAAGTTGAAAGAACTGACCGTGGCTGGCCCGGGGAGGAAAGTTACCACTGTGTTACCTTGGTAAGGTATGCACAGTTCGTGACTCGTGCTGTTGACAGCTTGCAGAGAGATGGTGGTTCGGCTCCTTTTGGCCGTTCAGTGTGGTTCCATAGCCGTAGCTCAGTTTGTTGGCATGCTGCTCATGAAAAGCAATGCCCCCCCGGTTACCCAGTTAAAGTCCTGGGGGGGGGGGGGGGGGGGTGTTGCTATGGCAGGCGGTGGTGCGGGTGGGGCCGGCATTCGTTCACTTGACAAGCAACAGGCTACCCTTGCATTTGAATTTGGGTATCATTCCCAACTTTATTCGAACTATACACGTTGATGAACGAAAGACTGAAACCGGAAAATCAAGTCTCTTTCGCATGCAGACTACTTTTAAAGGTATCGCGATGTCTCCTGATTCGATCCTGATTTGATGCATACCCCAAATCTGCAGTGGAAGGGAGGTTTCACTGTGACCAGAGGAAGAAATACAGAGCATACAGTGTGTGCATCTGGGCCAGACTTACGTTCTGTGCAGACATAGTAGATTTTCATGTTAGTGCCAGTGCGAAAGTCTTCCTCTGGTATTATCACCGGCGCCTTGATCTTCTTCTTGCCTTCTCCCTCTTCCTCACCTTCACCATCCTCTGTACAGCATACAGTATATGAGGAGAGGTTCTCACATGTTTGGCAATGTGCTTTACGCACATGTGTTTGTCTGTCTGTCTGTCTGTCTGTGTGTGTGTGGAGGGGGGGGGGGGGTATACCAATACTTTGTAGAAAAACAAAAGTCTCTGCAGAATCACAGTGACACATACATGTGTCATGTGCACTGAATGGTTTGGACTGTGTGCACAGTCAACCTTGCGAAGAACGACCTTCAGTCGCACATCGGAGAAAAGTGTTGCTATTCGTGAGGATGAACGTACAAGTATGGAGTCAAAATGAACGTATGGAGTCAAAATGAACGTATGGAGTCAAGAAATGACCTACTGATATGGGTATGAAGAATGTGTCGATATTGCGAGTTGTTGTTACTGTATACCCGGGCTGTTATTCACGAGGCTTTACTGCACTGCTTACTGTACTGCTCACTGCACTGCTCACTGCACTGCTTACTGCACTGCTTACTGCACTGCTCACTGCACTGCTTACTGCACTGCTTACTGCACTGCTTACTGCACTGCTTACTGCACTGCTTACTGCACTGCTTACTGCACTGCTCACTGCACTGCTCACTGCACTGCTCACTGCACTGCTTACTGCACTGCTTACTGCACTGCTTACTGCACTGCTTACTGCACTGCTTACTGCACTGCTTACTGCACTGCTTACTGCACTGCTTACTGCACTGCTTACTGCACTGCTCACTGCACTGCTTACTGCACTGCTTACTGCACTGCTTACTGCACTGCTTACTGCACTGCTTACTGCACTGCTTACTGCACTGCTCACTGCACTGCTCACTGCACTGCTTACTGCACTGCTTACTGCACTGCTTACTGCACTGCTTACTGCACTGCTTACTGCACTGCTTACTGCACTGCTTACTGCACTGCTTACTGCACTGCTTACTGCACTGCTTACTGCACTGCTCACTGCACTGCTTACTGCACTGCTTACTGCACTGCTTACTGCACTGCTAGTTCAGTTAGGGAGGGGCTACTGTACCTTCTTGATTTGCAGCTTCTTCATCTTCTTCTTCCGTGCTCTGTTTGGATGGAAACTGTACAACACAGAGACCGGAAGGACAGCATGCGACAGCATGTACAAGTATATGTACAGTAGTACATTTCCCCGAGTCCTAGACATTGTATATACACACCAGCACGCACAGACATCAGGCACTGTACAAATGCAGCTGCAAGGAAAACTGAAGATTTGAAATTTAACTAAAGGAAATGGCACAGGGCCAAAATAGGTACCACAAGGCGGAAAGTCTCTCGGAAGCTACATTCACATTTCCATTTCCAACACCAGTTTCCAAGCATGACAGGCATGTTAGATACTTTTAAAAAGACTGAGACGGATCATAATTATACATAATCAACCGCCCCATCAACAGTGTAGTATTATGCATGGAGGACATCGTAAGGGATGGATAGATTCTTTACCGAGTTCATGTCTTCCTCGGGTTCCTCGTCCACTCCATCCTTCATGGTACCCTCGGCTACGATGTAGTCATTTTGTAGCCCAAAGATCTTTCCTGCATATATATTATACACACCATACACATCCGCACACACACACACGCGCGCGCGCACACACACACACTCTCACATACACACATGTGCACACACGGACATGGGAAAAGAAGAGATAAAAGAGGAGAGAGAGAGAGAGAGAGAGAGAGAGAGAGAGAGAGAGAGAGAGAGAGAGAGAGAGAGAGAGAGAGAGAGAGAGAGAGAGAGAGAGAGAGAGAGAGAGAGAGAGAGCGAGAGAGAGCGAGAGAGAGAGAGAGAGAGAGAGAGAGAGAGAGAGAGAGAGAGAGAGAGAGAGAGAGAGAGAGAGAGAGAGAGAGAGAGAGAGAGAGAGAGAGAGAGAGAGAGGGGCAGAGGAAAGAAAGTGTAGCAAACAATGTAATCAAGCAGAAAGTTTCACATCAGAGAGTCCAATCGTTGAATTCATGTCAACCCTTTAAAGTTCATACAATAATAGTTCAATCATCGTGAGTTTTGGCATTCTGTTGCAGCTATCTGAGCTTAGACATAGCAGCAGTCAAAGCCTCACACTCACCCCAGAAGCGCACTTTCTCCAGATTAGTGCGGCTGCGAGCAAGCTCTTTCAGGTGAACAAATATGCGAAACATCTCTTCAAATCCGATGCCAACCTGCAGGAAGAAAACATGCAGAAGAATTGTTTCTGCATTCCACACTTTATTTCTTCACATTTTTTTGAAAAACACATTCTTAGGCCCTCTTCAGACTAGGTACAAAACAGCCTATATGTCACATTTACATAGAAGTTTCCAAGACAACAACAAGAATCTGGCGGGAAGCCTAGAAAGCTGCCCAATCCTTTCAGGCAGGGCGCGAACCCTTGTAAACGGCAACTTTCCTGCATTTATCGTACTTTCACCAGGCAGTCGTACAAACATGAAAACTGTTGTACCCGAATACGACTGCCGCCTGCTTTCACGCATCCCAGGCCCCTTGCGCAATTGTGTAGGGTCAAAGGTTGCCTGTATATTGCATGTAAAATGTGTAGTCTGAATGCAGGCGTGGAAAAATGTTGCCTTTCAGGTTTTATGTGATTTCGTACTGGATGTTCTATGTACGTAGTCTGCAGAGGGCCTAAGAGGGCTTCAGCATGCTCTCTCCAATGACTGAATGTATACGTACCCCACCCTCTTCGAATATGGACGCCATCATCATCAAGTTCCTGACAGGATCCTCCATCTCGAGGTCGTTTGCATCATCGCTATCAGTGTTGGCTGCATGCAACGCCTGTGTGTACAGTAGCACAGCAGAGAAGTATCGTACACAACTCATTCAAACACAGTCTATTCATAAAAAGATGGGCCCTGGCTCGCTCCCGGTTTTGGCGATTTTCTCGTACATGGTGCAGTGCGGCGAAATTTGAAACTTGAAAAGGGGTCGGAAGGGGTCGTAGTTCAACTGGGTTCAAACTGCACAATGTACTGTTGCAAGTAGAGTGAACGGCTTGGTCCTCTCAATTCAGTGCTTTTCGAGCGAAACCTGGCCGAAATATTCTACTTGTTATGATTTGCATTTTTGGAGACTCCACTAGAACATAATTGGAAGAGCATTCCATAGGGGATTGCCAAAACAAGATTCTAAAAAAAGTTAAAACTCAAAGTTTGACTCATCTATGGCCAAAAGCTAGTATCTTTTAGATTCTTTTTTTATGAATGAACCGCAGTCTTGTCTGGCACATGGGAAAACGCTTCAATAAGTACAGATGATCCCCAGACCATAATGTCTGCTTGCTGTGATGGCCGAGTGGTTAAGGCGTTAGACTTGAAATCTAATGGGGTCTCCCCGCGCAGGTTCGAACCCTGCTCGCAGCGGTTACTTTTTGTTATTTTTCTTATAGTACTACCAAGAGTAGATAAACAAGAGTGTGCAACTCCGGATGGATTGGCCCACGGCGGAATTTTTTGTTGACGTAATCTTTTCGACGACGCACGCGCTGCGAGCCTTTTGGAGAGTTTTCCCTCGTGCACTTGGCTGGGCTTTACACTACAAGGTCGGTGCCCAGCACGTGCTCTCACACTGCTCTGCGGCAAAGCCGCGTTTCTCTGAAAAAAGGTGACGTAAACAAAAAATTCCGCCGTGGGCGCGGGGTATCTGCAGATTGTGCAGGAGAGATCCGGAGTTGCACACTCTTGTTTATCTACTCTTGGTACTACTTTGTTGCAGGAATATTCACCTTACAATCTTCTCCAGTTCTTGGCTACACCAGTCCAATAGGTTTGAGTATCTTCCTTTTCTTCTTTTAAGAAGATAATAAGAAAAGACTCGGATGGAGGGCCAAGGATAAATTTATAGTAAAGAAAAAAAGGACCAAGAAACTACAAGTTACGCTATTATGTCCACTAACACCACCAGTTACTAAGCAATCAGCTCATGCGATAACATTGCACGACACTGACCGACGGTACTGACGTTCTACAACTAACTGGCTAACAGCTCTAGCACATCTTGGATGCGCACTCCAACAGCCTTCCAACTTGGAAGGTTCTAAGTTATAGAAATAATATCGGGAGGGGAAGGTGATAGCAACCAAGACAAGCACGAGCTGAAAGTCTCAGCTGTGAAGGACGTTGGCGGATGTTCATACATGTCGATGACGATACTGGAAAGACCACTGGACAATATGGTCCAACCACGATTCATTTGTTAGCCAGTTAGTCGTAGAACGTCAGTACCGTCGGTCAGTGTCGTGCAGTGTTATCGCACGAGCTGATTGTTTAGTAACTGGTGGTGTTAGTGGACATAACAGCATAACTTGTAGTTTCTCGGTCCTTTTTCTCTACTATAAAAATACGAAAAGGAAGATTAAAGAAAGCTTTAAAGCGGCAGTCTTGCATCGATGTTTTTTCATCTCTGAAAGAATGGACCCAAAGAGTTTATTGACTGCCAAGTACTGCATCCAATTCAGAGCACGCGTCATATGTCGGATATGACCTGTACAATACCGCGGACATACTCATATTTAGGGCTAAACTTAGCTTTCTGATTCTGCAGTCTGCTTTGTTTTAATAGAGGATTGCCAAGCCTGAAGGACACTACAAGTGCTTTGTAATCAATCAATTCAGTCCAGGCAAAACTTCCACATGCACAGATACATGTATCAACAAAATATACATGCATTTGTATCAGCATTGAGCAATTATGATAAGGTACTATGAAGAGAAAAGGACCTATAAGTGACTAGTTATGACTAACAGTCCACCAAGGTAACGAGATAATAAACACATGACAGATAGTGCAACAACAAGGCACGCAACTGACAAGGATATTGAGACATTCGACGACCTGATACCTAGCTCCAACACATCTACGAAGCGCAGACCAACAACCTTCCAATTTGGAAGATTCAGGTGCGGAAAGTTCCAACGAGTGGAAGGGATGCGCTACGAAGATGTGCACGAGTTATGTCCCTCTCCAACAAAGAATGTCGAACGCTACGGCTTGGCTTCCCCTCTTTATGTATTTTACATACTTTTGACCCTCACAAGTTGGGTCGTCTGTTGCCTTGCGTTTTCGAGCTGTAGTTAGACCGGTTTGTCCAAAGGTCTTACTAGTCTCGTCATCATTCCGTAACGTTCGACATTCTTTGTTGTCGAGGAACATAGCTCGTGCACATCTTCGTGGCGCATCCCTTCGGAGGCTTCCCCTCATTGGAACTTTTCGCACCTGTGCCTTCCAAGTTGGAAGGCTGTTGGTTTGCGCTTTGTAGATGTGTTGGAGCTAGGTGTCAGGTCGTTGAATGTCTCAATATCCTTGTCAGTTTTGTGCCTCGTTGTCGCACTATCTGACTGTATATTATCTCGTTACCTTGGTGGACTGTTAGTCATAACTAGTAACGTATAGGTCCTTTTCTCTTTACATATTACTATTGGCTCAACATCTGAGTTTTTATTAGGTTCTATAAAGAGAATAGTTAATCTGCAAACAACGAATTCCCAATACACGTACAACCATAGCTAGACATGGTGGTACAAACCGTTATAGACTTCACTTCGCGATTACATGCATCAACCACACTCGGCAGTTTGTCATCGTCCTGTCAAGCACAACAACACAGGAAAAGAACACAGTGTTTGCCATTGTACCATTGTACCGCAATCAATGCAGCTGTGAACAACAAGGTCAGCTTCCCAGCCCTGGCTCCTTCCAATGTGCATAATACTTTTTTCGAAGTAAAACTCTCTGTTTACACCAGAGTCATTGAGAAAGCCTCTGTATCCATACCAACACCACTGACTCACAGATCAAGGTACACATACAACCAGGAGTCGTAAAAATACGACTCCATGAATACAACTCCTAACCGGATGGGAGGCGAGAAGATCATGATGCACATGAAGTGGGCCAAAAGACCAAACATCCCTTTCTCTGCATCCATGTGATCTTTGTGGCAGGGTCCTTCCCTATCATAATAATAAATTCTACTACTACTACTACTACTACTACTACTACTACTACTACTAGGTGCACGATGAGACCACCAAATGTATTCTTGCCACGGCTTCAACAATTTTTTTAATTATACGCTTGTACGATGGATCCTTTATAGTAGAATTAAACAGTGCACTGCTATGGTTCAGTGCCAAGAAAGCATTTACATCGAAGTCAATTTGTGTCGCAGTTGATGGGAAGAAAATTAATAATGGATGATCAACACCACTGGGCCTTCACCGCTTTACACACAATGGTTTTGTTTTTCAAGTTTTTGAACTTATTTCCATAGTCAACTTTGTTGTATCCCACGCCAACTACCAGTCAGGGACAATTGAGCTTTGGATGTTTTCCTGTTCTCCAAAAGTGACTAAACAAGCTAAAACAGTTTCAGAGACAAAACTGAAGTGATGGCCGGGGGGGGGGGGGGGGGCAAGATGGCATGACCGTGAGAGGGACCCTTGGTAGACTGTGATTGAGACATAGCATCCCATGCAGTGAAGTCAGCGCAGGCAGTGTGATGATCTTACTGTGTGTGTGTGTATACTGCATACTCTACTCCTGTCAGTGCAGGCACTGTGATGATCTTAATCTGTCAAGTCTACTCCTGTAGTCTAGCTATGCATATAGGTGATGTAACACTGCTTCAAGTAGTCTTTGCAAACTCGATTCTGGCTTCACAACGGACAATGGTGCCCTGCCCAAACATCGACATGCTGAACCAAAGTTGAAAACCTTTGGGGCAGTGCACAGTGGCGCATGTGGTGCATGCGCCTCTCCCATAGGCTACGTGCATGTCTGGCTGCTTCTTGTGTCTATTTTGCACGTCTTACCTTGAGTGTGTCTGGCTTGGGCACATACCACCCCTTCTTCACATGCTGGATGATATCATTCACCAATTCTACACACACACACACACACACACACACACACACACACACACACACACACACACACACACATACACACACACACACACACACACACACATACACACACACACACATCCATACACACACATATCCATACACACACACACACACACACACGCACACACACACACACACACACACACACACACACACACACACACACACACACACACACACCTATTGTTGAACACACACATAACAGAACATTCATTGGCATGTATCAGGATGACGACACGAGCAGTGGATCTGTGTGGTGTTACCTCTAGGCATGCATGTTCCTGGTGCCCTTTGGGAAGATCAGCTGCTCCACGCTGTTAGTGTATGACTTTACTTAGGACCAGCTGCTCCACGCTCGCATATGACTTTACTTAGGGGAAGCAAACACGAAAAGCAGAGAATCTGCAGTCTTTTCGACGCTGAGTGAAAGAGCGGTGTCTTCAACGTTCACTGTCCACCGTCCCTTACCAACTGGGTTTTCTGGCTTGGATTCCAACACCGTCTTCAGTACGCGTGTCATCAACTCATACCTATGTGTATTCATCCACACACATACATGTAACCACACACGTACACACACGTACACACACATACACACACACATACACAAAAATGGACATATTCACGCGCAGCACACTCGTCAGCAGACATGTACACCGTGACACACACCACACACACACAGACACACACACAGACACACAGCACAACTTGGAGTCATGTGCGTCTGGTCTGGGAACACTTTCCTAGAGCTGATCACGGTTACGCAGCTTTCATGTGTAAACGCGAGACAAGGAACATATGCAATCAGTGCAGTACTGCCTGGCGCCGAAGAATAGGGGTTCAGAGTTGCAGGCTGCTAATTCTTATATTTCAAGTAGAAATTTCTCAAGAAGAAAGTAAGAAATTTCTCTTTGAATAATGAGCCGCCATGTACAGATGGGTATCCTGTGCCTAGTGAGATCAGCCTATACAATTGTAGTCTGTTGGACGTCGGCGCACCGTTGTTTGGTGCCCGCCAGTACTGTACCATGCAAGTGACAAAGTATTCACGCTATTGTGTAATAGTACTCGGGGCCAATAGTAACACTAGTACTGTTCGCAGCTGTGCGTAGGCCAACACAACTCCAGCTGACAATACTCCGTACATGTACTACTGTAGCGGACATGGAAATCCAGTCGGTTGACCGGGGCCGGTGCCCTCGGGGCGTACAGAACTTAAGTCGTTGCATACAGTGCACAATCAAGCAACTAAACTTTACTTGATCCGATGCTTTGACCACCAGCTAGCAGCGCATAACAGCTAGCAGAGCATAATAACACGTGCTACGGCTGCGTGGCCAGCGCCCTGGGGCCGCTAGATGTGCGACCGGATTTCCATGTCCACGACAGTAAATACCCGGTCTCGGCTATGGTCTAGACATGCAATGACTATGTGAGTCCCACAACCGATACTCCTGCACTGACTAGTGTGTTTACCAGTAATAGTAGTACAGTATAGACTGCACCTACATCTAGATTTACATGAGCATGCAGCCGCTGAATAGAAGTAGCAGTAGAAGTAGCAGTGGCTGCGTACAGAGTTGCACTACAGCTGTACTCACATCGAAAGCTCGCTTCCCGGCGTCCTGGTCATCAAGTATATCTTGGCGTCGGCAATGGCGTCGGTCCGACGTAAAGCAGCCATTTCCTCCTGCCGATGTGCAGAAGCCATCACGTCTTCTAGTTTGGGCGACGGCGCTCGCTTGTCACGGACAAGCCTCCACAAGGTTCGACCCTTTCTTCAGCACAGCCGGGATTTGAATCTTCAACCAAATGGCTTACTTATTCATCTACAAAGTCGATACCCGGGCAGCATTCGCACCCTCACCGACTGACTTCTTTCCAGGCGGCCAGCTCTTGGGCAAAGTAACTGGCAAAAACAGGAGGGCGACGGTTGAGGGAGAGACCTGGAACGAGACAAGGTTAGGTCGCCAGCAGCAGCAGCACTGCACGAACTTCTGTTGCTGTGTGCAACCGGGGGTAACGAGGTCTTCAAGTAAAGGAAGAATTTTTAGTTAGCTAGTTGACCATGTTGACGCTTGTCCTGGTTTTTCAGTTTGACTGGGCAATGGGCGAGGTGCATGCTAGGTAGGTGAGTAACCCGGGTCACTAGTGTATGTGTTGCCTTCGTTCTCACTTTTGAAACGCGCCAGCGCCAACCTTGCAAGTGTGGTGACAGTCACTGCCACTACTGCACAGGTGCAGAGGTAAGTGGTATGCGTGCGGTGTGTAGGAAGTCTAGTGATACTGGCACGATCACCATGGCAACACTTCTTCTGCGACTAGCGCGCGGCTAGCGCCTACGGTTCACAAGACGACGGCTGTCATAGCGACCAGTGGCAGTGGCAGCGGCTTCCACTGGCACTGAGTTCCACTGCCAGTGCCAGTGGCAGTGTCGCAGTGACGTAAAATTTAATGTCATGTACATGACCACGGAGTCGTGAAACGCGAAGGAGTAAATTAGTAAAGGTAGCGAGGTCAGACGCGTGACCAGTTCACGGACTTCGCTTGTCGCGCTTGGACCATCCCCGGCCCATTGAAAATCGATGATGTCATGGCACATAGGTTTTTACTCGATTTTTCGATTTTTACGGGAGGCATCAAAACTGACCTGCGTTTGAACTTCGCTTGTGCAGTCTCCTTGCTCTTTTTGGGCGATTTCAAGTTTCTAGTCCTTTGGTAAGGATATGGAGCAATGCCTCCACCCGTTCGCGCGGCGTCCAGACGTTTCTCTGTCGACGCGCTGTCTCTCGCTTTTTGCCAATATTCGAGGGCGGGTTTCGGTCCTTGCGCCTCTTGTTACGCCTTAGGTTGTTGCTGCATCGTGTTCAGCGCCCCCTAATCCTTCGGACTACCAAGTTTCATTGGCGTAACAAGAGGCGCACCGACGTTATGGCTCCCGACTGGTGTCACTGTCCAGCAAGGAGGATTGCTTTGGGAAGGCATGTGCACCAATCTAAAAAGCAACAGAAGCAAGCGAATCGCCATCAATCCGATTAAACTTCGCTTGCGTCTGGTGTGCAGCATTTTGTATCTATTCAGAAGCTTGTTGGTGATGAAGGTAAGGAGATGGCTACTTCAGTCCCGGTCCCAGGTACTGTTTCGGAAAGCTATGTCTTTCTTACAAAGTTTTGTCCAATTGTATGCATCATTTCAGAAATGGAAACTATTTCCAAATTTCCAATGCTGTCAGTGTTACTCAATCAAGGCAACACTACAAATAGTTGTCAGCCAAACATAACCGGTGTGAGAGAGAAAGTGAGGAACGTTCACTTTCACACAGACCATGTCTCTAACAAAGTCTCTCTACTGTACTACTCCAGAACAAACAATACGTTCGAGCACAATTGTGTTTTCAAATTCCTGATCGTCTGCAGAAACTTGTCTTGAGAAAGCGCTTCTTCCGACATCATCCATCAACAGCAGCCACCGCTCCCGTTGCCACCAACTCGTCATTGGATCCCAAATATCTTACCATCACCGGTTCACAGCAAATAGTACATGCACTGGCGATCCTTGAAGACAATTGCACATTTCCCTTCTCTGCAGAGGAACAAACATTTTCTCTTCAGAAAGTAATAGTTTTCGGCTCGAGTGCTGCACGCAGCGGTGCCGCTAGCCGCTAGCATAGCGAAGTACACGCACGTGACACGCGAGATTACATCATGCACTCTCCGTCGCGACTTGGGACCCGAGTGCCGGGTGCCATTTTTCGAGCTCCCACGCGTACATTCGTCGCGACAAAAAAATCACGTAGTCGGGCTCCTTTCAACGTCCATAACTCTCTTCCAGTTGCTCTAACCCAGCCCAAATTTTGGATTTGAACGCCTGAAGCTCTAAGCTTTCCGTAGATACCCAATTCGATAGGGTTTTCCAAAATTTAATTTTCGCCTGACCTCGCTACTAAAGGGACCGTCACTTAATTTTTGCCGACTACCCGCCAAAAAAATCTTTTCGTTTCACGTGCCAGACACGTCCGCGAGCGCGTACGACTCGCGCTCGCCCGGCCGCGCGCGCTACCTTTCACGTCAAGCAATCTGTTCACGCCACATGGCTGGATTGGATAGCGCGTACATGCAGACATGATTGAAGACTTGCAAAATCAATTTTTTTACAAGTCCAGGCGCTAGGCGCTAGGCCTAGGCAGTACTAATGCCAAAGGCTAATGCCCAGGCAGCTGACTTTATTTTCGG
Organism: Sycon ciliatum; assembly: GCF_964019385.1. Lineage (NCBI taxonomy): Eukaryota > Metazoa > Porifera > Calcarea > Leucosolenida > Sycettidae > Sycon > Sycon ciliatum. The sequence goes on from NC_088646.1 coordinate 24,309,056, forward strand.
AGAAACACTACTCATTGTAGTAAAAAGTAACAATGAATAGCGACATCATCTAGGAAGGATCGCTACCCTAACGCAAAGGAAAGGCCTTGTGCGGCTGCTCTACGAAGTGTTGAAGACAGACTCATCAAAGTTAGTTGGTGGACGAACAACTCGCTGGCGGCGGAAAACTTGGCCCCCAACGATGGTGTTTGGTGAATCATCAAGCATAATGTCTTGTAGCAGTGTTCACCGAGGAAGGAGAACGCTCTAGCCGCTGCTGTTGTCCGTTTCATCCACGTTGGGCGTTAGCTGCACCGCGCCTATTGTGTTTTAGTATTCCATGGACACACATTAGCATTCAGAGCGATTGTGGAGCCACAATTTACTTCACACAGCGTTGTATTGTCCACGAGCGCAAACTTCATTATCAGCAGTAACTGTTACTCTTCATCCTACATGTAGATTTGGAGTATACACGGCCTTGTCATGACAGCGACAGCTCTACAGAGTGTTCAAGTGAGAAACATTAATTTCAATTGTTGGTGGACGAATAAATGGCTGGTTCCGAAAAACGCGGCCTGCACCGATGGTGTTTGGTGGATCATCAAACAGGGTGACCAGCAGTGTTCACCGAGGAAGGAGAATGCACTCGCCACCACTCCGATTCATCCAAGTGGGCGTTAGCTGCGCCGCACCTATTGTGTTTTAGTATTTCATGGACGCACACTAGCGTTCTCAGCGATTGTGGAGCCACAACATATCTTCATGCGGCGTTGCACTGTCCAAGAGCAGAAACGTCAGCAGTGACCCATCATCATACATGTAGATTTGGAGTATACACACCATGCGCCAATGGGCCTTGGCACAACAGCGGCAGCTCTACGGAGTGTTCAAGTGAGAAACATTTGTTTTGACTTTTGGTGGACGAACAAATCGGTGGTGCCGAAAAACGTGGCCTGCGCCGATGGTGTTTGAACCATCGAGGGCTCCGGAAGCAGCAGCTGAGCCAGATCAGCCAGTCTTGCCAACTCTCAGTTGCCGGACTCCGTGCTGCAGCTAGCAGCACTGGCACCAGCCGGAAATATTTTTCCGCCGATACCCGTTACTTCCAGTTCTGTCAAGGGCATGACTGGAATCCATTGCCAGGTGATGACTTTTTACTTTATGTGTTATTTTGCTGCCGAGTTGTTCAGAACTTTTCAGCCCCTATCTGTCCATGTCTACATGTCGGCCATCCGCAAACTTCAGGTGGAAGTTGGCTTTACCTACCCGTCGGGCCCAATGACTCTCCTCGCAAGGTTCCTGTCGGGCATCAACAGGTCATCATCGACACAGCGTCATCGCCTGCTGATAACCACTCAACTTCTCAGGGAGATTAGCCGGCATGTTGCCTTTCCACGGATGTGGCACCCTCATGACAAGGCCATGCTAAGGGCAAACTGACTGCTTGATTTTAGCTTTACATTACCGCAGTCAGTCCAGCACAATACGCCAATCGTATTTCACTATAACTCGCGTGTCATAATTGGGGATATGGGCTGCTCCGCCCTATATCCCTGATATGCCAAATAGACGAAAAGTGTGTTCTGAGCCTGTATCGCGTATAATAGGCTCATCGTAAAACAAATAATAAAAGTCTTAAAAATCAGGGTTCACGTGACACTCGGGTTCCAGCCAAGTTTTCCGCATCCGCAGGAACGCTACCCCCCTCTTGAATCATAGTATAGTGGACTCTGCAATGAACAGATTATGAAACTCCCTGCGGATTTACTACGGTCATCTCTGGTGACTGGTCTTGGGGCACCGTGGAAGCTGTGACTGGTTGCCAAGTTTAGTTTTGTGACTACTTCGAAGCACAGCTCTGATTGATCACAGAGTCTTACTGTTGTGAATATTTATATCGATTGAGAAGTCAAGCAGCCACGGGGCGCTGGCCTTGCAGCTGTGAGTATGCATACGGTACATATTCACATGACTCTATTGTATGCTGGACACTGCTGGTCCATTGTTGCTGTGTAAGTGAACTGCAGAACCTATTCCGTGATGAAACACCTACTCTTGAAAGACTGAATGTTTGAGCTAATAGTCTTTTACTTCACTCTCATGCTGCTCATATAATTATACCATACGCCAGAAGACCCTAAGTTAGTTCTAAGATTTTGTGGACCATGTGACCATGTGGTACTTTCACTCTACAGCCAAGTCAACCTCTTCGTCAACACACAGGGTTTTCCTCAGACACAAGCGAATGGTTTACTCCACTCTGGAGAAGAACACAGTTTGCTCTCTCGAACACCAACCGCATAATGACTACGGAATGTAGGAAGTGCAACAACTGCTAGAATATTGAACTGTCGTCCACACAAAACAAATAAAGACAACTGAAAACCAAAACACATGCAACTGCCAACATGCATGTAACAGCGACTGCAAGCCAGAACTACAGACTCCGCGCAGGGAGGAACAGGGGAAACAGAGGTAACGCTTCCGACTCCGAGAGCTTCGAATAGCAGCGGACAAAACAATACATCAACCTTACGTGTCACCTTGCGCTACCGCAAACGAACACCTATGGATGCACAGTGCAGCACAGACTCAGTGCATGCACGGTGTAATAACTGGAGTACATGTAAACCGACAACGGTCACCTTGCACCCTATGCAGTAAGTTACATAGGCTTGACGTGAAAGGTAACGCGGGCGAGCGCGAGTCGTACGCGCTCGCGGACGTGCCTGACACGTGAAACGAAAAGATTTTTTTGGCGGGTAGTCGGCAAAAATTAAGTGACGGTCCCTTTAGTCCTTCGCGTTCGGCGAAGGACTAAAGGGACCGATTCAGGGCAGATCGTGACATGATGGTGACTCTGATTGGTGACCCATGCGAGAACACACATTACACTTGCGGGTGGCCTTGCACTGAGTTGACCGGTGCCCTGTGCGCAAACACACAAAGCAACGCTTCTGTTCAATCAGTTATTCTTTCCGCTGTGCTACTGTTGTGTATTTCGCGCAGTCACCACATACCATGCTTGATGTTTCAAGCACCATCGGCGCAGGCCACGTTTTTCGGCACCGACGATTTGTTCGTCCACCAAAAGTCAAAACAAATGTTTCTCACTTGAACACTCCGTAGAGCTGCCGCTGTTGTGCCAAGGCCCATTGGCGCATGGTGTGTATACTCCAAATCTACATGTATGATGATGGGTCACTGCTGACGTTTCTGCTCTTGGACAGTGCAACGCCGCATGAAGATATGTTGTGGCTCCACAATCACTGAGAACGCTAGTGTGCGTCCATGGAATACTAAAACACAATAGGCGCGGCGCAGTTAACGCCCACTTGGATGAATCGGAGTGGTGGCGAGTGCATTCTCCTTCCTCGGTGAACACTGCTGGTCACCCTGTTTGATGATCCACCAAACACCATCGGTGCAGGCCGCGTTTTTCGGAACCAGCCATTTATTCGTCCACCAACAATTGAAATTAATGTTTCTCACTTGAACACTCTGTAGAGCTGTCGCTGTCGTGACAAGGCCGTGTATACTCCAAATCTACATGTAGGATGAAGAGTAACAGTTACTGCTGATAATGAAGTTTGCGCTCGTGGACAATACAACGCTGTGTGAAGTAAATTGTGGCTCCACAATCGCTCTGAATGCTAATGTGTGTCCATGGAATACTAAAACACAATAGGCGCGGTGCAGCTAACGCCCAACGTGGATGAAACGGACAACAGCAGCGGCTAGAGCGTTCTCCTTCCTCGGTGAACACTGCTACAAGACATTATGCTTGATGATTCACCAAACACCATCGTTGGGGGCCAAGTTTTCCGCCGCCAGCGAGTTGTTCGTCCACCAACTAACTTTGATGAGTCTTTCTTCAACACTTCGTAGAGCAGCCGCGCAAGGCCTTTCCTTTGCGTTAGGGTAGCGATCCTTCCTAGATGATGTCGCTATTCATTGTTACTTTTTACTACAATGAGTAGTGTTTCTCCGAAAATAAAGTCAGCTGCCTGGGCATTAGCCTTTGGCATTAGTACTGCCTAGGCCTAGCGCCTAGCGCCTGGACTTGTAAAAAAATTGAATTATTTGCAAGTCTTCAATCATGTCTGCATGTACGCGCTATCCAATCCAGCCATGTGTCGTGAACAGAATTGCTTGACGTGAAAGGTAGCGCGGCCGGGCGAGCGCGAGTCGTACGCGCTCGCGGACGTGTCTGGCACGTGAAACGAAAAGATTTTTTTGGCGGGTAGTCGGCAAAAATTAAGTGACGGTCCCTTTAGTCCTTCGCTCGTGAAACTAAATCAGGGCTCCCCCTCAAAAAACAATAAAAAGGATTGGGAGTAGGGTCCAGCGGATTCTGCCGGCAGAAAAATTGGTAGAATTGGGTATTTTTCTGGTAAGTATTAGTTCCATGCATGTTTGGTATGTGGATAAAGAAATGGAGCAGAATTCGAGGAATCGCCCGCCATAAGGTTTGTATGGTTCTGCCAATTTTACTGTACTGGTTTTCGAGCAGAATCTGCCACCTTTTCGAGCAGAATCCGCCGGTCCCTAATTGGGAGAATTCAAAGGATCATAATAGAGAGGTTGCGCACAACGAAAATTCGTTAGATTTCGACCGTCCGGGTTCGAGTAACGAAAGTTGCTCCGAAGATCCGTCCAAACGTGACCGAAACAGAGCAGATCTACGAAAATATTTTTCGTCACCTGGAGTACTAAAATATTGATATTTTACAACTCCTTGTCTTGACTCTTCGTACCCGCGCGGCCGCCGCGTCGACCCACTACGAAAACGTTCACGTGTTGTGCGCAACCTCACGGTTGACGAATATTCGTTAGCTTTTTTCGTTAAAAATATTCGTTACGGCGCTACGAATTTTCGTTGTGCGCAACCAGGCTCTCTACAATAGTAATAATTATTATCATTATCAGTGGTTAGAGCATTGCTCGTGCGCGTGATAAGCAAGGTCCCGGGTTCGAGTCCTGGTGGGTGTGGCGTTTTTTTCTCTTTTCACACTATGTTAGTATGTAGTTCACTTTTAATTCCCCGATTGATCCTTTGAAATATAAAGGGCTTTTACTTTTTTACTTTTTGTACGACTCCTTAGCTAGGCTATAGACTATAGTACAGGCCGCCCTGTATGACATGGTATGTTCAGCAAGCCTTTACTGCTGATGATGATGCTCTAGAATCACGCATGCCCTGTAGAGTCTTCATCATCGTCATGTTATGTGTACCTAGGCTATAGGCGGTCAGCCTTTGGGTCATCCTAATAAATAAAGTTATTATTCTTACCTACCCTCTGCATGTTACGGGCGAACAAAACACAATTTGCCATGGCGACCCTCTGCATGTACATGTACGATTGTAATTTGTAATTTGTAATTTGGTTTGTGGGTTTCGGAGTTACTAGTGGTACATGTACTGGATTGTGGGCAGCAGGTTTGAACACACTTTAATTGATGTACAGGTGTTCAACCCGTACATCTATTCGTCTTCAAACCTGGCTGCACCACTTCTCTTTCCACTCTCTACCGTAACCGTAAGCACAAAAGGGAGCAGAATTCAAGGAAGTGCCCGTCATAAGGTTTGTATGGTTCTGCCAATTGCACTGCTTTTCGAACCACTGAGAATCTGCCAATTGTTTAGAGCATTACTAGTATCCACCAAGGGCTGCTTCATACATGTAAGTCATAGCCTAGGCTTGCTTGTAGCCTGCGCCAAGCATTAGCTTGGGCTACATGTGATCATGGTGATGGACAGCCTCTCCACTTTTTTTGTTTTATAAATACAATGTCATGTACATGCACATGTAGCAAAACCACTCTGCCCAGTACAACAAGTACATGTCTGTCATGGCTACACTCTACATGTCTTTTTGTACCAAGTACATTCAGACTGGCAGGAACATACGAGCTCGTACATGTACATGTACATACTGTGACAGCTGTTCTTTTGACCCATCAGATTGCCCGTCTCTCTGATAGAGGCCAGAGATTTGACTGTGCATGTCTCGACTTCCAGAAAGCGTTTGATAAAGACTACATCATCCTACGCTCCTGCGCCACATGAATGCATTCATGGCATGCACCAGAGGCACACGCCTGGTTTGGGTCCTACTTGCTTGACCGTAGTCTAAATGTGAAGCTGGATGGAACTCACTCTTCTCAATATTATTATGCTAAATTGTGGTGTTCCCCAGGGTTCGTACCTTGCCCCTCCGCTTTTTCTTTTGTATATCAATTCCCTTCCTGACATAGTAAACCACACCTCACCCTTTCTCTTTGCTGATGATGTCACTCTTCTAAATGCTCATAATGTATCCCTCTCCTTAGATGAGAACATGTCCCACCTCCAGCAGGATCTGGCCAGCTGCCAGAATTGGGCTCAGAATATCCATGGGAAATTTTCTCCAGAAAAAACTTTCATCTTTTCGAATCATGACATTCCTGACTCCTCCTCTGTTTCAATGGACGGCGTTCCTATTGCCTTTGGACGTTCTGCTAAGCATCTTGGCGTACAGCTCAGTAATGGTCTGAAGTTCCATGACCACTTCCACACCATCTTCAGGAAGTTTCAGCAACGAGTCAACCTGTTGTGTTTCATGGGCAGACATTTACCATCGTCCCATATTCTCCTCTTGTATAAGTCTTATGTGCGTCCGGCAATTGAATATGCCATTCCTGTCTGGTCATTTAGGATCACATCCGCTCAGTTAGAGTCCCTTGATGTACTCCAGGCTAAGGTTTGCCGGCGACTCCTGAAGTCTGCAAAAATAACCTTTGATATCTATGAATCAAAATCCAATTTGAATAGATTGTGTCACTTAGAATCTCTGCAATTTCGCCGTATCTTTATTTCTCTTGTTGTTTTATTTAAGTACATCAATTTCCACCCAGAATATCTCTCTCGCTTTGCGATAACCATATCACGTAGTGCCCGTATGCCCAAAAAGCTCGTTTTAACTCACATGGTCGTATTTTTTCATCCCTTTTCCTACAGAAAACTGGTTCTCTTTGGAATTGTCTTCCACCCCGATTGACAACTTTAGATTCCCTATCTGAATTCAAGTGTCATTTACGTATTCACATTGCTAAGTATCAGTTCGACTGCACTGGTACACCTTTGATGTGCAATCATTGATTTATTATTATTATTATTTTTTGTTTTACATCGGAAGCTCAACAGTGCAGCTGCACAAATATGAAGAGGCCGATGGGACCAAAAAAAATATATATAAAAAAATAAATAAATAAACAATGTATAATATACATCAGTGTAAATGTTCATACATCAGTGTAAATGTTTTTTACATGCTTGTTCTTTTCTTTTCTGTCTTACTTTCTTTCCTTGTGTTTCTTATTATTCCTTTTTCAAACCAACATTTCACACTCACTTTGCGCACTTTCTCTCGCATCCTTAACTATGTTACTAGTACATACACAAATAGGAGATCCCCCAGATAGCTATAGGCGTTAGCCTTTGGGTAATCCTGAAATAAAGATTATTATTTTTATTCATGATTTTTATGAGCGCTTGAAGCATGAAACCCAGCGTTATCATGGTCCATGGATACCAACAACATTGTACGATGTCATGTATATTAAAAGCAGTACGCACGTCATCAAGCCCAATTTCCAAATATGGAAGGTGTTATTTATGAAATTTGACACGGTTCCTCTTCTCTGATCGGCTCGAGACATAGCTCATCGGAATCAGTGCCCAATTCTCCTTCGGATAAGCCATACTTATTTTTGGCGTTCAGTTTCCCTTTAAAGAAGAGTGTATTCATGACAGCAAAACTGGACCAGTACACGTTCATCACCTTTCATGAGTACAGACCAGGGAGTCCCTGGTACAGACTCAGTATTCCCATACCAAAGACTTTACCCTTCAAACAAGGGAGTCGTGGAAGCATTACAGTTTTCACGACTCCATGCTTCAGTCTAACCTCGTACCTTGCTTCCGGGGAATCCAAACTTCCAAATACACAAGCATTGTAACATGACTGAAAGTCATTGGAACAACGCATGGCCTTCAGAAGCTGTGACTGGAAACCCCGAAGCAGGGCTGTTGGCACAAGCGACATCCATCCCATCATCGTGCACCGTCTGTTGAACTATTACTTTGAAGCGCACTTACAGCAAACACACATAGCTAGGCAGTGGCGCTGTGAGTGTGATGCATTCCTCAGCTGGTACTAATTGATCGCCCACTAGTATTATAGCCACCATTCATTGGCGTCAGTGCTAAAAATGGTGTCAACGACGGAAATCTCTTGTGTGAGGCGAGTCGAAAACAATGCGCTGCGCATTCCTCAGGAATTGATCCGCACATGCCGGATACGTCATATATGTGTATAGTACTTAGTAGTGCATGCAACTGAACCTTGGACGTCTGGTGCCAGGTGAGTACGACTCTACTATCATCATGATGAAAAGAGGCTTTGACCCGAAATATTTCCATTTACCAAGGTCATAGACATAGTAATTAGTATGGGATGTGGAACGTGGCTGCATGCATGACATGCCACATACCAACACATGCCATTACTCAGTCGTCATACGCGCACCTACAAATCTAATGAAAGCAGATTCTGAGAAGGAATGCGTGCATGAATCTCGTTGCACAACACACATTTGTGACAAATCATTTCACGCAAGTAATTTAGTTGGGCACGCACAAAAGCACTGGCATGCAACCTCCTTACTCTGACAAGCCACACTGTGAACCACAGTCAGAGACGGTAAAATCCATGTTGTTGATGCACATAGACTGAGAGTAATCTCCAGTGCTATGGGCACTTGATAGAGTACTGACGTGGAGAATGGTGAAACTGCACAAATCCGACGGATGACCTTAGACCACTACCGTACTAATCAATACAATAATTATTACGAAAGGATTAACAGTTACTACCACTACTGCTAAAGAAATCATAGAATCTAAAGTTACCTAAAGTGGACACAATCAGTAGAGAGCAATGAATGATTGTGACGTAGCTTTTCCTAGACCTGATAAATTAGTAACGGAAATCAGTTACGAAAACGGTAGCAAACTAGCACTTGACAATTGGCTAAACAGGAGTGGGGAGAATAGCATCGCTATGGGCTCAAGTTGGGCTCAAATAGTTGGTCGGCTGGCGGCTGCAGGCAAAGCCGCAGCCTGAGCGTGGAGTCTACGGGCAGTCGGCTGTGCTGGGTGCTGTGGCGTGTCAAGCAGCATACAGGTCGTGCCGGGGTAAGTGTCGCAGCGGCGGTGCACCAACAGTACGCAAGTACATGTGCCACGCTGACACAGAGACCGGGGCGAGCGGCGGTAGCGCAGGCAGCAGCAAAGCCGGTAGCAAAGAAAGCAGGATACGGACAGCAAGTAGCAGAGTGAACATGTGAATGGCACCAATGTGGGACCGTGGTAGCGTACACATGCAAAGATAGTTGTCTAGTGCCAAGTAGTGGCATCAACAAGCCAAGGTGAGCTACTCATTACATACCATTTGGTTGCCGCGGCACATCGTCAAAAGAAAGGGGTCTGGAGAATAACGTTAATACGGATGTTCCAGTTTCTCAAGTAGAATCACATCAACACACTGCCGTCGAGGACAGATGTAGGTGGCAACCGTGCGAGGACATCCGGGCTTGATGAGCCTGTCAGCTCTGTTCCATGCCACAAATGACAGGATGACTGGCGGGAATACACACACAAGAGAAAATCTTACGACCGTACATGATATCACGATCCGATGCCATGTACTACGTATGTCTTAGCTCCTGGAGCCTTTGTCCTGGTCTTACTTGCATACAAATTGTTTTTAGCTTTCACGAGAGCAACAACGCATGAGCGGCGGGCACACATGCACAGTCAAGCATATTCTCTCACATGCACATGTACACGCAAACACACAGACACGTACACATACGCATGTACACACACACACACACACACACACCGATTTAGCTACAGTTCTGAGCTGTCAGTAGTCCGCATATACTTGATTCGGTACCAAAGGGGAGAACTCGAGGACGGTGTGTGGCGACTCGTCCTGTTGCTCTTTAGGTTGTCACTAGACGTACTCTGTGTTTTGGCCATAGATTGCATTCCTCTGCTGTGCCAGTGACAGTGGCAGTTCAGGCGGTGACTCGGTGCTATACAGCGGCTTGCAGTCATCAGCCAGAATGGACAATGTTGGCTGCTTTACTACAATGTTACCAGATAGGATGGCATCCGTGCTTCCGGAGCTGCCCTGCAGCGAGTGGTATGATCGGGATTCTCCGGGCACGTAGCGTCCAATATCCATGGAGCCCTGGCTAGCCAGAGACCTGCTATCCGTGTGTCGAACTTGGTGATACGAGGCTGCTGAGTGATGCGAATGGTGACTGGAGTCATCACTGCCGACTGATTTTGACTGTTGGTGCGTCGACGCGGTGGTTGGCCAGTTGTTCAGTGCATTGGGATCGTCCAGAGACTCACTACGCAGTGGTGTGCGCAGTTGTATGGCGCAAAACGGAGCAGGAGCGTTGGGAATTTGTGGGATTGCCACTCCTTCGATTGATGCACTGTCCTTGTCTACGGTGGGTGATTGATCTGATAGGAGATTGTTTGCACTACTTGATCCAGATGCGCTTGAATGCCGGCCTATACTGGGACTGGCAGTGGAGGGCAATGAAGCACCAGAAAATGATCCAAGGTCTCCGCCACTGTCACTAATGTCTGCACTGCGAGCATCGTTGGTCCTGTCTGCAATACCTTCACCAAGCTGACGATAGGGCTGTGTCAGTTGAATCTGCATGAACGGTGCCCGGTGCGTCGAAGTATCTTCGGGCAATGACGACGAGGAGACTTTGCGGTCCATGTGGTTAGCTCTGTTGGCTTGCTCGGCAACAATGTGTCGGGCGATATTGGCATCTCCTACTTCCACACCACCGGATGTAGGCATGCTTGGTGCTTGCTGCAATGCTGGAGGGTTAGGGGCAGACTGCTGAGGAAGAAGCCTGTTATCAGCTTGCTGATGTTGAGGCTGGTAAGGCACATGCGCGTACTGCGTTGGTGGCACTGGTGCCGATGTCTGATGAACCAGAGTGGGCTTCTGCGATGATGATACAGCCGGTAGCGAGTGTTGCTGTGCTGCCACCACCTGATGCTGTGGCGGTGCGGGTGGCAATATCTGTTGCGGCGGTGCGGGCGCCAATATCTGTTGTGGAGGTGGGCCCGTGACTAGCTGTTGTGGCGGTGTAGCTGCAACTGCCTGATGCTGTGGTTGTAGCATAGGATGCACGTTGGTGTTGCGTGGCAATGACATGGCAACCTGCTGCATGGACAGGAACTGCTCATCAAGCATGTCTGGCTGGCTTGCAAGCAGGTGCAGTGGCTCAGGATCATCGCCCGCCGCAAACTCGCGCGTAAGCATCTCCTGACGCAGCGCATGCCGGTAGTTCTCGTACTTCATCACAATACCCTTGACATCCTCCAGGAACAGGCGCTTCACCATCACCAGCCATCCTTCCAGATTTGGCATATCACGGCCTTCCCACTGCAAGCAAAGACAACAGCACACGCATACCAAGATATGGGTGAAACACGCTTTGAACAAATCATACTGGCGCATGTGATTATGGTAATGTTGGGAAACACTGGCTGAACGGTACAAATGGATGATTAGATCAGGACCTACATTCGGACCATCTGTCATTCTACAACCACCCATGCTTGACTGATCACATTTTGTCTAAGTCACAAAGACTGCTCACATTTGTGCGGATCCTGCAAGAAATAGGCCACACAAAGAAATGCACCCAGTCATCAAGATTAACCTAGGAAACACTGCATACCAAAGAAGAATTAATTATGCAACTGAAATACGTGACTTTGCGCAACATACTTCTAATTGATCGTGTTGGGAGCTGTCTGGACCCCGGACATATGATATTAGCCAAGTTGGAATTTCTGCAGAGAAAGAAAGAATCAACAAAAATGTGCATTACGCAATGAATGGCATGCAGTTTTCAAAGAATGATACCCCCCCCCCCCCCCCTCTCCTCTGTACTTCATCTATGAATGTGCAGAAAAAGATTTATATTAAAAACATTAGTAGAAAGGAAAAGGACATATGGAAACGAGTTAAGAGTAACTCTCCACCACTTTCTACTATAATTATACAGTTGCCTTCCCCTCTTTGGTCTTTCCATAACCTTGAACCTTCCAAGTTGGAAGGCTGTCGGTTAGCGCTACGGAGATGTGTTGAAGCTAGGTGTCAGGACGTTGAATGTCTCAGTACTCTTTTTTTTTCGAGTTTTGTGCCTAGTTGTTGCACTTTCTGACTGTATAATTATAGTATCTAGTTACAGTGGTGGAGAGTTACTCTTAACTCGTTTCCATATGTCCTTTTCCTTTCTACTTTTATTATTGGCTCAATACCCGAGTTTCAAATTAAAAACAGTAAAACAAATTAAAAAATTCACGGTTCGCGTGAGACTCGGCCAAAGGCCCAGTTTTCCGCATCCGCAGGAACGCCACCACCCTCTTGGATCAAGGCGCAGATGCAGCTCCTAAGCGGTGGGAGGTGAGTAGATCAGACCCACCACAAAGTGGTCAAAGACCGAAATCCCATTCACTGCATCCATGTTTCCCCCGTGCCAGGCCAATCATAACGTCATAATAATTATTACCGTATTTCCGCGCATATAAAACCATGGCGTTATATCCGAATAGAAGGCCACCCTCACTTATAAAGCCATGGTGTTATAAGTGAACAAAATTCAATGTGGAGGAAGTTGCATCCGGCGTTAAAGGTGAGTTCAATTCTTTCAGTGAACCTACAGTAGCAGTGATTCTCTCTATATGTACCCATCCCCACTGTCACATGCCATACCGCCACCGCACCTTCACACAAGTTTGTATGCCACCTTGTACACATTAGGTTCACAATTTGAAATTTTCAGGGAAAATTGAAAGTATATGGATGCTCGACATGAACGTGCAACGGCACCATACGAGTACTCGAAGTTCATACTCTGCCGATTTTTTTCATGTAAGCGTCTCTCACTTTTAGCGCCATGACGTTAAAACCGAGGCTATTTTCTCAAAACATTTAGTCCAAAACAGCGATGTTTCACCTATAACGCCATGGCTTTATATGCGCGGAAATACAGTATAACGTTTATGCTAGGGTTCAATAAAAAGAAACATACATAAGGCAATTCCCTGAAGTGTAAGTACATGCTCTAAGGGTAGCTTACCCTGTGCAGCAAACGGGTCCGGTGGAACATATGTCGCACGTGGGCCAAAGCGTCTAGAGCCGTGTCGTGACATCACCCCAGTCTGGGGGTTCTCAGTAGCACCCAGAGGAAGCTCATGGAACCTACGGGACGATGAACGAATGAATGTTCCAGTGGGTGAGCTATCACCACTAGCAGGTGCACTGGGCTGCTGCTGCTGGTTCTTGCGACGCATTGAAAATCTCTCAATGGACTCTATTTCACCGGGCAGATTTCGGCGTTGACTCCAGCGCCGTGAAGAATGGCGTGATAAAGAAGTCGGGGACTGGCTGCCAATGCTACCTACATCAATGTTATTGTCCTGGCTGAAACGCCGTCCGGTGTAGCGGATACCGCTTGGTGATCCAGTGCTGTCATGAGATCCTATGCGAGCATGCAACGCCGCAATAACACCGCCAGTTCCGGCACTGCCCAGTGAGGTCAGCGACACGTGTGTTCTGCTACTCTCAACGCTCCTGGAGGAATGCCGGCCTTGCTGACTGCGGTTGAAGGGAGCTGCTACCTGCTGCTGCTGTGCCGGTAAGCCTGTCATGGTGGCAGCATGAGATAGAGGGTGTCCAGACAGCTGGCCAAACTGTTGATGCTGCTGCATCTGTGGGGATGACATGTGCGGCTGCGATGCATTCGCGGCCTGCTGCGGCACTGGCTGTATTGAAGTGGGCGCCACTGGCTGCTGGAGAAGATGGCTCAGCTTTTGTAGAATGGCCTGCGGGCTGTCGGGTAGCTGTTGCTGGGTGCCCTGCGGCTGCGCTGGCTGCATACCCTGCTGCACCAAGGCTACATAGGATGGTGTTGATGCCGCTTGCGGAGAAGTGAGCTGCCCTGACTGGTGAGGCGAGGCAACCTGCGGAATGAACGTTGAGTTTGGCCGCCAAGTTGTACCCTTCATATGGCTGCATGTAGGGAATGAAGTGAACAAGTGGAGACACAGAACATCAGGACATAGATAAGCTGAACAGCACACCAATGCCAATTCCCTATGTAACAGTATCACTTGTTCACAAACTGCTCAACACATTCATCCACAGGACGGCGAGGCACAACGTAAACATCTTCAGGGATTCACTGCTGTTCCGAACTGAAAACGTCAGTGGCATGAGCCTGTAAACATTAGGTGACCACTGTGGATGACCAGTAAGTGAATGTACAGCAGGAGAGTGACCAATCGTTAGTCCTTTGAAGGGAGGCTAACAAACTTACTTGACGTAATAAACACCATAGTCACTGGAATCAACACGCTCCCATCCATCCGGCATTACTTGCATGCCTACAAGGAAGACATCATGACATTAAGACCAGACAACAACCGATGTTCAATATTATTGTGAGTTGCTTGCTTTGAAAGAAAATTCTATGCACATGGACACATGACCATAGGTTCTTTGGTTCGCACAGACAACATTGTAAGAAGGGGGTTTCCACTGCCGAGTGAAAAGAAGTGGATAAAAACTTGTTTTCACCAACCATTCACCTCTTCTCTTCACGGTGTAGGTTCCCAGAAGTTGTTAATGTTGTATCTGACCCCGGTGCAAGCCTCACTGCGTAGTGCTAGCAGTGCAAGCCTCACTGTGTATCTTCAATTGATTGATCGGAGTGGTGACTTCCATGTGTAGTAGACTTTAGGATACATACTGGACAGATTAATACGGGGGTGGTGGAGGGGATGGGATATGCAGACAGAGTCTAGCCTAACATATCTTTGCCCAACAGCATCTGAATACTACAGCGCAGCAGTGGTCATGAGGTCATGGGGCATACCCTAATGATCATACTCTTTAGTCCGTATAGGACCTAGCCACAGTACTCTGCAGCATGCACATGATTCACAGTCAAACACCTTACCACGCTGTTCCAGAACTGCGGGATGAAGCCAATGCGTGTCACCTTGATTATGACTGAAACACAACATAAAAGGCCAGCAAGACCACTAAGAAATGATGAAACGATTATGGAGCATGCTCCAGAAACGGCTGTGATCAATGTCTCCGTTACACTTTTGTAAAATAACTGAAACAGGTTCAAAGCATAATCTGTATGGAGGAATTTGCACCCGAATACCTACAGCAAGCTGGAGTCATGTTGCAGGTGCATGCGGTGAATGAGGCCGGCTGGAGAGCACATGTGGTGAAGTTTGGACTAAATCAATAACCCCCCCCCCCCCCAAGGGAACCGTGATCATTATCCAGCTAGTCTCAAACTACTGGAGACTTCCATACCCTACAATAGGTCATGAATGGGTGGACCTCAGCAACTACTGAAGTAACATTTGCATACCTGCTGATTCTCCCTCTATCCCAGCAGGCAACACTGAACAGCAACACAAGGGAACAGACTGATAGTACCATTGAGCATACTCTATAGTCAATATAGCACTCACTCTATGTAGTAGATTCTCCCGTTATCGGCATAGGCTGCCTCCCATCCCGGTGGCAGAGTAGACAGATCAACCTCGTTGACATTGGCTTCTGTGCACGCATTTACGCAGAGATATGACACCGGCAATGCTATAATATCAATGTACAGGCACGGGCATTTCTGCATGTCCAGATAGAGAAGTCAAAGACACCGCTCTAGACTGAGCCTAGTGGCATGTTCAACCTATGGCACGGCACACTCGGATCCGGGATACTGTGTCACCAATTTCAGAAATAGTCAATACTCTTGCCACCTCAACAACAGTGCAAATAGCATGGTATACTTATTCACTTTAATTAATATTTCACCCTGAACTAATCGGACACGTAGTGACATAAAAGGTCATGTTCAACCCTAACAGTGCTTCGTTGCAATACAAGGGGCCGTCCGTTGTTTTGAACTTTTCACGAAATGGCCGCTTCATTGACACCTACCCACTTACTAGCACTCTCTACAATGAAAGACGAACCATTCTTTTCAAGAATAATTGTCTACTTGCAATGGAAGTAAAGCTCACCCCCCCCCCCCCAAAAATCCTTTCATTTAGTGAAAGAACTGTGTGGACTCACAGAAAGCGTGAGTTAAGAAGTCTGTAGAAAATGTTGAACCGTCTCTGCTGGGATGACAGCTACACCATAGCTCAGTGGTTATATTGCTAGCCTCAAGCGAAGGCCCTGGTTAGAGTCCTGGCGGTGACAGTCAATTTTTTCTTCAGACTTTTCCTGTTTGCATCTTTCCCTCAAACCAATGAATATTATGTGAAAGAAGATAAACAACTAAGATTGGTCCTAAAGAATGAGAAATGGATATGCAGACATGTCTCACCAGCCTGTGGTGTGTCCTCCCTGTTGACGGCCATGTTCTCGAGCCCCTCATTGGCACGAATCACTCCGCCACTGCTCGACTGCAAGGTACTGGCATTGCTGCCAAAGTCCTTGCTCTCATTGTACGCTGCCAGCATTTCCGATGAGTCCACGCTGTGGCGCCTTTCCTCCGGCGCTCCGGGAACACTCTTTTTGGGAGTTGTTTGTGGTACGTACGATGGCCCATCAGCAGGTGCCGGCGTCTGCTCTGTTGTTCTTGCCAGGCTAGGAGAAGACCTGTACTTCTCATTCATGGTCAATGTTGCGGCCGATCTTGCTGAAAGTCCTGAAGATCCATCAGACGAACTTTGTGGCAAAGCACCCGTCGACCCTGCTGGGCCAACGCGATTGAGACTCACACTCGTACGCAGGGCATTCGGCTGCTGTCTTTGTGACTGCGCCGATGACGGAAGCTGCGAGTTCAGACTCGATTGTCCGGCTAAGGCTTGCTTATGTCCGACAGCACAGCACTCGCAACTTCCTGCGTGTGCGCCGCGACCTTGTGACAGAGAATATCTGAATTCAGATGGCATCGTTGTTCCCGCCGCATTGCCGGCATTGGGATGCTGACTCAGTCTGGAAGTTGGCAAATAGCCATTCCTGGGCAGTGCAAGAGATACGGGCCTGGCTGTCTCGCAACGCCTCTCTTTGCATGTAGGGCATCCAGCAGCAGCAGTCTTTCGTGTCTGCACGGGTCCAGCCTCTCCCTGACCGTAATCATTCCTAGACAGAGATTGAGTCCTGCCATCCACACTCCTCGACACCCTAGACGAAGCTGCAGGGTCATCCACGAGCACCTCACGCCCAAATGATTCGTTGCCCACAGCGCTTCCATCAGCACTGGTCACGGCGGCTAAAAAGCACAAAATCGACAATAATATTAGTAGTAGTAGTATGTAAAGCTGCGTTCGAATGACACCTCCAGAAATACTAAACGTCATCGCTACAACTCGATCGACACATTCGGTTACATTGCCAGCATCAAGCAACACAACCGAGGAAATCAGTGAGAAACGATTCAAGGAAAGGTAAAATTCCACGATGGGAACGGAACCACTGATCTACCAACGGGTGTTCGATGTAGACGCAGATTGAGTCCTGATCGTTTCACAACGAGAACCGTGCATGGCAATGACGTTGCGCTGTACAAGTAGGTCGGTGGCAGGAGGATGAAGTAATAGTTGTTGTACAAGTGTCACAAAGACTACGCGTTACACACAAAATAACAACAACACTACTTCTAAACAGGTTCATACACCAGAAATAATTCGCCACGCACAGTCTGACACAAGCACACAAACATACACACACACACACGCACGCGCGCGCTCGCGCTCACGCACATAGCAAAATTAAATTGTAGCAAGACGAGCAGAGAAAACGCCACAACAATGTGCATAGCATTCACACAGGCTTACCGCCAGCACCACCAGTGGCAACTACATTCGCAATGCCTGCTTCGCCAGCAGCCGTGGCAGAAGGTGTCGCTCTCTTCGTGTACTTTCCATGGCCAACGGCACGTGGAACGTCACTGTGCAAATTCTTTTTCCTGCCAGTCTTGAATAGATTGAGTCTCGGCATAACAGGCACAGACTAAAGGCGAAGCCTCGGGCCTGGCAAGAATCGCACAGAAAGCAAACTGCCGACCAGAAGCAGCTGCATTCCAGGGAGAAATTCCTCTAACACCCAGTACAGGACAAAACTACACTACGAGCAAGAATGAATCAACGCTGAAGAGCGAACGACGACAGCGAGCAGTGGTGCTGCAAAAACGTCGCAACACATAATTTCCACGAGCTCGCTGCAAGTCAGCAGAGAGGAGCGTCCAACGAAACCAGCCACATCTCAACAGCAAAGATGCTCAGTAACTAAACAAATGACGGTCAGAAATGTCCACCAACCGACTTATCTCATGTAACGACTGCATAAAGCTAGCCAGTGGACTGATGAACTGGGTTGTTTTTCCAACTCCAACACTCAACACTCAACAGTCCAAGTATTTTGCCAAAGCCAAGGTCATAGTGCAGTATGAACTGTGATAGTTATACTTAGACCTGTACTTCTAAGTTCTACTGATTCTGTTCTACGCAGCACAAGATCTACGCAGCATAGCACGCATAGCAGCCCTCGCTGCGCGTAGCCTACGTAACACCGCAACCACTGGTATGCAAAAATGTATGGCTGCTTTTGTGGGGGGGGGGGTTGTCGGTCACAGACTCACAGACTCAGTGCCAGACTGCAAGTCCATGTCCACATATTAAAATTTAATTATTGTCCAGCTCCGTCAATCTTCTACACACGTACTGACATGAGTCACATGACTAGTCGAGTCGTACTTGAGCTACATTGTAGCTGCCAGGGGACCTGGCCTGCTGGGCTGGGGCCAGTGGGGGTCACAGGTCAAGTAGCGCAGGTACATGTACGTGGGAGAAGGGATACTGGCATTACTGGCACTGGGTATAAACCGGTAGTAGATCTTACATGTACATGTATGCTGCCTGTGCAGCCTTTTTATTTGTAGGGGTGATTATCATGATTATGGTGATGAAGAACCCCCGGGCCCCCAGACAGTAAGAGAGTTGTATGCAGTATGGCACTATGGTACATCATGACATGATTGTATGGGTGTATGGGTCATGGCCTGCACGAGACCTGGCTTTACAGTCATAGTTGTAGTGTAGATCTACTCTGTGGAATGTCGTGATCTCGCTACGTGTAGCTGTCAGTTTCGGTGGTTTCCGTATCGGTCTCTTCTTCTTCTTGTTGACTGTTGTTTGGGTTGGCCCCAGCCCTGCGCCCGACGAAAAGGAGGAGGCGTCGGCAAGCGTATCCACAGCGGACTTGGACAAGTCCACCTCAGACACAGACTGCACTGGACACTTCGGTGGACGACCACGCCGAGAACCACGTGCAGCAACAGGGACAAGATTCAGCGGTACATGTTGACGAATCCGTGCGCCCAGGTGCTGAAAGGTTCTACCTACGTACGTACCGATTTTCACAATTTCGGCACTGAAAGAAATAGATTAAAATAATTACTTTTGCTTAGGGTACTAGGGTAGGTAGAACGTCCTTCTTCACGCTAAACGCACGGGTCGTCCCAAAGGTGACAATACAAATTGACACACGGATAAGAGGAACAAACAATATTCCGCACCTCCTTCTCGACGCGCGAAGAACCGGCACCAACCCATGGCAAACGTAGTACCACAGGGCATCTCTCTGGTCCAAAAGTGATCGTCTTTTCCAAGGTCGGTTTCTGGTTGATGAGTTTCATTAAAAGTGTCTTTGGATAGCCATTCTTTGTCATTATGGTTAAGAGTCGTTCTAGTTCCTCGTCCAGCAGATGAGGGGAACATATTCTATGTGCACGGTAGACAAGGGCCTTGACGAGGTGTGTTTTGGACTTAGTTGGAGTAAAACTTGACCATGGGATATACAAGCCTGTGAAAGTGGGCTTTCTATAAATGGTCGTGTCCATGTTGTGCGTATCCATGTTACGAGAAATACTAACATCCAGGAAAGAAAGGGTACACTAAAAAAGAAGATCAGTCCATGAACAAATTATTGCATATTTCAACCTCATGAATAGCGACAACTCGCGACGACAACTCAACTCATTCAGTCTTCACACTCGAGAGTACTCAAATTCGACGGTCAATGACTGACAGAGTCACGCAAGCAAGGTTCATGTCATGATGAAGACCACGGTGGATTTATGCCATTATTACAATTGCTTTACTTGTGTGTTTCTGAACATTCAAGTGATGATAACGCAGATCCCGCGAATATTATTATTATTATTTTAAAAATAGGCCACATGCACAACAAAAAAAATTGTTTCGGGTCCGCAACCCCTCGAAAAGGAGACTCGGTCGGCCGGAATGAAACTTTTTTTTGGATTTTTTTGGTTCATCAATCCGTTGTGTTATTGCCAATATTGATGGACAAGAGCGGCACCTACACATGTATATTATACATGTATCATGGCAAGGATCAATGTCACTCACTGTTCTTGTTCAGCATGACTTGTGTTGTGTTCCTGATGTCCTACATTCTGAGAAATCAAGCAAAGGGTTTGAGTGCTTACAGCTTCGTCATACCAAGAGTACATAACCGTGGTTATGTACTCTTGGTTATACGAATAGCTTGTATCGACCCCGAAGGTTTTCGAGCCGACGGCTGAGAATCTCTGCTACCTCGTAGGTACATGTACATGTATTTCGATTGTTGGATTGGGGTGAGATTTGAGTGAGTTATGATTCGTTGAGTGCACTTGGCATTGGCACCATTCGTATACATGTACGTTTGGGACCAACATTTGGGGAAAAATGGCCCGGTCGGCCAACCCGAAACAAGGTCATTACATGTACTGTATTTGTTTTGGCCTTATACTATAAATGCAATTTTTTATGGTCGTCATTTATTTCTGTGCAGTCATATACATGACTTTGTATTTATTTTGCGAGAAGGTGAGTCTCCATGATCCAGCATGCTAGCACAGAAGCAGGCAGCATATCTACATGTACATGTACTGTATCTTTTTAGGAAGTGGAATGAGTAATCGGCCCTTGGCGGATTATGCTCGGTAAATTACTGAATTATGCTTTCCATTATGCTTTCCATTATGCCAGTGATTATGCTGGAATTATGCCAATGATGGTGCTATACTATGCTGCGGTCCAATCTAATGGTACGGTGAACTCAGTACAAACAGCCCTTGGCGGATTATGGTTGGTGAATTGCTGAATTATGCTTTACATAATGCCCAAATTATGCCATTGATTATGCTACGTTATGCTGGAATTACATGGTACATGTACATGTATGCCAATGATAGTGCTTTAGTATTATATACATGTACAGTGCTGGCAACAGAAATCCGACCCCCTGAGCGGTGCTGCGCTCACATCGCAAAGAACGTGAACCCACCGCTCATGGGGTCGGATTTCAGTTGCCAGCACTGTACAGTGTACATGTACATTGTATACTGTAGATCTACCCTTGCACTCTTGTTGCACTTTGCAATGTTACAACGACTCTGGCACCATGACAGCACGGTTTATAAGGGGTAACATTCACCAGGTTATTTCCTCTAACATGCCTAAATATGCCTGGAGCATTAATCTTCAGCCAGCATCGTAAGGCTATGCCGACCGTCTGGTCTCAGAAGTCCCGGTTTTATGCCTGGGCATAATTTTTAGACAAAATCCCAAGATTATGCCAGAAATTATGCCGGCGTAATCCGCCAAGGGCTAGGCGTGGTCCTTGGTTGGGGTAAATGCTGAACGTTTGATTTGTCCCAACCAAGATTTCAATACTTGGTTTGTCACGATTTTCGGTTGCCAGCTGATGTCTCCGCAGTCCAACTTTCACCTGTGGTATCACGTCCCAGTATGAGTACATAGCGGAGAGGACTACTAACAAACAGCTCACGGCACTAAGAACATTGAACACAGCACTCCTTTCACGTCCTGAAAACACTAAGTAAGACAGTGAAAATAACACTGCAGCGATCGAATTTCTCTGGAGGAGCTAAGCCGATCGTGCGTCATCACCGCGGATCGCTATGGCAACGTACATGTACATGAATATCACCAAGAGTACATGAAAACCGGTTTTCATGTACTCTTCATATCACACACACCAGGCAGGCACAGTGGGTTGGTCAAAGACCATGATTGAGATACGAGAGGTACCTGGTTCAAGTCCTGCCTGGGAGCGGTTTTTCCAGCCGTGCTGCTACCCACAGTCAACTGGGAACTTGTGGCCAGGCACAAGGGGTACATGGATGCAGCTAATGGGGTCGTTTTCGGCACTTGTGCCAGTGGTTGTGAGACTTACCCACTCACCCCCACCGTTAGGCGCTGCATCTGCCGCTAGGGTTTATCGGGTGTTAGCTGCTGTCGTGAGTTCCCTTCGGGAACGGATACGATATTTTACTTTTATTTTTTATTTTTACTTTCATATCACAGATAATTGGCTATTTGGCAAGTAAAGTTTGGCTTGTCGTATGCAAGCGAGTGGTACATGTATCTCATTCGAACTGATATAACCTAATTTTGTGAGGTTGAATTTGTTTCACTTCAATATCCAATCCGCAACACACCAACCACATTCTTGAATTGTGCATGGCGTGGGGAATGATCAGAGAGCACTATTGCGAGCTCCGGCGGACAGTGTCTGTGCTAGCTAGCTGGTGCTGCTCCTCTAGCTCTTGTGGATGGCGAGTGGCGCGCCCGGCGGTGCTGGTTAGCGGCTTCCCTAGGGGTATCATGGTTGTCAAAACTGGAGGGCCGTCAATCCAGTGCAGCTTGTCCTTTAGTTGTAGATGCATGTGAGCGCTGCGACTTGCCGCCTCACACCAGAGTCACAGTGAGGCTTGGGAGGTACCAAGAGTACATAACCACCGATGTTATGTACTCTTGGAGGTACATGTTACGTATGACCCGGGTCCGATGAGCTTTAGTCGAGCTCGGTGCGGTACTTGGTCTAGTGCAGGGGCTGAAGGCGGCGGCAGGATGGCTGTCAGCTGGGCATGGGGTGGGTCCGCAGTGTACAGGGTATGGTGCAACTAACCTGTTACTTGTCATTATTAGGCATATGCGGATGATGCCGGCAGAAAAATTGGCAGAATTCGGTACTTTTTCTGGTAAGTTTCATGCATGTTTGGTATGTGGATAAAGAAATGGAGCAGAATTCGAGGAATTGCCCGCCATAAGGTTTGTATGGTTCTGCCAATTTCACTGCTTTTCGAGCGAAATCTGCCACCTTTTCGAGCATTATCCGCCAATGCCTACCGCAGTGTATAGGGTGTAGTGCAACTAAATTTTACTAACCTGTTACTTGTCATGATAGCCCCCTGGGCCCTGGAAAGCAAGCCCTGTGAGACTGCTCTTCGAAGCTGCAGACTCGTGCCAGGCCCGATGATCCGCATTGCCTTCTCCTGCACCATGCACCCTGTGCAACGTCAAACGGTTGTCATATCGTATTCACTGGTTTGAGGGAAAGACACAAACGGGAAAAGCCTGCAGAAAAAATTGACTGCCACTACCAAGACTCAAACCAGGGACCCTCGCTTGTAGCCAGCGATGCTCTAACCGGCTATGGTGTAGTCGTCATCCCAGCAGAGACCGTTCAACATTTTCTTCAGACTTCGTAAACCATGGTAACTCACACTTCCTGTGAATCCACACGTACACAGCTACAGGCGGGTGGGACGCAGCCCTCACCATGCTCACTGTCCTCACTAACCCACACACTTCACGTACAAACTAGCACGCGGGGAGCCCCAAGTCATAAGATATTCACTGGTTTGAGGGAAAGACACAAACGGGAAGTCATAATTATCAGATTATCGCCTTGTCTTTTCCGCCCACAAATAATGGCGAGGACACTCCAGGCGAAAGGGAGTAGACAGGCAATGGAAAGGAGTAATCAGAGGTAGCTGATGATGCTGATGTTGCGACGTCGATGAAGACACTTGCGAAGCCATGACGAGATAAGAAACATCTTTGACAACACTAGCCCTCTTCTACAAGAAATTTCTTCCGAGAAATCCTTTCGGCAAAGTGGGCTTTTTCCGAACAGGCATGCCGAATCTTTGCGTGCATTTTCAACCTCACTTCCGCGTGCCGTATCTTTTGCCGAATTTCTGAATGCAAAACCTCGCTATTGTCGTTTGGTCTGATCAAACTGTGCACAGTAGTCTGGTAGTTTCACCGGCGAAAAATCTGAGCATTACACCAGGCGAGAGGCATCGGTCGATGCCGGCAGTAAACAATGATAATAATTTAAGAGCGTGGTGCCCAGGACGCTACCGTGGGGCATGACTACACGGCGAATGAAGCGTGATCGTCGGACACAACGGATGTCAGGCCTGGCCAGTGAGAATGCTATGCCGCACCGCACCGCAGCCAAGACACAATACGCCTATACAGGCTATAGGCGACGTTCCTCTTGGTGACCAAGCCATGGGCCAGTCCCTTGACGATCATAGACGCTTCTTTAAGTTCTGGGCCCATGCCACCGCAGAGGGAGAACGCCAAAGTAAAAAAAATGAAATAATGTGAAGGAGGCATACTCGACTTCGAGGATGCGTCCACCATGCACTTACTTCTTCTCGCCTTCAAGTATTCAGTAGAATGACGGGAGGGGAACGACCCGTTCGTCAAAGAATGCGCTTCAGCTATCGGTCCAGAATCCCCTCACCTGCAGGTCAGCACGGCACGGGTGTTGGGATCAGTTTGGCTGATCCATGGTGATGGGTCTCTTCGGTTAGGGGCGGCAATGGCCTACGGATCATGGAGGCTCCACCTCCACAATCATGGTGTAGATCTACTGTATATCCTTCATGCATGACGTGATACAATCGGTGGGGTCATTGTGCTTATGAACCCTGACAGCTTATTTTGAGCATGGTTTACAAAGAATCTTGCACAGCAGGGACAAGACGCCGGCAGGTTGTCGAGGGACCACCAGTAACGGAGTCTAATCATTAATGTGGTCATGGAAGTCAGCCATCGCAATAAAGCTGAACTGTGCTCATTGCTAGTGCTTCGCCACAGATCGGGGTACTGGACCGGCCATTGCTTGTTGCTGTGGCTGCGGTAGGCCATGCATGGTAGGTGGGCTTGCATCTTTCGCTTCCAGTGCCGCGTGGTAGCGAATCGGCACTGCATGCAGTCTGCAGCGCTGACTTTGTTCACGGTCTGGTCTGGTCTGGTCTGGTCTGCAGCTCTGGTCTGGTCTGGTCCTGCCGAATGACAGCCCTCTCATCCCCATGGCCATGCATCAAGGCTCAGTCAAGTCATTACCATGATTACTGGATGCTGCACCACCAAGTGTTTCACACATCACATGCACAGGCGACGAAGAAACCACTTCACTAACTTGCCTTTGACACCACAGGCACAGTACATTTACAAATGTACGATCAACGTGACAAATCCATACCAGTATACGTTCAATGTCATGTACAGTCATGTATGTGTCAAAACTGGTTGCATAGTTTTTTAGTAGTCATCTAGTTTTTTTTGTAACGAAATGGGAGGCACATGCACAGCAAGGTGTACTCAGTAGCATTACAAAGTAATGTTGCTATCAAGGAATAGTGAACTACACTCACACAGAATACCTGGAATACAGCGGCTGCCTGCTTCTCATACAAATTACAATGACTACTAGTATGTATGACATATTATATGTACATGTATGACATAATATGTCTGATATGTACATGCACAGTGTAAGCTACTGTGGCTGAGCAGTGCCACGAATAGTCATGTCACTCCGACCTTGTTTCGGACTAATGGCGGCCTCACTGCTGTGACAACATGCTTCCCCGGCCCCTGGCCCTGGGCCCTGGCCTAGTTCCAGGCAATCCAGGGTTATAATAGTATCAAGAGTACTTCATTATTCAATCTTCACCCATGGTTTTCAGCACCCATCTTCCTACAGTGTAGGTGTGGTTGAAAGATTGCACAACAGCTGTGTATGTGCAGACTACGTACATGTACATGTACAATGTCATGTATGTTGCCATACCGCGGTACCGGTAGCCTAGCTGCATTGCACAACATGACAAACCGGAATTATTTTTCGCGGTCTGTTATGTCACAGCATGTACAGGAATGACACCCGTGGTCGACCGCTATAGCGAGTGGTCGTGACAGGGGGTATGGCACCGCAGAGTCTCTGTTTTTTTGATTGCCTGCATTCCTCCGGTATGGCCAGTAGCTTGGCAGTCAACGTCGGTGATTAGGGAATGCCAGAACCTGTCAGGACAAAGTAGTGATGACCTGTCTACTTGTCTTGTACTTATCTTGCTCATCGCCTACATTGTACTGTACTCTAGTAGTAGTGGTCCATAGGAATGGTACGCTTTCCAACTGCCAAAGAGAGTTGGAAAGCTTGTGTCTTTTGTGGCTAATTACTTGAACATTTGGGCTCATGTGAAATCGCACCGATTTTGGGATTGCCCTGCAACTTTTTGCTTCAGCAATAATGTTGTGCTTGACCGCATTCCTGTCACTTTGCAGTGGCTTTTCGTTGGCGCAGTTTGTATGCCATTGCCGACTCCACCGTGCTCACAGCAGAGATTTCTGTGTGTGTTATTGTCGTGAAAGTGGACCACAAAGACTATTTTCATCTTATTGCGACATTAGCTACATGACCATGCATGCTGTGAGCCGCATGAAGCCACTGGTGGACAGTACAGGTGAACATCGTCACCCCCGCCTCAGTACATACATTGTTGGTGTAACTACAACGTACAAGGCTCCTGCCGGCTGCCCGAGTCCTGGGCTCACCCATACCAAATATTGTAACTCAAGCCAAGGACTTCTCAACAGGAGCCTCCCGGAGCAGCACTATCTAATCGATCGTTTCTCCTCCGCGTCTGGAATCAGAGAAAACTATCAAAGGGAATCAAACTGCCAGTAGTCGATCAGATCCTCCCCCATCCTACTACATTGTAGTACTTGCAAGGCTTACAATACTTCACTTTTACACTGATACAAACAATGTCATACATGGTCATACGAGGATGGGTACTACCAAGAGTAGATAAACGTTTATCTACTCTTGGTAGTACTGTATGCCAGAATGTGACCAGCATTGGTAGTGGACAGCACTCCCTCCCGGGATCCCTCCTTCTAGCTGTATGCTCTAACCGCTCCAGCAGGGAACTATTTCGTATACACAGCATGCTCTATCAGGCTTTACAGTCTGTCAATGATACTGATCAAACAGAACAGGGCACCGCAGTGGTCCTAAGGAATGCATGTAGCGTAGATGTACATCAAACAAATGCGCAGCTGCTCTGGGTTATTGTACCCTTGTGGATAGAGATTCAGTTGGATGTAAATAAATTACTTGAAATCAGC
Organism: Sycon ciliatum; assembly: GCF_964019385.1. NCBI lineage: Eukaryota > Metazoa > Porifera > Calcarea > Leucosolenida > Sycettidae > Sycon > Sycon ciliatum. Next base: position 24,336,474 of record NC_088646.1, read on the forward strand.
ACACGTAGCACAGACGCCTGCACTGGTAAATCCAATCAGGACTTTCGCACAATTGCACTTCATAATCGGTACAATGCCAACGGTGGTATGAGCAGCAACAAACAAGTCCTGGTATTCAGCTTTCTACCAGCTAACGTTGCGCCTAGAAATTCTAGGTGGTCAAAGCAGTGCCAAAATTGGCGCTCATCATGAGAGCGCAGGTGGCACCGACCAGCTACATAGTGAAACCACCAATACACACACAGCATAGCTGGCATCATGCAACAATAGGGACCAATGTGAAGCTGGATACAAATCCTAGTCAAGTTGTTGCTGCTCCGCACATCACCAATGTCCAATGACGAAGAGTAATGGTGTGAAATGTGCTTCTGTGCTTCGTGTGGTCACCTTTGCAATTCCAACACCAAACCCAAAATCATGTACTGGACACCTGACAAGCTCAGGCACATTCACTTCAATAAAATACTGTAAAAATTATTATTATTACGAAACAATCTCTCCTCCTCTTCTCCTCCATGCGCTCCCTAATTATTATTATGATCATTCAAAAGGGTGTTGAAACACAATGATGTACTTGTACATGGTACACAAGCTCTCTAAATGTGCATGTGCATAAAAATTCAGTTTGAATTGGAGCATTTAAAACAGCTGGGAAGCACTCCAACATTGATCAGCCGAAGTGTCAGATCGAAATTATTTGAAAAATTGAAATGATTCGGAATGATTTGCTAGAGTGCTAGGAGAGTAGTACTAGTAGTAATTGTAGCTACGCATAACCGAGTGTACATGTAGAGAAAATGACAAATGTTCTATTGCCCTCATGACATAACCGAGTGTAGATGTAGAGAAAATGACAAATGTTCTATTGCCCTCATGACATGACCGAGTGTACATGTAGAGAAAATGACAAATGTTCTATTGCCCTCATGACATAACCGAGTGTAGATGTAGAGAAAATGACAAATGTTCTATTGCCCTCATGACATGACCGAGTCACGGTATAGAGGCAGTGATGTTCTCATGGCATGATTGCCCATGGGGTTGCAGTCGGATCCACCGGTGGGACCTATACGAAGACAACAAGAGCCAGTGGCAATTACTGAATGTAGCTTTTAAAACTGCACACATCGCTAAGGTAGAGATTGACCTCTTGAGTATGCACATCCCAGAAACCAGACACATCTGCCCTGCATAGGATAGTGTTCTAATTACAGAATGCAATAATTGATGGGGAACTGTTGGGCCTGAAAACTCTGGAGGCCCCAAAGCGGCCAATTGATCATCTTTTAACAGCAATATCACCACTGCTTCCACGGTATTATGCATTGAACTTGAACTTGGGAGCAGTTGGGACTGAAAAATAACGTCCTAGCCATATGCATATGGAGCTTTTCCTCTTGGAGAGTTGACTGCTCAGGGAGGTTCTACTGTACTCCACAGGAGTGAATTGTCGACGTTAAATAACAGTGCCATAAGTGCTTCTCTGACACGTGTAATATCAAGAAGCTAGCCACACCAATACCACAGCTAGGTCTTGCCTGCCAGTAAGATCAAGTAGGCACAAGGAAGAAGACCTCTCTCATGGACAGGCTCATTGCATACCAAACACTTATCCACACGGTTATCATCAAGACAGGTGAGTACTGCAACAAGATATGCAATGTACAAATACCGTTTTAAAAGTCTTTGACAAGCCATTGCCATTGCTAGCAGTTACCTACAAAGACATACTTCAGTTTCTTCACTCTGAAGCTGATCTTTCATGTATGCTCATCAATCACTTCCTATCCTAGTATTCCCCTGTAAGAGGTGGCATGGCAGAGGAGTATGGTATTTAGTAACATGATCCACGCGTGCCATAGGTCTTACCTGTTTAGTAACATGATCCACGCATGCCATGCGTATTCTCTCCACAGTTGCAGGACTATCCAAACGGAACACTCCAGTCAGACCAGCGTCTGACCTGTACACGGTCCAGTACAGCATACACACACATTGCACAATTGGCACCAGCTATGCAACGATTCACACCATTTCCATATCAGATTCTAGACGAGAATACCTTACCAATAATTTCTCAGGATACACACCGTTTCTACAACAACACTACGGAGAAAACCCCGAACACCTTTAGACAAACTTTCCATTTGTAAGGAAGGAGCTACACGCTTGGCTCAGACATACCTTGCAGCACTGATGGCATCTTTGATAGCATAGAAGACGGATGATGCCAAGAACAGCGGTGGCTCGCCAATAGCCTGAGATCAGAGCATGAGAAATCACAGTCACAGTGAGGCTAGTAGCAAGGCAAAACAACACAAACTCCAAGCAGAACACATCCTGTCCACTGAACTCTGAACTCCAAAGACAACAGCCAATGCTCCTAGCCAAATGAGAACAGTTCTAATCAAGCAAAATATAGCTGACTGCCTGTGTGTCGTGAAGTCAAGAATATAGCTGGAATGTACGTCGTGAAATCAAGAATATAGCTGGAATGAAGTCATGCTAAAAAAGAAGTAGTTTTAGGTACTAGTACATCTTCTGACCTTGGAGGAGTACACGGCCCTCTCGTTGGGAGCACTGCGCAGAAGAGCAACGTTGAACTCCTTCGGTATGTCAGCAAAGCCAGGAATCTTGTATGTGCCAGGTCCACGACTGAACAAGAAGCCGTTTGGTGACACAACACTCTCTTCCATGGTGAAGTAACCCATGCCTTGAACAAATGCACCTTCGATCTGCAAGAGGACCAACCGGGTGCATACATCCGCACACCAGCCTGAGTATTGGGAACCAACCTAGTTGTACAGGATTTGCACCAGGCATCTCTCAGCTAGATGTGCACACGAGTAGGTAGGTGTCATGTGACGGGGCAGTGTGATTATACAGTGGAGACATGGCTCACAAGTACTACTACTATACTGGGCTAACCATGCTGGCGTACCTGACCAATATCAATAGCTGGGTTCAAGCTGTTACCGACGTCCATCACAATTTCTGTCTTCAGCACCTGTGGCAAAGCGGCAAAAGAGAATAGGGAAAATAATGAGCCGCAATGAGCCAATTAAACGGACAGAGCATAACTTCAGATTTGCGCATTCTATTACGGTATTCTCAAAGGGTTGATTTAAAAAAAAAAAAGAGAGAGAGAAAGAGATGAGACTGCAGGATGGATTTGTAGTGTTTCCATGTGACATGGTTCCTCTCACAGTGTATACGCATGCTTTCTAACAGTTGACAATAGAATTTACACAGCAATTGGACATTACAGTACCTGACTATCTCCAGTCAAGGTGTCAATCTCCACTTGAGCACACGCTGCTCCGTAGCAGAAGTAGAGGAATGCTATTTTGCCATTCTCCAGAATCTCCAGTGGCGAGCTGTAGCCATTGCACAATACACCATTGAGTACACAATCATATGCACATAGTTCTGTCTTTCGGAATCGGATAGGAATAGGCAAGGTCCAACAATTTATTAGAGGAGCTCACGTGAGGGTGGAGAACACACGAAAGCAAATGCAAATCTCCAGTCTCTCCGGAGGCGTGGGTTCGAATCCCACCGCTGCCACCATTGTAACTCGTATACTCTCAGTCTCAGCACTCACAGCACATACTTGTTGTTACGTAAGTAGTTATCAATATTCGTTCATTGTCTCACACAAGGAGAAGAAGAAGACAAGGCAGTGCGAGTATGCGCACAGCCTATCCATGCATTCCTACGGTGTACTATTTATGCGTATACAAATTACGTGTCATAAAGTAGCCATGCTACAGCGGTACATACACGCCTACCCACACAGGTCGCGTGGTCCCAGGAACATGTCATTGAGGAGATACCTCTACTTCACAGTCGTCTGCCACCTCTCTTTAAAAGAAGAATTTTTCACTCACTGCTCTGAACTAGCATTTATTGTCATGCATTTTACATGAGCAGCTCCAAGACAACGTGTTGTCAAATTCTGATTTGACTTACCCATAGAATCCAGTGGCGGATAATGGTACCTTGTCCTGATAAGCAGCCTGCACCTGCACATCGCCAACGCCGTAAGCAGAGATTGTCAGGAGATGTGCACATTGGGGATGTGTTCAATCACTGCCAATTGATCACTTGCACAACATAGTTTAGATCATTTATTGCACAGAAATAGGACAATCCTTACCCAATCCTCCCAAGAGCCATCGGGATTCTTGGTCTTGAATGGCTCCAGTCGGTCTCTGATCTTCTCGGCTGCATTCTGCAATGCACATCAAAGGACAGCATGCATGTTACCAATACATCGGCACTCACTAGTAGGTAAGTGCTCAGCTAGGCATTGCAATTGAAATACACAATGCAGTGCATGCACTTGAAGACCTTTGTTGTGATAGGCAAGCGATCATGCCTAAACAACCCAGTCACAGGAGATCCAGAGGGTGAGTGCTCGACTCTTCCCGCCGCCTCCTACATAGCGACGCCAGGGAGCAGCATGCATCACAAATTGCATATCAGGAAGGCATGAAATCACCGCTGAAGGACACACATTCAGGCTCAGCTCGTACCTTGACAGCTCCACCATTCAGGTCTGTGGACAGCGAGGCAGCAGTGGGTGACGTGTTTGGCACAGTGTCGGTGCTTGTTTCACTGAGGAAGATCTTGGATGTGGGAATAGCCAGCACTCTACTGCAGATCTGTATCATCTTGGTGTGAAGTCCTTGACCCATCTCTGTGCCACCATGGGTTAGTAGCACAGAACCATCCACGTACACCACGATAAACGCACCAGCCTAGAACAATAACAGACGAAAACTCAGTACATGTATTGCATAAAATGTGGAGCTCAAAAATTGATCCAGATTCTGCATAAAATGAGCGAACTTAAAGTCATTGACAAGCTGCAACTAGGAGTGGTATTTTGTACTCACTTGGTGCATGAAGCCCGCCTGGCCAAATCCTATGGCAAACTTTGTAGGGATCACTGCCACGCCACGCTTCTTCCAACGATTGGTCCTGGACGGTGAGAAGTCACAAATCACTTCACAAGTTAAAGTCCATGCTAGGAATCCCCACCATTGAGCAACCCATTTCGCCAACGATAACCTCATGAGAATCATCCTCACCACCATCGGCAAAGGAGCTTGAAAATGCAAGCAGGCTCTGACGCATGAGCACGAGTTGTCCTCTTACTTGTTGAACTGTGCAGCGTCCGACTTGAGCTTGTCTAGGTTAGCACGGTCAATGACTTCTTTCCAGCAGCGCAGCAAGGTGACATTCTCCAGTTTCTGCAGGTAGAATGTCTGGTCACCAGTACGGTACATGTTCTTCTCACGCACCTGAAAACATTGTGAGCAGAAGACACACCGGAGATCACACAAACTCCTTAAAATGAAGACATTCACCAATGGGTTGCCACACAAATTCACACCGGAAGAATTCTGCAAAGGGCTACTGCTTCCTCAGTGTTTCGCCTGATTGAGCGGAGAACCGGATGAAAACTTTGGTTAGGATGGATAATGGAGTCTCACCTCTTCTGCTGGTAGGGAGCACCAGCCTGCCACATCAGTAATGATTGACTCAGTGTACATGTTACCCTGCAATACAGCAAAGGAAAGAATATGGAAAGAATTAGAAAAAGGATAGTCAACGGACACTGGAGAATGTTGGCCAGAGATCGTTCCTCGGTACTCTATGAACCGGTCAGGAGTCGTAACAACAGCCAGTTCTCCACATCTGAAACGTCCTACTGAGACGTGATACACCGACATACGTAGTTTTATATCATAACATGCTTCAGGTGTGTTCTTATGGGAAATGAAGACCTACATTTGTGCATCTTAATGAGATATGTACACTACACACATCTATCATTTCCAGTGCATACACACTTGTTCCCCTCTTTTTTTCTTCCCTCTTCGCTACCTCGTTATTGGGAAGAAATTCCCGTTTGGATTTTGCGAAGTAAAACAAAGTTTTTAAAAAAGCAAAAAACAAAAAAAACATAAGTTTCTCGGATGGTGAGCCATGGTGGATGGTGAACATAAGTTTCTTCGATTTTAAAAGAACTGCACCCTAGCTCACCTGGGTTGCACCGAATCCACGGAAAGCAGTGTTAGATGGCAGGTGAGTGCGGCAAACCCAGCCAGTGACGGCGAGAGTGGGCCAGTAGTAGCAGTGGTCGATTCTACCCGCTGCCTTTGTCATCACCTGTTTACAATACGCACAAACACGACCGCCGGTCAGCATTGGTTCGTTGCAGCCAGTCTCCTGGCAGGTCTCCCACTATAGTATATGTACTCACGACATCTCAGTGCACACTCCCTATAGACAGAATGATCATGATACTGAACTGCTCTCTCATCACAGAAAGTAGAAACACAGTGATACCGATGGAGCTGCTCTGAGCTTCAAGGAGACCAACCCTGCTACATCAGTGGCGGATCCAGGAGGGGTTCCAGGGCTTCCGCGGAACTGACCAAACTGGTACCCCCCCCCTGTAGAGATCGCTGGATCCGCCCCCGTACATACCGTTCCTGACAAATCCAGACTCCAGCCTCCATTGCTGTACAACTTGATGTCCAAGGCAGTGACCTTGCCATCCTTGTTGAACCCAACCTGCAGTGGATAGAGCAATCATGTACATGTAGAAACCAAACCATATCTTCTACACGATTATTGACTGGAGACGTGTTTAGGGGATAATCGTGGATTTCCGCGGAACAGCTCTTTTCATGATTACACAAGGGTAAAGATATCAGTGTTGTCATGGGAAGGCCTCAATACCATGTTGAGTGATGTGCACATTACCGGCAATGGTGTACAATCACATTAGGAGTATGTCAGGCTTGGGACAGGATCCTGGTCAAGGGACATCCCAATCAGGGATGGTTACTGTGTCATGGAAGTGTTTCAGCATCCAAGATAGGCCTGTCTGGGTGAGATGTGGTGCTTTGGTATGGCCACATTGGAAAACGTTGACAATGCAAGACCAAGCAAAGATCGTCACTTGAAAAATATCATATGACGAGGGCCTTCACAAAACTCAGTTGAAATCAGCTTCGTCGTCGTCGAGATTTGCTAAGAATAAAACACTGATGTAATGCGGTGGTGTCACCATGGATACAAGTCTACTGCAATCTTACCTTGAACTTGGCTAAGAATGGATGCTTCTGGCCAGTTATTGCCATGTCCTCATCTCGATCCAGCATAAACCTGGTAGGATGGCCGGATCTGTGCAGTGTGCAAACGTCATAGTGAACATGTACTGTAAAGTCAAAAATAAATACAGGGCTTACTCTCCTGTACAAGCAGATGATGAGGCTTGTATTTAAGCCAGGCGTGTCCAGGTTTATGTGGTGATGGTCTACCTTGAAAATTAGGCCTGTACTCAAAGCAGGCTTCTATATAATAATCTGAGAGCAGTTCGCAACCAAGACAACACTGTATATCTGTGTTGGGGGTCAGTAGCAACGGAATGCATACTTATTTAAAACGTTGCAGATGCCACAAGAGGCCAGCATTTCATCATGCTGCATTGTGCCAGAATAGAATACATTCCTCACATGCTAGTTGAAAAATTCACCGTGCTCGCGTCAGATTCAGTCACAGTGAGTTGTCCATATCCATAGGGACACCACGGCGCAGATGCAGCTCCTAAAGCAATGGGAGGTGAGTGGATGAGCCCCACCGCAAAAGCGGCCAATGACCAAAAATCCCATCCTACTGCGGCTAGAGCTGATTATACTGCGCAAGACATGAATGCAGGGGAGCATCTGACTGCAGTGCCGCATTACAGGCAGCCGCACAACACTGTGACAAAACTCTTACACTCGCGCGGCCACCACAGCTGCAGCTGACAGCATACTAGCACGGGTTTCTTTGCCACCAAATCCACCACCTAAACAACAAAGTTAGCCACAAGAACAGACACAAAATTACATAATTTGGCCGAAATCTTTTTTCGAAAGTTAGAAGCTTATCAGTTATTGACACATTGTTGAACTTTGTGATAGAGAACCTAACTTGGTGTAAATGTAAAATTCACCTACGTTTGTATTGAGAACACCATTTTTCCATGACTGTTCCTAAGGTTAGGACAGAAAAAAGACACCTACCGTATTATCTCTAATATAAGCACAGTCTCCAATAATAGCACGTTTCCAATAATAGAACACCTTGGGGCGGCGTTCAAAAAATAAAGTGCTCAGTCTCCATTATAAGCACAATGTAAATTCATTATCTGTACCGGCGAAAAAACCCTGAAATGTGTGTGTCTGACATGAATTTGGCATGGCAACATGCCTCTGAAAATGAGGTTGAAATAATAATGGAACAGTCTCCAATAAAGGAACGTCTCCATTAATAGCACGGGGCGGAGGTACATTGAAAAAATAAAGGACCGTGCTTATATTAGAGATAATACGGTAAAATACATGTACACGCATCCACCTGGACCACATAATCAGAAAGACTTAGTAAGCATACCTGCCCACCAAGCTAAGCTATGGGGAACAGCAAAAAAAAAACACTGGATAGATACAGTCAACTTCGCGTATAACGACACTCGGCGGGGCATCAGAAAAGTGTCCTTATACCCGAAGTCTCAGTATATGTATTACAGTCGGATGTGACTTTGCTCTGGGCATGGAAATTCTGTCGTTATTCGCGAATTATCGTTATATCCGCAGTCGTTACTAGCAAAGTTGACTGTAGATGGTGCCCCTGGTATGTTCACCAAATAGGCATATAGCCCCAAGGCTGACTGTTTACTTCAAGTACAGAGTTTTCCAGCTTTGCGTGGGGACTGGTCATGGATCCCGCAATTGAATTAGATCAATATAGCCATATTGTCTATGAGGTAAGGTAGGTAGCGTACCCATACGCTTCACTTTGCACACCACTCGATTCGACGGCACGCCCAGAGCCGTTGCTGCTGCCGTCTACAAAATAAACAAACAAACACACACACACACACACACACACACACACACACACACACACACACACACATGACATGACTCAACCATGCTGAAACAGCCTAAGAAGGAATCAATATCTACCGGAATTTTGTTCTGCTGGTGTGGTGGTGAACATGGTCGGCTGGAAAGTACGTGCGGCGGTGGGGAATTCGGAATTCTTGCTGAACCAATACCGGGCCAAAAGTGCTGCTTAGCCGCTTTCAAAGCAAATGCTCTACCCACCGAACCCACATTGATGTTAGCTACCTATCCATCTCCTCATTGCTTATATTTTAAGACAATTATTCCACAGCTCCCCACACCAGTGCCTGTCCTTGCCAAGTGTTTCATCTGTTCCCATTTTGCTTTCAAGGAAGGGAGTTTGTAATCAGTAAGTTCAAAGTTCATATTATAACAAAGCCAATTTAGTGTGCTATGATGGGGGGGGGGGGGGGAGAGGAGCGGAGTCTGAGTTCAGTATAAGCAAAATGATTACTAAGACGAGAGGCAATGTACTAACAAATTAATATCATGTAAAGCTCTAAATCAGACATAAGTTTTCCCTTCGATTGCTGAGACTCAGACCTGTTGAATGGCTTCCCAAACTTAGGATGATTTGTTTAGCCACATTTTAGTGCCCCCCCCCCCCCCCCTGGATGAAACTGATTGGCAATGGGCAACAAACACATGATTCAGTGTAGTGTGGTGGTGGTGGTGGTGGTGGTGGTGGTGGTGGTGGTGGTGGTGGTGGCGGTGGTGGCGGCGGCGGCGGTGTTGGTGATGGTGGCGGTAATGGTGGCGGTAATGGTGGTTCTGCATCTGCATCTGCACCGTACACAAGAGAATACATTTCATGTCTAAAGTGCAATGTTAAAGCAGGTGTGTACCTGAGACAAGGATGGGTTCTGAGTAGACGTGTAGAGAGTCATTTCATCTTCTTCTCCAGGCACTGCAAGACTGGCTTGGGTCTCCAAATAGAAATGTTCCTGCACAAATAATCAACAACACAATCAAAAACAGAGCTCTTGACCTCGGAAATCTGTAGTTTGATGTAGTCAAATTTGAAAGCCACTTTGCCGGGCAATGCAGGCAACATATTCTCAGGAATGTCTCCAGTGAGGGTGCAATGTGAGTTGATGTACGCCTGTAGAACAAGGACATTCTGAACATAAGCAGATATCTGATGTGTACGGTGACGTAACGTCATGGAAACCGCTTTGCCACGGGTCAGGGCAACCCTGCCCGTGAGCTCATAATTATATTCATTTGAGTTTCTTGAAGAAGTGGGATGTTTGTCCCAGGACCTTGTGTTGTCTGAGAGTGAGAGTTGAACACGCAGAGCTAGAGGCGAACATAACAATATCTAGGTCACACTGCAACATTAACACATGTCCACGCATCAATGCAAGACAAATCAGCCAGTATCCGTACAACAGGCTCAATTGCCCACAACCTACCCACAAGACTGGATACATGTAGCCTGGTATTCCCAAGAGGGACGGCATAAATAAATGGGTAAGGATAATCAACCAAACACTGGTAATCAAGGAGTCACATAATATCCTCACCTGACCCCCTATTCTCATTTCTCCTTCTTTCACAAAGTCCGAGGAAGAGAATGCTGACTCGCAGTCGCCTTTTCCAAAGGACATCGGATCACCAATAAACGACTCCGCTTTGATCGCTTGCTGTACAGACATCAAGAGAAGAGCCAAGATGCTTCCTTCAACAAACTCAACATGATGCTCTGGGTAAACATGGATTTCCAAGAGTGTAATCTTGAGATTTCTGGCAAGAATAATTTCCAAGTATATACCAGCTTTGGAGCTAAGAGGAAGGGCAGTGTAGTGGAAGGACGGCGGCTGCGGGTTGCTCAAATTGTCAGATTACCCAATGTACCGCCATGGACACAATACAGGCTGCTAACAATCCTTTTAAGACATCAATGGAAGGGGTATGGCTTCAGAAGTTGGCATCGTTACCGTAATCTTCCGAACATTTAACTCTGTTTCAACTTTCAGCCTTACTGAAAATCTTGCTCCAGGCACAATTCAGGTTTACCTCAATTGTGATTATTGGTTCCAGCTCCTCGTACTCAACACGAACTGCCGCCGCTGCTTCCCTTGCTAGCTTCTGTGTTGTTGCCAAGACAACACCGATGACATGGCCGATGCAATAGACCTACAGGCAAAATCAAAATACAGGACATTTTCAGTTTAATGCCGTGTTTGCTTCGGCAAAGGATTTCAGTGTAGGGTCGCGAATGCAAAGTTCCCTTGTTCATAGACACCAAGGCACCAAGAGAAGGCAAGAGTGGCAGTAATCTGATCGTAAAGGTACTTCACCCATTTTACCATGCACGAGATAGACAATTCCGGTCATGGAATTCCCAGGATATTGATTCAATAATTTAGAAATGTATACATACGATGTGTAATGCTATTATGTTATTTGCTGCCTCAGGAGACTGCAGCTAAGATTGCGTGCAACCGGCCGCAAGCAGGTACCTTTCCATCAGCAAAAACAGTTTCATCAGGCACGAGAACACCAATCTCATTCGAACCAGGAACGTCCTTCACAGAGATGAAGTGGCTCACACCTTCCATTGCCAGGGCAGAAGAGGCATCGACCGATCTGAGCAGGCAAGCATGAGAAAGGCAGAACGTGAAACAACAAAACTGCCGCGTTCTATACCACTGTACAATCAATAATATTCATGAGATGACCCAATATCCAAGACTCTTGAGTAAGGCTACCACCGCCATGCATGCGGTTATTAATATCACCTCATGATCCAACACTCATGGAGGTAACACGTCTGTCACTTCCAATCTTTGTTTGGCAATGCATGATGTATCTTAGGGTATCCTGATGGGGTCAATCCAGAAGCAAGATGGACAGGGAGACTGGTACCGGCACAAATTACCTAACCCATCTTAATAAACCGTTCTCTTCACAATGTCCAAAGGACTTGGCTAATGGGTAGAACCCAGCTATTGGCACGCAAATTGCAGAAGCCTTTGCCACAACCTAATGTTTGCACCAAAGAAAAGTAGACACTGTTGATCATGAGTGGGCATACTTGATGATAGCATGGGCCTTGGAGCTGCAGACAAATCCAATGTAGCGCTGATCTGAAGTAAAAAAAAAGAGAGGCATCACCGGAGAAAAGGAATAAGACGTGAAAGACTGTTAATTGCCAGCTGCTTGGAGACTGGGAAAACATGGTAACAAAGCCTGCATACTGACATAGTAAGACCCGGGTGCTTGAAGTCCGGCCATGGTGTTCTAATTCAGACTACCCATAATGTCGTGTTCTGTAATTGCATTTGCCTCAAAATCGTTGCTGAACTGGAGGGACCGCTACAATAAGAGTTGTACGCTACAGATCAGGTCGAAAGGAGGCTTGGTTCAATCGAGCCTGGCCTCAAAGTAAACCTTGACAAGCTATCTTCTGTCCACAGGCAGGATTCTACCTAGTGCCAGTTTTAGCTTGGCAAAAGTTACTTGTTGAAGTGGTCGTCGCACTTCGCTCTACCGGGTTCACAGATAAGCTAATTTATTGACGTTTCTTGGTAAGCATCACTTTACCTTCCAAACTTGGCATGTCATCGATATAGACTGCCTCTCCAGTAGCCTGATGTTCTGCTCTGACATGAGCTAGGGGACGTCCAATAGTATCATCAGCAGACTGGTCGGATGGCACTTCCTGTAAGGGTAGACGGTTGCAGGCATTGTGATAAGAGAATTTCTCAAAAGGCTTCAAAAATGAATGGAAACAAAGCGCATTGTTGTGTATCACTGGCCGATTATCTATGTCAGTCCATAACACACAACAAGAGCTTCGGTTGTTGTAGCTTGACTCTGGTCAAGGCTACGAGTAAAGATCATTTCAAGTAATGAAGTCGATGATAAGAAGAAATTCGGCAGCTCTTTCACCAACCGGAAAGAGCTCTTTGTTTCGGGGGAAAACAGCAGCAACACCATTACGAGCACACTGTTACCAAATATGAATACTACAGAAAAAAGGTGAGTACGGTGCTGGCCCAATTCGGCACTAGCACCCCGAAGAGAAAATACAGCGTACAACAATACAGTACGCATAGCAGATTTAGGCGCACGATGAGCAAATAAGGAGTTGATTAGATTATTCTCGCGATTCGCGACACGCATTGACCTTGCTATAGATCACAGCGTACAAATCGGTGAGACACGTTGGCTACACGCTGCAATACATGCAGTACTAGAAATGTTCAAGCATGCCTCAATACGCCCCCTCCCCCCCCCCCCCCCCCCCACACACACACATACACAGGAATACTGCCAAATGCACCTGTGTTTGGTTTGAGAGCGCACATTCCGCTTCAATAAGTGCTCTGCTGTGAAAACCTCCTCATGATGTACACCAAGACAGTCGGGAGGAAAGTGCAAAATTAATGATTTCCCTGTTCCTTGCCATCGGGAGGCCCTGTGACTGGGTAGTAAGGACTCGTGTAGCCTACCTGAAAAACCTGTACGCTCTTGCTACTTCCGGGCTCTGTTCGCTGAAATGCACTAAGATCCTCCGGCTCCACCTGTCGTAACAATGAAACATGACACGCATACACGGGCACCGTGTGACACAACAACAAAATACCTACCGTAGGGAAGAATGGGAAATTGACAAATCTGATAACTGTACGTCATGCTGACTTTTCTACATCCCTGTGAGGAACTACCCTCAGGGATCAAGGTGCAGATGCAGCCCTAACGTTGAGTAATCCAAATGCATACAAAGGGACTTGAATTTCCAAATGCTGTAGTAAAACCAACGCTGGGTAGCAAAACCTAGATGAACACACTTTTTTTCTTCTCTCGCTTTTCCCAGAGTGCATACCGGTATAAGTTGTACATAAAAAAATGGCAGACATATACCCAAACAAGACAAAAAGGGCAAGCCTGAGTGGATGCTAGTGTATGTGCTACATTCAAGTACATGATCTCTGGTGAGGTGCAGTGCACTCCGGCCGTAGGTGAAATCTCCATGTGACTCTCCCGAATAATGCACTGCAGCTTTACTCTAACCGACTCACCGTCCCAACGCAGTTCAAGACGGACAGCAAAAACTTGAAGAAGAAGCTAATGGTCAGAGAGCGCCTGTACTCAATCTTGCCACCTGGTGCCGAGCTATCCAGTGGCAGGTCATCAATAAGCGTCTTGGATGCTTCTGAGAACAGGTCCTTTGTCCATTCCCTGTGCAAACAACACAATAGTGTTGCTTTCAGTAATAACACTCCTGCCACACATTTAATATCTTCAAAAAAAAACCAGTCCGCATTCAATTGATATGTTGCAGCCGCTGGGAGCTTGTTTGCATTCCATCTACATAAAAAGCAGCTGGTAGTAAATTCAGACAAAAGAAGAAAAAAAGTGAATCTGACCCCGACGTGATTCGAACACGCAACCTTCTGATCTGCCGCTACCGTTGCGCCACGGAGTCAGCTGATCTTTTCCTAACTCGTACCGTACAAGGAGGTGAAGCGCACAACCAAACTACAGGCTGCAAGACCACACAGCTTGAATAACAGATCAGAAGGTGTGTTCTGCAACTTACTTTCCAATAAGCATCTGCTCAGTTTGCTTAGCAGTGACAATAACCGCTGCCATGCCACCAAATGCTAGTGAACAGTCTTCAACAGTCCTGGTGGTGTTGTTCTCTGTTTCGCTCAGTCGCACCCGCATTCCGGCATTCACGATAGCAATATCATCTTCTCGCCTCTTCGCTTGCTTGAAGCCGTAGAAGTACTCATTCTAATGAGAAATGACAATATCACAGGTGACAGCAAATGTAATAAGTTCCACTGCAGTGGAAGATTTTGCTGTGATGTGCACTATTAAACTACTGACTCCGACTGTGACGCACGATTTTCAGAATAGCATACCGGTACACATGCATGATACGCAGAACAAATGGCATCCCATCACTTTCCAGACAACACTGCACAAATATTGGCTCACCGGTCCAGTGAAAGGGATCGTCACGGACTGGAGCACCTCTGCTTCACCCACTGCCACCTTGCGATAGCCAGTGAAGAAGTCGGTTGTAAAGGGAATGGTTCTTGTTCCACCTGAAGTACAGGATAGCCAAACATGGAAGCACCTTTCAAAAGTTCCAATCACACAACCAACACTCAATCAACTTGATAACTCTATGGTACAGAGAGCATACACCTTTGTTTCCACAGTGTATGAGTATTCATTAGCACTATACATGGTGTACCAAACTGCATGGCTTACCATTGAAAGAAACAAACGTCAGTTGACTCTTGGCAGCCACTAGCAACGGGTTGAGATCAGATATGGGGCTGGCAGTCATGATGTTACCTCCAATCGCCTGTTATGATCAACACAAGCATCACCGACACCAACACCATTCTCTGGTGAACTGCATGAACACCGGGCTAATCACAAAGCATGTACTAGCACCCTTGCCTATGGGTGGCACGCTACGACTAAAGCAGCCAAAGAGTAACAGGCTCGAACACCACATCCTCTTAGAATAGAATTCAGCGGTCATAAAATGAGTTAGTTACCCAGAAATAGCCAACACAAAGGAGATGTACTATCCAGTACAGTGCACACCAGCTAAGAACTATCAACTCACTGCGACATTGCGAATCTGATGACCCGCAAACCACCTCAGCATGTCGACAAAAGCTAGCAGCACTCTGGACTTGTGCTCTTCAAACAGAAAGACAGGAATACAAAACGAGGTTAACTGCTTTAGACGGTGAATACGGAATAGTCAACACAACACGGTGAATTCAGTGTTGAAGCACTCTTCACAGAGAAATGCCTCTCCTTACCTGGTAGTGTCTTGATCAGCTCTTCCATGGCATGTCCAAACTCAGTCAGCGTGACAGCAGCACCCACCGTCAACTCTGTCTCGCTGGACTGGATTGTGTGTAGCTCATTGATCTCTGATGGTGATATCAACACTGGATACACCAGGTTTCTGAACTTCACCTCCACACCTAAAGACAGATTGCACAGGAAAGGAGTGTTTCTTCCCGTCTTACGTAAGCCTACTAGACCAAGTGACTGGGCCCGATGATGCCGGGTTGCCCTTGTGATCTGCAATCCTATGGGGACTGCGTTTTAAAACTTGTCCCGGTGCTCAAGTATTGTTCGTTAGTGCTGAAACGACTACGTTTTTACCTTCGTGGCTTAGCTGATACTGTAACGATCGGCTTATCGGCTAAACGATTATTATTGTAACTAAATTGTACATCGGTACATGTACATTCTGTGAATTTCAAAAAAATTACGAGTCCAACATCGCCAACGACGTGAAGCGGGCGAATAGATCCGATGATCTCGCAACAAGTCCGTCAGCTGTTCGGACTGACCAGACGAATACAGACAAGACAGAGGCAACTCACAGGTTGCAACCCAAGAGCTGATGGTGCCCTTCGCCTGTGACTTCGCTGTCTCCGACGATGAAGTCAGAGAAGCCGGCCAGGGGTGCAGATCGGCGGATTTCGATGGATGAGCTGACTTGAGGCGTACCAACAAGAAACTAGTTGCTCTTCTTGTCTATGCTCAAAATAGGCCCAGATGCCAGGCCTAGCTCGTCGTCAAGCAAACTGGTTCGGGAACCGTCAACAGAGCGGAAAACATGAAACTGAAGACCACTTTACTGTCTTTAGCTCAAGACTACTCACACGTGGAGGGAACTCCAGCCCCTGCAGCTAGTGTAGACACATACTGAGCCTGCCCGTCCTGCATGCTGTATGTAAGAAAAGTAGTCAGCTCAAAAGACGGCGACGGTGATCGCGTCGATGTTTCTCAGATCGCGCTTGTACTTTACACGTACATGTAGAGGCGACGGTTCGATACCGGAACGGCTTGACAGCTAAATTTGTATAGACCCAAACCGATCATCAGCATTGATTGTTCACTCGAAATATGTTTGTGGAAGAAAAATGGCATGTTGAAGTTTGCTCTGAGGCCAGACTGTCCGCATTCTGTACGTAAACCATTGGTGTCGTACACAGCTTTGCCAAGGAGTAGATATTGAGCATTGATGGGAGGCTGCCACTGGATGGGGGGGATTATCCCGTGATATCAGAGCTTTCACCGACGGACAAACTCGCTGTTGAGAAACTCTACGGTCCTCCTGACACAAAGCCAGCACCACCAAAGGAAGAATCGCAGACTCCGCCTGAAGATGTTATCGAGATACGGGGTAAGATTACCCTCCCCTTTAATAAAACTTTCATCTCCATTCCTGAGACAACTGATGGCGACTGCTGTCACTAAGAATAACCCAGTTAACCCAGAGCTCAGATTGATTTGCTGAACTGATCCTCATGCGCTCAAGTCAACAACAAGGCATGTCTATATCGGCACAAAGCATCCAAGTCAGCGTCTTTTTAACTGCGAGACGGGGGCATTCCACAAAGGCAGATGACTTTGACGCAAACCAGACAGAATTCTGGCACTCTCTGTATTGCAGTTTTATGGCTGGGAGCTCTACAGGATGGTCAGGTCCAGCCATTGAGCAGCAGCAGCAGTAGCACTGCTACTTTTTTGAAACTTTGACAATAGGCACTGTCTTCAAAATCCCTTGCTATGCATGAATGAGATCTTACGCACTAGCTGCGCATTGCTCAATGCTGGTTTTGTGCGCTGAGCTGTGAATCATTGATATTCGCAGTAGAAGCACTTTCCGTTGCAATGGCCGTAAATCGTCCCAAGAAGTTTTTGTTTCGCTGGCCTATCAACAGAACGTCTTACAAAGGCATTGATGGGGGAAGTGTCCCTATAATGTTCGTACTTACGTACAGGTACAGTGTTAATGCTCTAAACACAATACATGCAGAAACTAGTACTACGTGATACTGGTAGAGCAAGTAACAAGGTAGGTTCCATTTCTAAATGCTCACATCACAACTGCTACATCTTAGGGGCCGTCCATAATTATCAATCTTTTACACAAAACTCGGGTATTGAGCCAATAATAAAAGTAGAAAGGAAAAGGACATATGGAAACGAGTTAAGAGTAACTCTCCACCACTGTAACTAGATACTATATACAGTCAGAAAGTGCAACAACTAGACTGTATATACCGTACTGGCAATATATGTTGCCGCAGTGAGGCCATGAAGCGTTACATTGGCACATGTTTGCCGCACGCAGGCCGTTACATGCAAAGTCGCACAGGAGCCGTTACACAGGTTTCTATATTGCCGCAGTCCTTTTTTTGCTATTGCCGCATCACTTTTTTGCTATTACCGCATCATTTTTTTTGCTTTTGCTGCATTATTTTGAGTGAAAAGATCGCCGCACCCCGCCGGACGCGCGTTACGAACTCAACGAAAATTTGTCGCACTTGCCTGGTCGCGCGTTACGTCGCACCCCCCTGCGTTACGCGTTACGCGGCAACATATATTGCCAGTACGGTAGTATCTAGTTACAGTGGTGGAGAGTTACTCTTAACTCGTTTCCATATGTCCTTTTCCTTTCTACTTTTACACAAAACGAAAAAGTTTCGTTTATGGGTGGGTGGGTCGAGGAGAGTTTCGTTATGAAAAATATTGATAGCTGAAACATCAATCCATTCTAGCCGTCAAGTCAATATATTTTTCGTTCAGGGGGGGGGGGGGGGAGTGTGGGGGTGGGGGAGGGTCATAACTAAACTTTTTCGTTGTGAAAATTATCGATAATGCCGGATGGCCCCTTACCAACTTCCGTGTTACCGACTACAATCTTGGCCCTGGGAAATCCGTGTTTCAGTGCCAGAAGTTCTTTCAGTGAGGTAGGACGATACCAGGTTACACGTTCACCTTTCACGACCAGAAACGGACGCTCCTTGCTCCAATCAGCAGTCTGCATATCAGGCCAGAATGGTTGAGAAGGAGAATGAGAATTAGACAGGCCAAAACTATGGATGTAAGCATGGAGAAGTAAAGCCATATTGGACAGTATACTGCATGTTCATTTCGATATTCATTGCATGGTAAGGTCATTAGTTTGGTTAAATCTTTTCTCCCTTTCCGTCGTCATCATAACATTGGGCATGGTTGCCCGTTTGACTTGCGATGTACTTTGAAGTAAAATAAAAACAAAAACAAAAAAAATACAAACAGGACGTGTTCACATCCCAGTTCTTACCATGAGCTCTGGTGGGAATATCGGCTCTTGGCTCGGGTCATACGGTGTGAACTTGCTGACATCATACAACGTACTGGACACCTCAACCTGGAGTACAGGAAAGGAGAAGCCATAATGTTAACTATAATATCTGCAAGTGGGGTAATGCAGAGATCCGAATATACAGGTAGGAGTTCAGAAGGGATAGACGTGGCAAAATTTAACTTCAAAAATCTTGTTTGCAAGGCAGTTAAACTCCTTCACACCATCCACAGCTATGTTTACTGGTGTGATGCAATAATGTCTATTAAGCTAATGTCAAAGGTCCCCTCCAACTGCCATGCATGTAAAGGAAACTATTTAAATGCTTAATAAAAGCAACTAGGCGAAACGTCTTCTTCTAGCTGGTCACTGAACAGGATTGCTGAAGGAGGAAAAGCTTACTCCATCTTTGTCTTTCATTGTCATACAGCACTGTCCACCAGGACCAGGTCCACTGCAACAGAACTCCTACAAGGAAAGAAGAGCAAGGACAGACGGAGAACGATCAGTTTTAAACTTGAGCCAAGAGAATGGTGGCAATGTATTTCCACACACTTCAACTTCACTCAAAGGTCACCTTATTGGTGGATTTACCTTTGTCAGGCTCTTGAAGCCTTCTAAGATCGGTCGATACCCAGTACAGCGACATAGGTTACCTGGATCACACGCAAACGATATACATGGAAACATCAGATCTTCTTTCGATGACATTGAGAATATGTAAAAAATAAAAAGTAAAAATATTTCTTGAAACTCGGGTATTGAGCCAATAATAAATGTAGAAAGGAAAAAAGCGGACATGAAACAAGTTAAGAGCAAAATACTTCTAGTCTTCTACACACAAATCCGTGACCTCAGTCCAACTACATCTGACTCGGATCTCTTATCTAAAACTGCCACAAAATATTCTTTAGAGAACTGACTCGTATCAAATTCTGATACTGTAGAAGTTTTCATTTCTTGTTGGCTGAGTTTTACGAAATAAACAAGAAATGTTGTTCTTTTCGAACGAACAGGTCTGGGACCGAGGTCCGACAGTTTTGGGCGTACTGGTACGCCGCAGTCCCTCATCTTTTGTTTTCTTGCTTTGCAAGCTGGTTTCCCACCCTCCCTCCCAATGAGGAGCTTTGTACGGTTTCACACACGGGTCATGATAGTGAGAGTGCTGGGTTACTCTCTCGCTCTGATAGATTTCTCAATATTGCTGATACAATATAGGTTATAAGTTGTGCGAGGTGTGGAATGTGCGGATGCTCTGTCGATTGCTGTGCTTTTCTGTATGATTCACCTTGCACAACGCTGTCACTCTATGAGGTATTGTTTTTCGCTGGATGTTTTTTTCTGTCTGTGTTCTGGACACAAGAGTGCAACCAGCCTTGCTGTGGCTGTCCCCCACAGTTGTTATTCTGTGACGAGTGTGTGTGTGTGTGAGAGAGAGTGTGTGTGTGTGTGTGTGTGTGTGTGTGTGTGTGTGTGTGTGTGTGTGTGTGTGTGTGTGTGTGTGTGTGTGTGTGGTGGTGGTGGTGTGTGTGTGTGAGTATGTGTGCAGTACTGACGTGTGAGTGAGAAAAGAACGGGTAATTTTAGCGACTATTAATTTTAGCATTTTCCCATTGTCAACCGGTTAGCGACGTTTTATTTTAGCGATTTGCAGCGATTTTACTCACGGATCACCATTGCACTACTAATGTCTCAACGGATAAGCGACTTGTAACTTTAGCGAAAATGAGTCGATCGCTAAATTCGTTAGGGTTTTTACGTCGCTAAAATTACCCGTTCTACAGTAGCTGTTGCCACTTTACCTTCAAAGGCACTCTCCATTTCCGCCTGGCTCGGCTGTGGATTGTTACGCAGTAGTGTGTACATTGACATAACAATACCGGGAGTGCAGAAGCCACACTGGGAGCCGTGGCACTTGGAGATGCGCTCCTGTGCAGACAAACAATCATCAGGAGTCATTATGCTTGCAATCATAACACTAGCTGTAAGGGTACAGTAAGATCGGGCGCCGAAGAACGCAGGGGCTCGAGCGCAGCCTAGGAAAGTTCTTAAATTTTTGATTCTAGCCAGACCGTTCGTATTCACACGCGCGCGCGGCGAGTCGAGTGACGTCATGACGTTTGTCATGTACATGTACATGTAGTGCAATGTAGTACTTCTAAACTAGTGGGTGTCGTAAATGGGAATGACTGTACATGTAGCAGTTACTGTTTACACGTGTACATGACATGTACTCACCTCCCATACATGTACAATGTAGATCTACGTACAATGTAGATCTAGTGTTCTTAAATCTGATAATTCTAGCCTGGTCTGTTCTTAAATTTTGCCGGTTTTCCAGCCTGGGTGTTCTTCGGCGAGGTGTTCTTCGGCGCCCGATCTTACTGTAGTCCGCTTTAGGAGCTGCATCTGCGCCTTGATCCTGAGGGGGGGGGGGTTCCTATGGATGCGGGAAACTCGCGCAAGCCGTGATTTTAAAAACTTTTTCAAGGGTAGTCAGATGAATAGTCACAAAAACCGTTTTGAAACATAATCATGAGACGTTCGTAATGGCACACTCCCCTGTCAGTGGCCAGTGCATCAGTGGCCAGTGCTTCTCAACCACCTGTGAAAAGCAGAGCCTGTATAGTATGCATGGATTTTTTGGAAGGACCTCAACCCCCACCCCCAACTCTGGAAGTGCAAGCGCCACAGCCCCACTCTCCTCCTCCCACCCCTCCCCAAATCTGACCCGCGTGGCAGGGGTATCTTTAGCTAACTGCCAAAACAATTAAAAATCAAATGCACCGTTTTGCGCCACTAGTGTAGATTCAGGTATGGGAAACCGGTCTTCACGGACCAGCCCGTACAAACAACAGTCGGGACGGCTGGGATTTCAAGACCCAAGCGCCAATGCTGGAGCTACTGCCATTTCCCCAGCACTGAACAATCCAGCACACTGATTACAGCCTTTACCTGTACAATGACATTCTGAGGGTGGCTGACCAATGGGTTTCTACGCAGGCGTTTCTTACCTGTACAGCATGTAGTCTGGTCTTGGTACTACCTATACCCTCCACTGTGACCACAGCACAGCCATCAACAGCACAGATCGGCACAAGACAAGCGTTGATTGCATGATGCCTGCACAAACATGGACCAGCAAGTAGCAGGGTGGAATCTACTATTCAGACTGAGCGATCGTGCCGGGCATACATCACAAACACAAGGCATGTCTGAGTGCCTTGTGCAAACATCATAGCAACCTACCTGACTTTTTGCTCCTCGTGCGAGTATTGTGAGATCATCACTGTACATGCACCGCAGCCACCTTCCCCGCAGCCAAGCTTTGTGCCGCATAGTCGCACTGTGGACGTGAACCAGAGATTCAAGTCAAGGAAAACACATGGTTATCCTGGTGCGGGTGCCTTAGAACGACAAACATCATCCAAAGAAGCAGGGTACAACATGCACTACAACAACTCGGGAATTGCTGTATGCTCTGAATATCTCGCTCAGCAGAAGCCTATGCCAACCGCTAGCTGATCAGTGGACATATCCAGCCATGAGGGATGAGTTGAGGATACGCTTGGTTCTGAGGAACTGAAGAAGGGTCAGCTCTGGGTCCACATCATCACGTTCAACCTGCATAGGCACAAACATAGCTGGCAGTATTGAGCATCCACAGAGCCCTGGACCACTAATGAATGCAGTCATGTATTGCCCGCGGCAGATGTAAAACAAAAAAGACTTACGAAACTTAGGAGGACACACTTTTACAGCAACATTTTGAAAGTATTCATGGGTATAGGTCAGTTCAAGTTTCAAGCCTTCTTATCAGGTGGAATACAGGAAACTTTCAGCCGGAATGTTGCTGTTGAAGAACCCGGAGTGTGTGCATGTTTGCAACAAACTTATGCCTGCATTCATGCTTTGTTATTATAAGCCACATTTCTGGTAGTAAGTTGGCTGCGACGAAATGCTCTGCCTATTCTTCTCTGTCCCTTTCTGATGACCCTCAGTTATTTTATTTTCTGTTCGACCCTCTAAGTCTTTGAAGTTATACATTGTACTGCCGAGGCAACGAACTAAAATAAATCAAAAACAAACAAACAAATTCCAATGCAACAAACTGTGAATAGCAATTGGATAGAGCGGTTGTCAGTTGACAAACCCCCTTTTCTTTCATAACGCAGTTGCGTGATGTCCACGGATTTCTTTGTGCACAAACTGACAGACGGCATTATTGTCACAGATTAGTGGACGAATTATTTGCGTTCTTTGTAGAGCTAGCCATGCCCGCTACCGTTGAAACGAAGCATAAGCAGCTAACAAGACTAGGAATGCACGCGGGAGAACGGTTTCTAGGTTTGGCACACACCTTCTTGCCATTGACGAAAAACCTCAGCAGGTTTGAGGTGCCGCTCTGATCCGCCATGACCACCAGTCTCCTCCTCCGCGTTAGCGCTCTTGGCTTGAGCAATCAAAAATTTAATGTGTTTGAAATAATCACAACGATCGATCGAGCTGATCGCGAGTGGTACGGTACCTAATTTTTCGGTAAAAATTTATTTGAATCGGATTTCACCTGACGCCATGCCATGCGGCGCCGCCATGCAGTGGCAGTGACGGTATAGCCACCAAAACCAAAATTATTTTCTGTCTTGCCGCTCGCCGGCCCGGCAGAGCAGATATTATAAATAAGGGTTCAGTTGCTCACCGAGGCGAGAGGGCCCTCCTCGTACTGGCATCGCCTGTGTGCGCGTTTGCATTGCTGACTGATCATGCTGATCGCGTGAGTCTTGTGTCGCTGTCACATCAAAAGGTCCGACGACGACTGAGTCGACGACGCTCATCAGTGATACGATAACTGCACTGATATAATGAGTCTGTAGTAGTCGACGTCCGATTTTGACAGGTATTTTATGCCTTTAAATATGCCCAAATGAAATGGTCGTCTTCGGAGCTTCGTTATCGGAGTACAAGCGTAGCTACTAGCAGACGCCTGCCATCACTCATCAGTGCACCATTGTCATTGGTACACTGATGGTGATCACTTCATGTTCATGGCTTTAGTATCGTAGTTGTGTGACATGCCCCAACTGTCCCCATCGCGAGGATTGATTGCCAAGGACAGATTCCGTAGATTCTACAACGGCTGTCTTCTATTTTCTACTACATCACAACAAGAGTACATAATCATGATAATTACTAGTATGTCTTTATAATTATAGATTATGAACCCCTTTCAAATTACATGTACTAGTTCCATGTCTCTTGATTACGCTCTACTACTACTGTAGTACATGAGTCTCCACAATAATGATAATTATAATCAGTGACACTGAAACAGTAACTGACAGTCTGTGCCCATCCTGTCACAGTGACACCGAAAACTTACTTCGCTGCACATCATCTGACTTGGCTAAGAAACACAACATAACAGTTACAGTGCTGTTGTTACTGTCTGTCTTTACTTGACCAACTCGCCCCATATCCCATGCATGCCCATCGATGCATCCGTTTGCAGGAAAACAATTTTTTTTGCTGCGGCCGCCCGACGTTGAGATACCCTGATATTAGTACTGCGGCTGATATTGTACTTTCAAGTTAATGGTTAATGTTTGAGGATGAGATGAAACAGTCAATGATCTCTACAAGCTATACCAAAATACTAGTCTGCCCGCAGGTATCTACTTCCCTGAGGCGCTCGCTACCACTCCGCTCTCCATCATGGAGGGAAACCTGTCTGTAGCGAGTGACGTGACGTCCATCCTGATATTTTTCGTGAACGGACAGAAGGTAAGCCTTTTGTCCGGAGGGGCAGCGAGTGGGACCAGACCGTACATGCACCTACAATCACTGTTTCTTCCTTCTATTGAAATAAATATTACCGGTATAATAAATTGTTGTCACAAGTTAGTGGGTAAACAATACCCCGTCTCATAACGTCACGTGCAGCACACGTATGCATCATCGCTACAATAAAAATAGAAAAGAACCCCCAAGGTCGGCTTGGAAGTGTTGACACACAGCTATCCAAGCACTGCTCTAGGACTAGGTCAGGGTCATGAATTCGTTTCCCCTCTACAGTTGTAGTAAATGAAATGTGGACCGATGTAGAGGGGACGGCTCGATACCGGGACGCTTTGACAGCCAAATTTGTATAGACCCAAACCGATCATCAGCGTTGATTTTTCACTCGAAATATGTTTGTGGAAGGAAACTGGCATGTTGAAGTTTGCTCTGGGGCCAGAGTCAATCGAACTGAGCCACTCCTTTATGTTGACCCATTGCCTCCAAGTTGCCCAATTTTTCGCTTCAAAAAAGTTCAAATCAGAGGTGGCTCCAAACCGGACACGTTTTAGAGTGCACGTCAAATTCACTCTGGGTCTGAAATTAGGTAATTGCTATCGCTCCACGACGGCCAGTACAGAATAACAATAAGCCGTGTGTGTGCTTCCATTAGTTTTGATTGGTATGCGGTGCTTTATTGGCGAGAGGCGAGCCGCTGTTTACCTGCGACAAGAAGTTGATTTTTCGAAAGTCGTAAAACTCAAGTCGCAGTGCGAAGCAACACGTCAAAAACTCACCTGCTTGGTATGGCGCTTCTGGTCATCGCAGAGCCATGAAATTTTGGCTCATAACACATCGTAGTCTCACTGTGACATATGTTTTCTAATCAAAACACCAAGAGAGAAAGTGAATATTGAGTCCATTCCGGTTTGCAACCTGTGTCCTATTTGAAACCGTCCCCTCTACATATTGCATTGCCGAAGACCGCCGCTTGGCCTCGCACCTATAGATGCGAGGCCGAGCGGCGGTCTTCGGCAATGCCTTGTATATTATGGTGTTGAAAGTGTACATCACGTCAGGACACATTTTATTTGCCACAACTTTCGGTATAACAAAACGAAATAGTGATACAGTCAGACCTCACATATCCGCACCCATCCGTTTTCCACAAAGATATCCGGATAGGCGAGGGAACCGGATAATCGAACACACATACTGTATGTAAGCATGGCATATGCTGTTAAAAAGGGGAAGTTAAGGCAAAAATTAAAATTTCACCGGTTGTAGTCTTCGGGGTGCTAAGTCGAATGGTCTTGGTCCGAGAAAGCTGAGACGCTCCCTTCCTACTTGAATCCCAATCGAACTCGCGCACTTCCACCGAAACTGGGTGACTGCGCCCTACGAGATGGGGATTTGTATGCAAAATGTCACTAAAAGCGCCATTTCGTTCTTATAAAAGCACGGATGACCGCGATTGGCCCATATGTTGTACTCTTTTGGACGCTGAGTCGATTGGTTTTGGTCCGAAAAGGCTGCGATGCAGCGTTCCTCCTTTATTCCCAATCGAACATGGTTGAACAAGCGGTCACGTGCTCCTGGGTGCCCAAATCACCTGGTCACCACGCCAGCAGGCGACAACTTTCACACCAAGGTTCAACTCGAGTTCAACTCGAGTGACAGGACTGCACCCAAAAAAGGTCAAACAGCTGTCCCCGGGGAAAATTGCGGAAAAAAATCGCAAAAAACGCGGGGAAAAACGCGGCATAATATGGCATAATTTGCTGTGAATTTGCGGTAAATATGCGGTGAATAATATTGATGTGCGGCAATTTTCAGTGAGTATGTAGTGAAATCAATCAGTTACAAGTCTCTGGTGTAAGCACTCGTCATATTTGAGTAAAAAGCCGCCACGATGAGACGTTGCTGACCGAACAGTGCACTGTGTGTACGTGTAGTGCAACAAAAAAGTTCAAAAAACGCGGGGAAAATCGCGGAAAACGCGGTCTTTTGAAAAATCGCAAAAAAACGCGGAAAAAAACGCGGCCGCGGAATCGCAATTTTCCCCGGGGACAGAAACAGGCTAGTAAGTTGTACCCTGCAGGCACGTGACCAGGTGACTGGCGTACGCAGGAGCACGTGACCGCTTGCTCAACCATGTTCGATTGGGAATAAAGGAGGAACGCTGCATCGCAGCCTTTTAGGACCAAAACCAATCGACTCAGCGTCCAAAAGACTACAACATATGGGCCAATCGCGGTCATCCATGCTTTTATAAGAACGAAATGGCGCTTTTAGTGACATTTTGCATACAAATCCCCATCCAGTAGGGCGCAGTCACCCAGTTTCGGTGGAAGTGCGCGAGTTCGATTGGGATTAAAGTAGGAAGGGAGCGTCTCAGCTTCCTCGGACCACGACCATTCGACTCAGCACCCCGAAGACTACAACTGGTGAAATTTTAATTTTTGCCTTAACTTCCTCTTTAATTGGTAACCAACGATTTTCTTCCGGATGGCGAGGGATCCGGATAAACGAGGACCGGATAAGCGAGGTCTGACTGTAATGGTGCCGAGTCGAATGGTCTTGGTCCGAGGAAGCTGAGACGCTCCCTTACTCCTTTATTCCCAATCGAACTCGCCACTCCCACCGAAACGGGGTGACTGCGCCCTATTATAAAAAAATGGGGATTTGTATGGAAAATGTCACTAAAAGCACCCTTTCGGTCTTATAAAAGCACGGACGACCGTGATTGGCCCATATGTTGTAGTCTTTTGGACACTGAATCAACTGGTTTTGGTCCGAGAAGGCTGCGATGCAGCGTTCGGCCCATATTCCCAATCGAACACGGTTGAGCAAGCGGTCACGTGCTCATGCGTACACCAGTCACCCTGCCTGCAGGCTACAACTTAGAGCCTGTTTGGCCGTGTTCCTGTCACCTTGAGTTGAACCTTTTTCAGCAGCACCGGAACTAACCACTGGGCCCGGAGCGCAACCCCATGAAGGTTCCCACCCATCTAATGATATGTGTTATGTTCTTGCCTTGAATCTCTCTGTTCTTCAGGTAGTGCTCAAAGATGCAAATCCCGAGCAAACTCTGCTGCAATTCTTACGCAATAACTGTATCCTCCTACTCTGTGCCGAATGTATTTGATTGTCAACAATATGTGGCCTAATTTTATTGTGACCGTCTTTGTACTACAGGTTCCAACACTGCACATTGTTATGTTTGCCCTTGACTAATTCCTGCCCATGGCATGTCCACAGTACGACTATGCGGCACGAAACTTGGCTGCGGTGAAGGTGGATGTGGCGCTTGTACTGTGATGATCTCACAATGCTCACCCCACGATCAAAAAGTCAGGTAAAAATCCGCAGTCTTTACGTACTGGATGGAGACGGCTGTACTGATACTCCCTTCATGCACAATGCAGTTTTGTCATCTGTGCACCCCGCTGGGTTAACTTGTCTGATTAGAATCCTCTCGCTGTATTTGGCTGACTCCTCTGTGCGCTCGGCTTGCAGGCATCAAGCAATCAACGCCTGTCTTGTGCCGATCTGTGCTGTTGATGGCTGTGCTGTGGTCACAGTGGAGGGTATAGGTAGTACCAAGACCAGACTACATGCTGTACAGGTAAGAAACGCCTGCGTAGAGCACACACTGGAGTTCTGCCCGGACATGCCAGATGATCCTCTTCAGCACGGTTCGGAGTGGCTATCCAATGCGCCATATGGGCATATAACAATGGGTAGGGACACGGCCATGCATGCATTACTGCCAGCGCTCTAGCCGTTAGATATGTGCAGCAAGTATTACCCATTAGTATCTAGCAATATCCAGGCTTTCCCCAATTCTATAGCGAAATTGACCGTTTTGCAAGTCTATACTCTATGCACACAATGCTGTCTTATCTTGCATTATCTCTGACTGTACCTTGTAGGAACGCATTGCCAAGTGCCACGGCTCCCAGTGTGGCTTCTGCACGCCCGGTATTGTGATGTCAATGTACACGCTACTGCGTAACAATCCACAGCCGAGCCAGGCGGAAATGGAGGGTGTCCTTGCTGGTAAATTGTGCCATTGATCAACCACATAATTATTAAGATAATACGCAGGGGAGGCTCTGAATGAAACCAAAGACACAAAATTCAGCACAACAGTGGACAGGCACGGTTCGTCCTATCTCCAACCGTCGTGCACTCAGCAATAATCAGGTGATTGACATGAAACCAGGGGTGTTATATGAAGATGTCTGTATCCTGGCAGCTCTGGTCAAGTGATAATTTGTCAAGTTAGGTGGTAAAATTGTGGAAAATAGTGACCCGAAGACGCTGGTAATGAGAAACTGGTACCTGCCGCAGAAAGAGCATACAGAGCATGAGCGTGGATCATGAAAGTGTAGAACATTAACTTAAGCATGGACTCTGTATGGTAGCCTTGAGTCAGTCAAGTGTCAAGTCAAGTCAGCGGGGAACGCCCAGCAAAGGTGTGGATAGTGGAAGTGTAGCACATGGGTGTGGATAGCGGAAGTGTGGAGCATAGATGTAGATAACAGAATTGATGTGAAAAGTGGTAGCGTGGCGTATAGGTGTGGACACTGGAAGCATAGCGCATGGGTGTGGACAATGGAGGTGTAGGGCATAATGTGATATTCTTGGTGGTCGTGGACTTGTGGCGACATGAGAGAGGTGACTAGTGAAGAGGAACTGGCATAACCTAGTAATGTTAGGTGCAATGTTAGGTGCCAGTTCGTCATCATCTACCTCTTTGTGTCACCATTCTGCAAGATTTACTACATGTATGATCTACGGAGTTATCCCCTGACCAGAGCTGCCAAGATACAATGTATATCTTCACATAGTCCCATACCATTGTATCAGTCACCTGCTTGTATCAGTGAGTCACCTGCTTTTTTGGTTTTAACTGTTAAAAGTGCATAGATGTGACGAACCGTTCTTGCTCTGTGCTGAATTGTGTATTATAATATTATGAGTACACGAGTGCATGTACATGCAATGGAGTTCCATTAAGAAGAATGCGTCAAGGCAAAGTTTCGCTGTGCAGAACTAGTAGTAGCAGCTCTATTGGCTCAATACATGAATATTCACTGTGTATAGGGCATGGATACGAAGAACTCCTGTTATTAAAGGGGCACTCCGGGAATATTTTCGGTGGTGTGTTCTCTTCATGGGGGCCTTATATGGCCCCCAAGGAATGGGGAATCGCGAAAACTAGGCCCAAAAAGTCGATATATGAAGCTAGGGAGGGCCAAGTTTGTCTCCTCTTTTGATGGTTTTGATGACGTCACGTGTGATTAGTATTCAAATTCTCTGCATTTGAAGATCTTAGTTGTTTGAATTTTCTGGTGATGAAGAACGATGTTTGGTCAACATTCCCAAGCTTCACAACTGCGACCATACTCTAAGGAACCTGAAGGACCTCCTGAGGTGCCACTGGTAGAAGCGCAGCCTGATGACGGCCAGGAAATTGGAGCGGACGACTTCACTGGTCGACAAGGAAATAACGATTGGTGTTCCTGCCAGAAATGTGGGGTGATGCAGAGGGCAGTCGATTACCTTCGCTGTCGAGAGAGCGCTGCAGCTGTTAGCATTGACAGCCCTTTGACGTGCGTTACACATCACCCCGACTTCGTGTCAGCTTGTCTAAAAAAACTGTTCTGACCATATGCCTCACGACATATAGAGAATTTCGGGATCCTCGTACGCGGACCAGTGAAGTCGTCCGCTCCAATCTCCTGGCCCTCATCAGGCTGCGCTTCTACCAGGGGCACCTCAGAGGGTCCTTCAGGTTCCTTAGAGTAGGTCCGCAGTTGTGAAGCTTGGGAATGTCGACCAAACATCGTTCTTCATCACCAGAAAATTCAAACAACTAAGATCTTCAAATGCAGAGAATTTGAATACTAATCACACGTGACGTCATCAAAACCATCAAAAGAGGAGACAAACTTGGCCCTCCCTGGCTTCATATATCGACTTTTTGGGTCTAGTTTTCGCGATTCCCCATTCCTTGGGGGCCATACAAGGCACCCATGAAGAGAACACACCACCGAAAATATTCCCGGAGTGCCCCTTTAAGATCTCCATCGGTCCCTTGGCATTCATCCTGAAGAGGTTTGGCCATATTGTCCCTTTTCCTGATCGTTTGTATACTCACTTGTCATTCATACTACCTGATCCCTACAGGTAAAGAGTGGACACTGAGAGTAACAATGACCTTTTCCTATGCACGTACCTGTATGTGGATGCCTGTATGTCCAATTTGTACACAGTTTGAACATATGCTAGTACTGGCATGTGTGTTTTGTGTAGGAGGTGAGGGACTTTCCCCTGTGTGCATTTCAAGGTGTGTCGGGGCTGCAAACTCTATACATCTCGTGTCTTCACGCAGTACTAATGCATGGTTTTGGTTCTAGAATGTGTGGGGTTACCGGGATTACTGTGTTCCCGGGCATGTCACGTACCAGTCAGAAACGCCCCTGGGCTGCATATCGGTATCGTAGGTCCAGTAGCTAAGTCCATTGTTGTGCTCTCGTCCTTTGGTTTGCATTATCTCGTGTCTTTGCACACAGGCAATCTCTGCAGATGCACTGGTTACCGACCTATCCTGGAGGGCTTCAAGACGTTCACCAAGGTAAACTTGTAGTGCGAAGCATGCACACGCGTCGCCCGTGGCATGTTGTATCGTATTATCAATGTCTGCGTTCGCTTTCACTTGTCGCTTGCTATTGTTCCTTTCATGCATTCTACTGTTTCCTTTTTTTCTTCACCATCACTTTTCAGGAGTTTTGCTGCAAAGGACCGGGTGCTGATGGTCAGTGCTGCATGACAATGAAAGATGAAAGTGGGGTAAGCTGCGCAATCTTCAATAGCGGCATGCCATGATAAGCCCACATGCCCACATGTAGCCTCGTTTATGAAGCATTTCGAGCCATGGATGTGGTACACGGGAGGAGAGGAGAGGGGGGGGGGGGGGGGTGTCGAAATTTAAACCTGGCACATCAGTCTGCATCCTGGATATAAGTACATAGGCATCAGTACTCATCTGGTATGTGTGTGTGTGTGTGTGTGTGTGTGTGTGTGTGTGTGTATGTGCTTGTGTTCATGCGTTTTGCGTGGGTGGGTATATAGAGAGTGGACTGTGGGGTGCGGGGGGGGGGGGGGGGGGGAGACAATATCCTCGATCTCTCCACAGCTAGCTTCATGTAGCTGTTCATGTCTTGTTCTTGTACTTGTTCTTGTACTTGTAGGTTGATGTCTCCACAGCATTGCATGACGTCAGCAAGTTTGCGCCGTATGATCCTACCCAAGAGCCAATATTTCCACCAGAGTTGATGGTATGAGCTATGGATACAGTCTTTTCTCACTTATTCAACCACTATGGAAATTCCCACAACAAACGTCTATCCACCGTCTTTTATCACTGAGAGGAATACATGTACACCTCGTGGTTTACAGTTTTGGGCCGATCCGGTATGATGTTTGTATTGTGTTAAGAGTCTTGGGACAGCAATATAAATATCCCGTTTGTATTGCATAACTATGTTCCTCATAGATTTCCAAACGATCCAAGACGCCGTCACGTTTGATCGTAAAAGGTGAACGTGTCTGCTGGAATCGACCTCAGAGCTTGGAGCAGCTTCTCTCCCTTAAACATCAATATCCTAGGGCACAAATTGTAGCTGGCAATACAAAGATTGGTAAGCTTGCCCTTCTACTGAGGCCTGTTATCAGCTGCGACCATTTATTATGCTGATAGTGTTTGTACTTCAACGTATGTTGAACGGATAGAGTGCGAAACAATGATTGCTATCTGTGATCTGATGTGCTTACATACTTGGTTGGCCTAACTCCAGCTTAGCTTGCTTGTCAGATTACAGGTCAGCTAGCACCGGTCAAGTATATGTACATATGGCAAAGTGGCGTGTCACGTCCAATGGTTAATGCATGCATATTGTTCATGCACTTCGCGGGTATGATTCAATTGAAAGTATGAAAATAAGGCTTTGTAACCTATTTTATAGTATTGTTGTCTGAGATATGCGAAGATTGAAACGGGTTTGAATATCCAGAGCAGTAATAAGACATTAGTAAGAAAATTATCGGGTCCGTTCCCAAAGGGAACTCACGACGGCCGCTAACACCAGGTAAACCCTAGCGGCAAATGCAGTGCCTAACGGTGGGGGTGAGGAGGTAAGTCTCACAACCACTGGCACAAGTGCCGAGAAACCCCATTAGCCGCATCCATGTCCAGAGTAGCAGGAAGACAGTAACTCTCCATACCTCTGTCTGTGTTGTGAATCTAGGTTTGGAGATGAAGTTCAAAAATCACGTGTATCCAGTGTTGATATCACCATCAGAGATCAAGGAGCTACACACAATCCAGTCCAGCGAGACAGAGTTGACAGTGGGTGCTGCTGTTACGCTGACTGAGTTTGGACATGTCATGGAAGAGCTGATCAAGACACTGCCTGGTAAGGAGATGATGTAGCCTTGTGTGCAAGGATGGGTTGCATTACAGTGAACTTCGCTAATATCAACTGTGGATATAACGACAATTCGCGAATAACGACGGAACTCCCATGCCCAGAACAAAGTCAAATCTAACTGTATACATATAATGAGACTTCGGGTATAAGGACACTTCGTGAATAAGGACACTTCTCTGATGCCCCGCCGAGTGTCATTATACACAAAGTTGTCTGTATGTCCAATGTGTATTAGTGTGTGTGTGTGTGTGTGTGTGTGTGTGTGTGTGTGTGTGTGTGTGTGTGTGTGTGTGTGTGTGTGTGTGTGTGTGTGTGTGTGTGTGTGTGTGTGTGTGTGTGTGTGTGTGTGTGTGTGTGTGTGTGTGTGTGTGTGTGTGTGTGTGTGTGTGTGTGTGTGTGTGTGTGTGTGTGTGTGTGTGTGTGTGTGTGTGTGTGTGTGTGTGTGTGTGTGTGTGTGTGTGTGTGTGTGTGTGTGTGTGTGTGTGTGTGTGTGTGTGTGTGTGTGTGTGTGTGTGTGTGTGTGTGTGTGTGTGTGTGTGTGTGTGTGTGTGTGTGTGTGTGTGTGTGTGTGTGTGTGTGTGTGTGTGTGTGTGTGTGTGTGTGTGTGTGTGTGTGTGCCAGCTAGTTCGGTTGGTGGGTACACTTATGCCAGATAGTGTTGGGCCTGTTGCCAACGGGCTCGGCTGCTTGAAGGTGTATTGTTGTACCTACCACTTTTGTTGGTTTCAGGGTTCATATACTTTCTATTTGAAGTATACATACCTGTTAACCATGGACTACTTCTGGCTAGATAAACTCTTGTGTAATCAATGGTGCTAGTGAAGCTTTTATCAGATCCACTCTGATTTAGCCACCCACACTAGTACCAAGTATTACCTTCACTGAGGGCAGGGGTACCTGCAGTTGGATCCCGGGACGGATACCCTGATGCCGTCAATCCTTTTTCTGCACCTTGTCCTCACCCACTTACTGAGGTGTGGTGAGCCCATAAGTGGGATCATTTCAAGTCCACCCTAGTTTGGGGATTTCAGGGGGGGTGTCGGCCGTTGGGTGGTTCAATGGCCAATTGAGTCATCTTTCCAAGATTCCTTTTGAGTCTCTCTCCCCTCTCCCGGGGAGACCCACGTGACCAATTTTGGCAGTGAGCAAGTACAAGTACAAGTGTGTGTGTGTGTGTGTGTGTGTGTGTGTGTGTGTGTGTGTGTGTGTGTGCGTGTGCGTGTGCGTGTATGCGTGCGTGTGTGTCTGTGTATATGCTTAAGACTACCAAGCACACTATAAACCTTGTTCCTAAACTATTCTGAAAGTAGTAACTGCACGGGTGAGGGAAAGTAGGTGACTTATGACTTTGCCGTCTGTGTTTTCTTATGCCTTTTAGAGTATAAGTCCAGAGTGCTAGTGGCGTTGACTGACATGCTGCAATGGTTTGGTAGCCAGCAAATACGCAATGTTGTGGTAAGGAACTATGACTGCAAAAACAAATCCTGAAGCAATCATGCCACTGTATACCATGAGGTTAAAAAAAGAAGAGAAATATCAAAAGTAGTAGTAGGGGGACTTGTAGGCTTTCCATCTGCTCTTGCATTGTCACCCTGCAGCCTGTTTGAGTGATGTACACTGCATGATGTGCTTACTGCTATAGTATACACTCATACCTGCTGAGTCATACCTGCTGAGTCATACCTGCTGAGTCATACCTGCTGAGTCATACCTGCTGAGTCATACCTGCTGAGTCATACCTGCTGTATACACTCATACTGCTATTGTATACACTCATACCTGCTGAGTCATACTGCTGCTGAGTCATACTGCTGCTGAGTCATACTGCTGCTGAGTCATACTGCTGCTGAGTCATACTGCTGCTGTATACACTCATACTGCTGCTGTATACACTCATACTGCTGCTGTATACACTCATACCTACACTCATACTGCTGCTGTATTCATTCTCCATGGTAGACTGTTGGAGGGAATGTGATGGCGGCTAGTCCGGTGTCGGACCTCAATCCTCTGCTTGCGGCTGCGAGAAGTCGCCTGACTTTCGCGTCCAAAGAAGGCAAGTGCATGGGAAGTGGATGAAATTAACTTTGAGCTATGTGCAGTGAACGATGCCATCCATACGTGCCGTCTGTTTTGTCCTGGATGCTTACTTAGGAGTGTGGTGGCGTATACTCGTATCTTCTGGGTTCCATCAGTTCTTCAAACTCGTTTTTGCACTCTTACAAGTATATCCTATTTGTTAATTAAACTCTTCTGAAGTTATGAATCTGATTATGTCGTAACATTACGACTGTGCATTGCAAGCACCGGCTAGCAGCGGCAATGAAATTACCGTGTGCCAGTGGCACATTATGTACACCAGTACACAGTGTGGACTACATCAACGCCAATACCGAGCACACATTCTGGAAACAATGTCTCGTGTGTGTGGTGTCACAGGTGGAGAACGCACCATTGCATTCACCAGTGATTTCTTCACCGGTCCCCCTAATCAGAAAGTAGCGGCGAGGGAGGACGAAGTGCTCTTGTCCATCACTATCACCTTCACTGAAGCGGTATGATTTCGGAGAGTACGTTTTAAAACTAGCTGGGAGTACTGAGGACAGCAGCAAAACTGAACAACATTAGCGCAAGTACAATCCTCTCATTGATAATTCTATCATGTGCATACAGTATTTGTAGCAAAGTGCATGTGTGTGTGGGGGGGGGGGGGGGAGTTTCACAATACATGCTATCAAAGCACTATCATGTATGGAGATTGTAGAGTTATTGTTTTTTTGTTAATTCTGAATTGCATTGCTACCTATGCTCACATCTCTTATCTGTGGTAACATGACTGTCTCTACAGAATGAGTTCCTCTACTGGTTCAAGCAAGCACGACGTCGTGATGGAGACGCAGCCATTGCCAGTGCTGCCATGCGTGTGAAGCTCAGTGACGATGCGAGCGAGGGGAAGAGAACCGTAGAAGATTGTTCGCTGGTGTTTGGCGCCATGGCAGCAAAAACCAAGAGCGCACCGAAGACGGAACAGCTTCTGATAGGGCAGTGAGTGTGGAGTCCCACCCTGAGTGCATGACTGTTGAATACGGTTGGTTACCATGGCGATTTCTACGCGTTCTCATGGCCTCTGTACTGTGATCGAGTACTGCATATCATAGCACCACACATCCCATACCACTAACACCAGGTTGTGCTTGCGTTCGTGCATGTGTGTGTGTGCATGCATGTGCATGCATCTGTGTGTGTGTATGTGTCCAACACTACTGTGCAGGGAGTGGTCGAATGACATACTACCCGCTGTCTCTAAGTCACTCGTGGATGATCTGCCACTAGAGAGTGGTGCGCCGGGTGGAATGATAGAGTACAGACATTGCCTTGTCATCAGCTTCTTCTTCAAGTTTTTCATCTCCGTCACGAACTGCATCGCAACAGTGAGTGCAGCGAGGCATCTACTCTTGTTCGGATGTGCCAGATGTGATGTGAAGAATTTGCTAGTATAGATGCAGTTTTCCCCGGTGATGTGGACTCAGATCTGTTTGGATTTTGACTACAATCGCTGCATGTCTGCTTTGTGTGCGCCAACTCTGATGTACTGTGCAGATAGCAGTGGAAGATGCAAGCGCTGTACCCAAACCAGAGAGGCTGCTAAGCAAAAGTGCACAGATCTATCAGGTAGGCCCGACATCGACCGCACTTTGGCGATCTTAGAGAAGCTCTGCACTCTGAATTTCGGAATTTCATTCCAATGCGGAGAAACAAGGTCTGAAAAAGGAGTCAACAACAGTCTTTGACGTAATTTGAACTTTTCCCAAAGCTAGGTTGGATCATGGATTGCCATAAGAGTTGTACAAAGCACATGCACCATGCCCATTTTGTGCTATCCGCTGCGTTGCGACCATTTCTTGCTGGGCTAAGAGATCAGAACAAGACAGAAACGCATACTAGTACGTATCATCGAGACCCAACCATGTTCAGCTACAATGGGCTTCAGAAAGATCAGCTGACTCCGTGGCGCAACGGTAGCGCGTCTGACTCCAGATCAGAAGGTTGCGTGTTCGAATCACGTCGGGGTCATGCAAACTTTTTCATAATTTTTTTCTTGTTTGAAGCAAGGAGTTTTTCTGGAACAGTTTGAGAAACATTTTTGGAGGCTGCTCAAATCAATATTCTGATCAGGGAGCCGGAGTCGTATTTTACGACTCCCTGATTCTGATGCTGCCGGTTTTGCTATACGAAAAACTAGCATTTCGACGATGCAGGATTGTCACAAAGGAACATTGAAATGGGGCAAGTTTCTTGGATGAACACCCAGTTTAAGTTATCAGAATGCAAAAACCATTCAGGTATTTATTGGCTTGAAGCCCGGGTTTGCTGAATCTGTAACCAAAAAATGCGCCCTGCTTCTAACGTTAAAAAAGACAAAAAGAAGAAAAAGGAATATGACCCCGACGTGATTCGAACACGCAACCTTCTGATCTGGAGTCAGACGCGCTACCGTTGCGCCACGGAGTCAGCTGTTCAAGTGTTAGCCTGCGGGTAATCTTGGTTGAGCAGATTTCGGAAGCACAGGCAATCATGGGCACTACTTTTTTTGTAGGCTGAGGTTACATGAGAGTTGTTCAACCCGCTTTGAAAATCTGTACGGTGGAAAAATAGGTGGGTGTTTATATGAAGAGAGTTGACCCGTGTCATTTACTGACATGTTGCTGACAAAAGGGCCGGGGTGTGGTTATAATGCACTGTTCATCTGCATTCCTATAACTGGTTATGCTTGTGTGTATCTACCCTCGGAAAACATTCATACAGGAAGTGCCATCCGACCAGTCAGCGGACGATACTGTTGGACGTCCCATAGCTCATCTCAGAGCAGAACATCACGCCACTGGCGAAGCAGTCTATATCGATGATATTCCAAGTGTGGAAGGTAAGACACTAAGGGACAGACAGGTCCACATCTTCTGGGTGTACAGGGCCGGCGGAACGGGTCAGGCTGGTCCGGCCATGGCCGCCCACTTTCCCAGCTGGATGGTCCATGTGATTCGTGCAAAACCGGTGTAAAAAAATCCAGAGGTACATGACTCGACTGTACTGCTGACGTGTGATGTGCTTCGAAGTAGCTCAGGACTCCTTGACCGGCACTGTATGGCTGATATGGATAAAAAGGTTGTGTTTTTGTTCTTTTACTATAATTTTCTGCATTTTCTGGAGCCTTAGAGATGCCCAAATTCGCTCTATTTCACGTAAATTTTAAATATTTCTCCCGGGGGAAGTCCCCCGGACCCCCCCCCCCCAAAGGTTGGCCAGACCACTCCCGAACTCCTTCCTCCGGCCCTGGTGTATGTATATGTTTATTGCAGATCAGTTGCGCAGCACAGACTGTGAAGGGTGATGTTACCTCATAGCCTCATATAATCACCATTATTAAGTGCAGCAGGCTCTCTTATGGGCCAATGGCCATCGTGAGAAATAGTAATAAACACTACTACTAATAATAATAATGGGCACACTCTCTGTACAGCCACTCCGGCTGTTTCTGAAACGTCATAGCCGTAACCATGGTAAGAACACACGGCAAATGATCAATTGTACACGCACTTGGAGTCAACAGCAGCAGAGGTAAGCTTACTGACCGGTCATTTCAACATTTGGCAAATTGTTCTTCTTGTGCTTTGCAGGTCAGCTGTACATGGGCCGTGTTACCAGTACAGAAGCGCGTGCTAAGATCAAGTATGTCAGCCACTTACAGTCATATCAAATCCTTGGTACTAGTCTCCGATACACTTAAACCTCAGTATCCTGTACGCCATTTCGTATCTCGGGACTTTGAAGTATCCTACACCTGTATAATGCTGTGATGCATGCACTGCAAAACAAATCTTACTATCCTTTATGCCATTTTATATTGACTTTGAAGTATACGTATACTATATAGAGTCTATGCATGCACTGCAAGTAGGTCACCGGTATACAATCCATGGTCCTTTGAAATCACCGGATAGGTTGCCTGGCATCTTCGGTTTAGACATATCTTCATCGTCATTTAAACACTTCATTGTTTGCAGGTCCGTTGATACCAGTGCTGCGCTGGCGATGCAAGGTGTGAGCCATTACATCTCAGCAGCAGATGTTCCTGGTGCAAATTACATGGGACCTGTGGTCGATGATGAACCTCTCTTTGCTGACGGAAAGGTTAGTTCCTTCTTAGCTTTGCTCTTTGCTCCGTGTGCTACTGTCAGTTGCCTGTATTGTGAATACGACAAGTGAATTGGTCGGGTTTTGTTTGTGTCATGACGGGTTGTTGCTCCGCTTGGGTAAAGTGGTGGCTATTTCTAGGGTATACCGGTAGTCACCATGATTTGGGGTGACACTACAGATGTACATGGTACATGAGCTGCAATACAATGTCATGTTTTCCTTATGGGTCTAATGCAGTCCCTGATGGTCAACAGTCACACTACACCGTGACAACGCATGCCCCGTTGAACCGGAAGAGTTGATGTAGGCGGTGTTCGAAAAGTGTTTACTAGCTTTGCTCTGGACGTAGACCGAGACCGACCTACTGACCTCACACTATAGAGGTTTTACAAATGATGTCATGATGATGAGTCAACGGAACCGCTAATGAGCACTAAGAATACAGCTCGAGTCGGCGGTTTGACTTGAGCTAGTGCATTGCTGTGCTGCTGCTTTGCCAAAGCATCTCAACTGATGATGCAATCGCATAACACTTCTATTGTCTTCATCCTCTGTGTAGGTGTTTGTCATTGGCCAGACTGTCGGTGTTGTGCTGGCTGAAACACGTGAACTTGCACAGCGAGCTGCTCATGCTGTCCGTGTTGAGTACGAAGACCGAGAGACTCCTATTATTACCATGGAGGTCAGTGAGGGTACACTGTGGCATGTGTTTTTGTGTTTGTGT
The DNA here is from genome assembly GCF_964019385.1 of Sycon ciliatum. Taxonomy (NCBI): domain Eukaryota; kingdom Metazoa; phylum Porifera; class Calcarea; order Leucosolenida; family Sycettidae; genus Sycon; species Sycon ciliatum. The sequence goes on from NC_088646.1 coordinate 24,376,776, forward strand.
GTGTGTGTGTGTGTTTTTCTCTTTCTCGGACTCTTCCTGACTTTTCTTTCATTCTCCTGGGTGGTTACCAACAGCCAGTGTATGCCGGAGTATGTGGTGTGGTGTGTGTGTAGGAAAAAATGGAAAAATGAAAAATAGGGATTCACTGGCCAGAAAAAGTCACTTCAAACAGCTGTGTGGTGGATACCAGGCTAAAAATAGTGGCCGTCAATTCATCAGCCTTGCAAGCTGTTGAATGGTGTAATCCCAGCACAAGTTGCTAGGTCTAACATAGCTGTTCGCTATCATCGCTTCCTCGATGGGCATGTCTGAGGTCTGAGGTGTGTGTGTGTGTGTGTGTGTGTGTGTGTGTGTGTGTGTGTGTGTGTGTGTGTGTGTGTGTCCCATATGGTGCAGTGGTATGTGCAGCGATTTCCAATCGATAGATTGCGGGTTTGATTCCCGACGATTATGGTCACACACGTCTTTCTTCTCTTTCTCAGACTCTTCCTGACTTTTCTTTCATTCTCCTGGGTGGTTACCAACAGCCAGTGCATGCCGGAGTATGTGGTGTGATGTGTGTGCGGGAAAAAAAAAAGAAAAAAAATGAAAAAGACCAAAAAGGGATTCACTGGCCAGAAAATGTCACTCCAAATAGCTGTATGGTGTAGACCAGGCTGAATAGTGACGGTCAATTCTTCAGCCTTGCAAGCTGTTGAATGGTGTAATCCCAGCACAAGTTGCTATGGCTTCTGCCGTAGCATTGCTATCATCGCCTCCGGCGATGGGCGTCAAAGGTCAAAGGTGTGTGTGTGTGTGTGTGTGTGTGTGTGTGTGTGTGTGTGTGTGTGTGTGTGTGTGTGTGTGTGTGTGTGTGTGTGTGTGTGTGTGTGTGTGTGTGTGTGACATGGTTGCCCGTTGACGGCTGCAGTGGCTTGGCCACATTGCCAGGATGGACGACCACCGGCTTCCAAAGACAGTGTTGTTCTCGTGGCTCCATACTCCACGCCCTGCTCATGGCCCCAGGCGTCGATGGCGTGATGTGGTACGCGATGACCTCAAGGCGTTGGGTCTATACACCGGTTGGTACGACCTCGCAGCTGAACGTGGCGAGTGGATCCAGTCCATCTCGGATGCTATTGTTGCACGGCGCTTACGCCTTGAAACGACAGCCAAGTCAGTGTGTTGTGCGATCTGTGAGCGACTCTTCGCCAGTGAAAGCGGACTTCGGCGGCACAAATGCAGGGAAGAGCGACTGAAGCCGATCCATGAACAGGCCGGTGCTGTGTTGTGCGAAACGTGCCATCGTTGGTTTGCTAGCCGAGGTGGATTCGCTGTGCACAGCTGCTCTCCCAGTCTTGGTGACGCTCCAGTTCCAGAGATTGTTGCACCTCGCCCACCTGATTGCAGCCAATGTCATTACCACTGCCACACCTGTGACCGCTGTTTCCGGAGCAAAGCTGGGCACCGCCGGCACAACTGCAACTCCAACCGCAGAACATGCAGCTCTGGCTCTGAGCGCCGCACCATCCCATGCCCGACCTGCTCTCGGAAGTTCACACGTCTCCAGTACCTGGCTCAACACAAATGCAAGAAGTAACTCTGCCCTCCTTGCCTCTTTGAGGCACTGCATCACCTTTAGGTGGCAGTTTCAAGGTTCAAGGTGTGTGTGTGTGTGTGTGTGTGTGTGTGTGTGTGCGTGCTCATTGCACATAGTGTAACCATTGTAATGCTGCTCGTCTGCAGCTGTTACATGGTATTGTGTAGCACTATGCTCTACGTTTCCTGTACTACAGTGCTGACAACTGAAGTCCGACCCCTTAGCGGTGCGTCCACATTCTAGCGGTCTCTGTTTCGTAGTTCTTCCATCCCGTGTTGGGTCTTTGCGATGTGAGCGCGCCGCTCCGGGGTCGGATTTCAGTTGCCAGCACTGTAGTAGCATACATACAGTCAGGGTGTAGCCAGGTGAACTTGTACTACGCTAACCCAGTGTGACCGTGACTGAGCTGATGACATGTTTTCTGTTTCCATATTTGTTTGCAGCAAGCTATAGATGCCGAATCTTTCTATGGCGTACCGCGCGAGGTCAAGAAAGGAGACACCGACGCTGCGTTTTCTGATTCCGCTACCATTATTAAAGAGGGCGAGATGCGAGTGGGAGGACAGGTGAGCCAGTAGCCAGTAGGGCAGCAAATGCTCCCCGGGGATGATAATGCATGCACTATATGCCGGTGACGGTATGCTAACACATCTGACTGTCTTCCTCTCCTCAACTAGTTCCTGGGCATTACATTTTTTAAGTGAGGTAGCCAGAGCTGTAACAATGCAACAACTGGACTTGCAATGCATTTATTGTTCTTAGGCCAGCACCTCAGGCCTAGTCGATAATGTTGTGCTCAGTTGAACGTTGCCCAAGATGATTGTTCATAGCGCAGCTGTTGAGTGTTGACTGGCTTGCAGCTGGGTCACTGATCTCTGCTTGTCGACTTTGCTCCTCTGCGACCCTTTCAGGAGCATTTCTATCTGGAGACTCAGGCCAGTCTAGCTGTACCCGGAGAGGAAGATGAGATGACCCTGTACACTTCAACACAGCATCCAGCCTCGTCGCAGGTAAACACACACTACCCAAAACAAGTGTTGGTTGTTACAGGTTTTAAAACAGTAATTTGTTGAACGGGATTGGCTGTAAAATAGAAGAGAACACATGGGAACGCGGTATGAAGCAACTGTCACCGGGCCCTGCAACCCTTTTTTTGCCATTTCCAAAATTGTCTTGCCATGCAACATGCAACGTACGGGGGCGAACCCTCGACTTAACCCCAGGCAAATGTGCATTTATGAACCCTCTCACAGTGACTATCGACTGCATTTTCGTTGAATGGCTTGGAAAAACACAAATATCGACCAATGAGTAGGGGGGCGGGGGGCTCCATGAGAGTAGGGTGACCCCCTTGGGTAGAATACTGAAGAATGATGGACGAAGAACTCTGAATGCGACATCAGCATATGGATAATACAAGAGCAGAAAGTTACATAACAAGGTGAGACTCAGCCACAACAACAGAACTGTCCACAACAAGTTGGACTGGGAAGCCATGACCAGACCAAGCACTTCGAATACAAGGAATGCTGGATCTCAGTAAAGAGAATGAGAGACGGGTACGCAATAGACTCATCACAACAGAGTATTCGCTACGAAGACTCACATTGTAAGGGACAAAGACGTTTCAAAAGACAGTGCACAATTGACCCCTTCGTGATAAACTAAACCCATGCCTCCTAACGGGTAAAACGACTAGCCACGATGAGGCACCCTTCTCCGATAACTCGAGAATACGCCTCCTCTCGCGATCCTCCAGCCCGTTAACAACCACCTGCACCGCGACCACAGCTTCACGTCTCTTCAGTGCGTGCGGCTTGACCTTCCGCTGCCGCACCGCTCTTCCAGTCAACGCCACAGGCTACGCTAAAAGAGGAGTGGAGGCAGCATGGCCGCTCTTGGACACTCCATGCCCGCGGTAAGAAGAGGCTGCAGGTCAAGAGGGTACATGCACTGACTCCAGGTAGCCACCTACAACACCCTGCACCAGAGGCTTGGAAATATGCTATGATTGCCGCCGCTGTTGCATGGAAATGGACACCAAATCCAGGATAGCCATCCTGCCGTACCGAATCGGGATTCTCAATACTTTCAAATCACTGGCAGACAATGCAGGTTGCCCCACAACCACCGGCAAAAAACCCCAAGAGAGGTCAACTCCCACGGGAACAAGTACCTCCTCATCCAGCTCCATTGCATGAAGCAAGTACGTCCACTTGTGTCGTAAGCCGTGCATCATTGCAGCATAAGCCGCATGGGGCTCCACCACCACAAATTCTGTTAGAACCTTCACCTCCCGAATCCACCCATCCGTTCGCTATCTCGCAAAATCAGTACAGAACGCCGAGGTACCCAGCCCAGCACCAACATAACGTACACCATCGGTCCTTACAAAAATTACGGTGTCACCAAAGTGTCACCAAAGTGCTCACTGGTGGCCACCTCAAGACCAGACTTTTACAAGCAACTGAGTCTTACTGTCATTGACGGAGTAACCACGATCCTTACCATGAATTTTCAAATGATCATACCAAACGCGGGGCAGACCAAACTTCCTCGCTGCTGCAGAATCATCGGCATACCATCCCTGGCAGACTCTATCCACAGAGGTGCGCAATGATTTGACCAAAGTCGTCAATGTTTTTTTGTTTGGCACCTATGATCAGGGGATGGCCCACGCCTGGTAAAAAAGTAAATAATTAAAAAAAATTAAAAATAAGAGAAAGTCGTCAATGTACTGTACCAGTGTTTTCACCTTGGATATACGGTTATACCTCGGCTCTAGACTAGTATGACGTACAGATAGTTATATCCGGGGTGGGTACATTCTATGGATGATTCACTGTACTCAGTGACATCATTAGACTAATTTCTGTACTGGCTGCATGCTGGGCATGTGCTGATGTTCGAAACCCAGTGTGAAAAACTGAGTGCATGTAGTTCATCTTGGTTTTTACGGTTCCTTCTGACTGTCCAGAGAATGGCTGCCAAGGCCCTCGGTGTCCCGCAGAACCGAGTCACATGTCATGTCAAACGCGTTGGTAAGGAATACATGTTCCTTGGGCAAGGTAATATTCCAACATGCCTTTGGATGGGAATTCATTTTCCCTGGACTGTCTTAGAACGTCCCATTCCAAGAGGTCATAGTAATCACGCAAACCAAACACGGTTTAAGACCTTGATTGTTGCACCATCACTCAAAGGTTCTGGTACAGTTTACTTAATTGAACACTTTCAGTGGCTGCCTAGCCTCTCACACCATGCCAAGCCTCTCACACCATGCCAAGCCTCTCACACCATGCCTAGCCTCTCACACCATGCCTAGCCTCTCACACCATGCCTAGCCTCTCACACCATGCCAAGCCTCTCACACCATGCCAAGCCTCTCACACCATGCCTAGCCTCTCACACCATGCCAAGCCTCTCACACCATGCCAAGGATAACCACCACACATGTCCTCAGTAGACTGTGCTGTATTCTCTGTTCACATGTGTATATACCTCTGCAAGGTGGTGCGTTTGGTGGCAAGCAAAGCCATAGCGGCATACTCTCCAGCATGGCGGTGGTTGCGGCCAAAGTGTGAGTACCCGTTCTAGCAGGCTGTGCTTACACGTACATGCAGATTATGAAATGCATGTACCAGTGTTACTCCTGCATGCATTTGTGTACTTTTCTCTACAGCATGGTGTCGATCCGAGGCTATCAAGCACTCATACTTGTTTGTGGAGAGACCTGCAATCGTGGAGCTACCACACTGAATGCCATACTGTACTTGCACTGGGTCTATCAAGTACCCTATGTGCACACCTCAACCACTATCAAAGTCGTATCTATTGACCATGGTGTGCATGTACGTGTATGCTTAATGTTGTTCAGATCTGGAAGACCTGTCCGCTTCATGCTGGATCGTGATGAAGACATGGCTAGCACGGGGCAGAGGCACCCGATCTTGGCCAAGTACAAAGTAAGTCATGCAACGAAGAGCCCTTGTTATGAACATACATGACGATGTGCTTTGCCAACCCCAAGGTTAGACTATGAGTGTGCAGTTTCCAGCTGCTGTGGCCTCTATGTACTCCCAACCAACAGTATATTTCACATTAAGGTATCCTCTCAGCGGATAGCACACATACCTGTAATGTACTCCATTGTGCATTGTGACTCTGTGCTGTGAGAATGCATCTCCAGGCGGAGCACCATTGCTTCTGCCGCCGCTTTTCCATTGAGCCTGGTGTATCCTTTCTCCACCCTTGCAGATTGGATTCACAAAGAATGGGAAGTTGACTGCCTTGGACATCAAGTTCTATGTGAATGGCGGATGGACTATGAGTCTCTCTACAGCGGTATGTTGCATCACGGGCTACGTTCGATAGTGCCACACTCGCATGCGTGTGAACACACACACACAGATGCATATACACACATGTGCACGTGCACAGACACACACACACACACACACGCACACACATAAAGGGACAGGGAGAGCGAGTACATGGAATGCCCACTATTTCTCCCTCCAGCACCGAATCCTTTTCCGCATATTCAATATCCACTATTCATCTCGGCTGAGACCTCCAGTTTGGGCAAAGTATGCCATTCACAAAATGTTCCTAACTCCTCCAACATGCACAGGCAGTCATCGGACCTGCACTCAATAGGACAGGAAGTATACTACCTGAAGCGCCATCTTGAAACCGTTGGCAAAAACGACTACACCTACTATCGAGCTTTGAGTTTTCGAGCGAGCACCCCGTTCGTCGTATTTCACCCCTAGTCAGGAGTCATTTGGCACTAGAACATGCCAGTATCACTGGTCATAATGCTTTGTTTTTTGTCTCTTGTCCTGTTGAACAGTTTGTTTGGAAATCTGCCAGCAGTATTGACCACTGCTACCACTGGCCAAACCTGACCATTCATGGCCGGGCGTGTCGCACCAACCTACCGTCGAACACTGCCTTCCGTGGATTTGGGGAGGTGGAGGTGAGATGATCCGGACACACCTCACTTGTAACTTTACTCCTAAGTACAATAAGTATGTATGTAGCTGGGGCTGAGCAGCATAGTTCCTTGCAGCTGCAACACAATGTGGTCAGTATAACCTCGAGTACGCAGTCTTTTGTATAATGTTAGACGGTCAATGTACGAGAAGATGCAAGTATTAATTGCAGGAGCGACAAACACGAGCATCTCAACAAACGATTCATTGTCTGTGCTTTTTCTAGATTGCCATGCTAACTGAATCCATCATGACAGACGTGGCAGGCTGGTGTTCTCTACCCGTAGAGGAGGTGAGATGAAGTACACTAGTAGTTGCTCATTGCACGGTGTTCAATGGGAGGTCCGATGTGCCCCCCCCCCCATATATATATAAGCATGCTAGAACTTAATGATGGGCCTATGTCCATGATTAACATGCCTTCAACTGCGCTGAATACTTACTTCAGAAGTCGTCTTCATATAAGGAGGCAGATATGCCTGTTTGTTGTACGACTTTAAATATATCCAACCAACCAACTTCTTGTACAATTCTATTCAATGAAGTCTGATTGCGTTAGCCTCCGCTAGTCCACACCCCAGTGTTCGCAGGTCTGGGGCAGGCAGTGTGGCACCCGGCGGGCATTCACTGGCTTGATCGGATTTCATTGAGCAGAACTGTACTTTGTTATGCTTAGATACAGGCGTCCTATGCCTGGTCAGTCTTGACTGGATGGCCTCCATGTGGCCAGCTTCAACTCCGTTTTCACTCACAAAGGTTTACCTCTTTTTGTCTTGTCCATGCCAGGTACGCGAGAAGAACATGTACCAAACTGGTGACAAGACGTTCTACCTGCAGAAACTGGAGAATGTCACCTTGCTGCGCTGCTGGAAGGAAGTCATTGACCGTGCTAACCTAGACAAACTCAAGGCAGATGCTGTACAGTTCAACAAGTAAGACTTACTATTGATACCAGGAATATTGCTTTGGGAGTAGTGGTGGTGGGGTACTCTTTCTTGCTACTTTTGGCAATGATAATCATTCAGTGTGATTTCAGCGTAATACCGAAACAAGAATTGCCTATGTTTGTAATGCCGAAACAAGAATTGTTACGCCTTCCAACGGCCGTAAGAGAGTTGGAAAGCACGCCACTGCCAGCCACTGGCTATGCAACTCTGTTGTTGTGTGTTGTGTTGTACGACGGGCACAGCACAAAGACGCCTATGTTTGTCTGTACTGCACATTTTTCACCAAAAAAAAACACTTTCATGTACTCTGCTAGCAGTGTCCACACAGAGGTTCAATCGAATCTCATGCAATGCCTCCTTCACCTAACATACATCTGAAGGTGAGTGCATGATGACAACTGCAAGGTAGTAGCTTTTATCTGTAACATTGAGATCTTTCGGTTCCTCCTTGATTGCTCCAGGGCCAATCGCTGGAAGAAACGAGGGGTCGCTGTGGTACCGACCAAGTACGGAGTTGGATTTGTCCCTGTGCCGGAGAGCAGTCAGGTAATACATGCCGTCAAGATACAATCATGCACATGAGTGTGTTGTGGTGTGGTGTGGTGATCTGGATTGGCGGCTATCCAGGTACTGCATGCCGTCAAGATACAATCATGCACATGAGTGTGTTTTGGTGTGGTGTGGTGATCTGGATTGGCGGCTATCCAGGTACTGCATGCAATCAAGATACAACCATGCACATGTATGTGTCGTTGTTGTGTGGTGATCTGGAGTGGCAGCTATCAATGTGTGCTGTGACGTGGTGTGGACGAGCAGCTATCCATGTATACCTGGGTCAGTTTGAATAGTGCATCATTTACTTCAAGCAGACATTCCGATGATGGATACTCAACTTGTTGCTAGTGCATCCGATCGACACTGATTCCTTCTCTTTCCCAAGTACCCGTGCGTGGACTTGTCCCAGTGCAGCAAGTTAGTGATCAGACATGTAACTGACAGTGCATCTTGGTGACATGAACTGGGGTTGTTGCAGGGCGCTGCATTCATTGTGGTGTACGTGGATGGTTCTGTACTACTAACTCATGGTGGTGTGGAGATGGGTCAAGGACTGCACACCAAGATGATACAGATCTGCAGTAGAGTGCTGGCTATTCCCACGTCCAAGATCTTCCTCAGTGAGACAAGCACTAATACTGTACCGAATACGACACCCACTGCAGCGTCGGCGTCCACGGACTTGAATGGCTATGCCGTCAAGGTAAGCAACTACCGGGCTACTAGCATGCTGACTAATTTGTGATGGTATGACTGTCTGATTAGGGAGTAATGCTACTTTGTGATGGCGATGTGGAGGTAGGTAATGACTCTTTAAGAGGAGATACGGTGCTCAGTGACTGTAGTGTCTGGCAGTAGTCTTTGTGATCCACTCTCACAACAATAACACACAGAAATCTCTGCTGAAAGCGCGGTGGCTCGGCAATGGCGAAGTTGGAAAGCGTACCGTTACATTGTACATGGGCACGGGAACTACCTCTGAAGCTTAGCAACGGTGTCAGTTTGGCAGGTGTTGCTGTCCCCTGACAAGGAATTTCGATTTGTAAGGCTGTTGTCTGTATTGTCAAGTTGAATTTAAAGGCCCTGTATATCACTCTAGATCTGACACAGGACAATGTCGTAGGAGAGAGCTATTCAGCAATTCAGAATTACTGTGCTCCCTAACCCTGCAGGATGCAGCTGAGAAGATCCGTGACCGACTGGAGCCGTACAGGACCAAAAACCCTGACGGATCGTGGGATGATTGGGTAAGTGGCATCCCGCATGATGATGGGACAGAGATGCTGTTGCTCATGGTACAAGGGTACGACCATCAACATGTCGGGTTATGCAGTCATGCTGTTCTGTTTCGATGGAACACTTGCATTTGCTGCGGATTGTCATTGTTCAATAGTTTGAGGGTACGAAGAGGAATAGTCTGAAGAAAATTACTGTCATCATCAGGACTCATTGAGTCAAACCAGGGACCTTTGCTAAAGGCCAGCGATTGTCATCGTATTACCACATCACGTTCAATTTTGACTACTTGTATATTTTCATCTTTACTTGTCTGTGCAGGTACAAAGTGCCTTTCAGGACAAAGTTTCTCTCTCAGCCACAGGCATGTATGGGTAAGTGGAGACCATGCTACATATCCGGTCGAAATGAACTTGAAGAGAACCGGTGGCCGGCTTGCTTCATACAAAACAGTACGTTTGAAAGCAACCAATAACTGTGGCATGACATGGTTGCGTATCGGAGCGTCAGCTTCGATATAACAGTGTGTATTGCCTATGACGTCAGTCATTTCCTTCAACCCAGACCGGTCTTCAAAGTGCAAAAAATAAAATCCAGGCCCAACCCAGGATCGTCGCCTTTTTTATTTCCGCTCAACCCTAGATAGGTTTGCTTTTCAGCGTTTTGTTTGTCAGGTTTTACAGTAGTTACCGTTTACCGTAGTATTTACTATAGCGATGGAGGACAGTACTGCGCTCGTTTCTGCCGTTTCCTCGGCCGTGCAGGGTTTGTTGGGCCCGCTGGAGGATCGGCTCAGCGCCCTTGAGGCTTCATTGCAGAGTCGCCGAACTGGTCCAGCGGACAGTTCGGCACCGACTCCGGGCACTTCAGCCAGCATGTCTGGTGAAGCTGACCCTACAGACTCTTCGAGTGGGCAGGTCCCATCGAACGAGGTTGTGGACGAGCCGAAGCATGCTTCGGTGACTCCCGAGATTGCAGAATTCCTGGAGAAGGAATTTAGAGTTGGTCTGAAGACCAAGGACCGGAAGGAGATCCTGGACAGGTTTCCCCGGCCAAACACCGAGGTAGCTGTGACCCCGAAAATGGATTCGGAGCTGTTGGAGTTCCCTGGGCTGGCGTCCTCGTACAAAAAAGGCGTGGACACCAACTTGTTCTCAGTCCAGAGTAGCGTTTTGGACTGCCTGGGCCCGCTAACCGAACTGTGGATGGAGGCGCAGCGGGCCCTCGATGCTGATTCGGGTCTTGACCCGCAAGCTGTGCTGGAGCTGATACCAGTTGCACTGCGCCTTTTGGGCAACGCACACCATAAGCTGTCCTCGCAGCGCCGGCATGCTTTTCTGGAGCACCTGGATAAGGGTTTGACTGGCATGGCGGATGCCCCTTATTTGCAGGCTGGCACAGCTCTATTTGGGCCAGAGTTTTTGGCCCAAATGCAGGGCAAGGCTGACTCCCAGAAAGCTCTGGCTGATGTGTTGCGTCGCTACCGTGATGCCCGTGGCGGCACTAAGCCTCGCTCCCACTCAGCTAGTACCTCAGCCGCAACGGGTGGTGGTCAGTTTTTTCGGCGTTCCGGGACTGGCAAGTACGGCGGCAGCTCCCGGTATCAGCCCTACCGCAGCCCGTACACCAACACCCCCGCAGGCCGCAGTCCGTATCGCGGCGGCAGCTCTCACTCCTCTCCGATGTCCCGAGGCGGAGCCTCCAGCCAGTCCAGCTCCCACCGGAAGGGCAGTCGGTCCTAGAGACCTTCCTCCCGTCAGCTCTACGGGAAGTGGTGCCCGACGAGATCCTCCGCGCCGGGTCTTCATTGCCCTCCTGGCGGATGCCATTCGTGATATCGGCAGAGGAGATGGCCATCCCACACGGGGGTCGGCTTCGCCATTTTTACGAACGGTGGACGCTGCTGTCGTCCGATCCATGGGTCCTACAGTCAGTTCGTGGGGTCCACCTCGACCTCCTGAGTGTTCCAGTTCAGTCTACATGGCCTCATCCACGCCCATTGACAGCGGCGGAGACTGCGGCTGTGTCAGAGGAAGTCAGTTCCTTGGTGCAGAAGGAGGCGATTTACGCCCTCCCCAGCAACACTCCACCCGGTTGGGTCAGCTCCATCTTCGTGGTTCCGAAGGCTGGTGGGAAGCTGCGCCCGGTGGTCGACTTGCGGGCCCTGAACGGATATGTCCCGTATCATCATTTCAAGATGGAGGGCATCGGCACCCTCCGGGACTTGCTCCAGCCTGGGGACTTCCTCACCCGGCTGGATCTGAAGGATGCGTACCTCACAGTGGCGATGAGGGCCAGCGATCGTCGTTTCCTTCGTTTCAGCTGGCAGGGAGTTCTGTACGAGTTCCGGTCACTCCCATTCGGCCTGTCGTCAGCCCCCTGGACATTCACCAAACTCCTCCATCCGGTGGTGGCGACACTTCGCCAATTCGGAATCCGAGTGATCATCTATTTGGACGATCTGCTCATCCTGGCGCATTCGTTGCTGGCCGCTCGGGAAGCTACGGCGTCGGTTGTGCACCTGCTCTGCAGCCTCGGCTTTGTAATCAACTTCAGCAAGTCGTGCCTGGTCCCTTCTCAGGAGACCACGTTTCTGGGTTTCCTGGTGTGTTCGACGACCATGACAATCCAGATCTCACAGGATCGCCGGGACAAGCTTCTGCGGACCTGCCGCCAGCTACTTCAGGCGGATCGCACAACTGTCCGCGAGGTTGCCAGCGTGGTGGGCATGATGCAGTCAGCGTGGCCGGGAGTGTTGCCAGCACCTCTCCATCTCCGGGGCTTGCAAGACTTGAAGAATTCCGCTCGCCACGCAGCATTGGCATGGGAGTCTGCTCTGATTCTGGACTCTGCGTCCAAGGAGGATCTCCGCTGGTGGGTTCGTTTTCTGGACTCTTGGAACGGTCGTCCCGTGAAGGTCGAGTGTCCAGTGCTGACGATTGCCTCGGATGCCTCGTCCCAAGGGGGCGGCGGAGGTTGGGGCGCAGTCTGCGGGACGCAGACAACGGGTGGTCGTTGGTCTGCCGCGGAATCTCGGCTCCACATCAATGCTCTGGAGCTCCTGGCCGGGACATTTGCTGTCCAGTGCTTTGCCCGTCATGTCCAGAAGGGTCTTGTGTTGCTTCAGATGGACAATCAGTGTGCTGTCGCGTACGTGAACCGCATGGGCGGCACTCGGAGCCAGCGGTTGAATTCGCTAGCCGCGGAACTGTGGCACTGGTGCCTGGCCCGCCAAATCACCATTCGTGCCGAGTACATTCCCGGGGCCCTCAATGTCATAGCCGATTTCTGGTCTCGCAATCACAGTTCCTCAGAGTGGCATCTGCTTCCTCAGGCGTTTGCCTTGCTGAAGACCCGATATGGAGGTTGCCACGTGGATCTCTTTGCCACTCGGATCAACACGCAGCTACCGGACTTTGTTTCGTGGCATCCGGACCCACAGGCGGTGGCGACGGATGCGTTCTCTCAGCCGTGGCAGGAGATGGACGGGTATGCGTTTCCTCCCTTCTGCCTGATCGGCAAGGTCCTACGGCAGGTTCAGACTCAAGCTGTCCCTCGGTTGCTCCTGGTCACCCCATTGTGGCGCGGGGCCTCGTGGTTCCCAATGCTGCTCCAGATGGTGTCGGAGGCGCCGACGTTGCTACCACACGACAGGTCCCTGTTGACGGATCCTCTCGGCAATCCTCACCCATTGATGGCCAATGCCCGCCTCCGCTTGGTCGCGTGGCCCATCTCCGGCATTCCTACTCTATGTCAGGGTTTTCTGCAGCAGTGTCCGACCTCCTCGTTGCCTCCTGGCGGACCAACACCTCCCGTCACTATGACAGCGCTTGGGCACTGTGGAGTCGCTGGTGTGCGCAGCGGTCGATCGATCCGCTTCGCCCCGCACTGACTCGTGTTCTCGAGTTCTTGTCCGACCAGTTCCAGGACGGTCGCGCGTTCCGCACTATTTCTGGCTACCGGTCCGCTCTCTCTACTATGCTCCCTCCCGTCGACGGCACATCAGTTGGCTCTCACCCTACTGTGGTTCGGCTGCTCCGTGGTGCGTACAATCTCCGCCCGCCTGCGCCTCGCTACACCTTCACATGGGATGTTCAGCTGGTGTTGGATTTCTTGCGGTCATGGCCAGATGTGTCCGTTCTCAGTGACAAGCAGCTTACTCTGCGCCTTGCTATGCTCCTGGCGCTTTCTGGTGCATATCGTTGTGGCGAGCTTTGTCTGCTCTCAAGTGTCTTTTCCCAGCTCTCCGATGGCTCTGTCCGGCTCCCGCTCCTTGGTACTCGGAAGACCCAGCGTGTTGGTGAGCCTCTGCAGACGGTCCAGGTGTGCCCGTTCTCTGTTGCTGCCCTGTGTCCTGTTCAGCATCTGCTTGAGTATGGCCGTCGATCTGCCGTGTGGCGGCTAGATGGCTCTGGTCCTTTGCTGCTCTCGTTTCGTAAGCCGCATAAGCCTGTCTCTTCTCCCACCGTTGCCCGTTGGTTGAAGGAGGTGCTTGGTCTCGCTGGCATTGATACTGCTCAGTTCTCGGCTCATTCTTCCCGTGGCGCGGCCACATCTGCTGCTGCCCGTGCCGGTGTCTCTACTGCTGTTATCTTGGCAGCTGCTGATTGGAAGCGTGCTACTACATTTCGCCGCTTCTACTGCCGTGATGTCACCCCGCCGGCTGACTGCTTTAGTGCTGCGGTTCTGCGCTCTGCTACCGCTTAAGTGTGTCCTGCGGCTTTGCACCTGGCGCTGCCCATGCTGGCATGGCTTTTTCTTTCGTTGTGTGCGTCTCTGACCTCTGCATTGTGTGATCAGGTCTGTTGACTACATGCTTTGTTGACACGTCTTGTTCTTTATTTATACTTCGGCGTGCTTTCGGTGCGCCTTTCAGTTTCGCCTTCCTTCTCGTTGGACTTGGCCTATTTCCATACTTGGCATGGTTTCTTTTGCATCTCCCGTCCCTACCGGGTTTGCTATTATCCACTTTATGTCCTCGGTTTAGTGTTTGGGCTATGGCTTGCTATTTGCTTTCATATATCATGGCTCTGATAATATTGTCCCGCTTCACTCCGGTGTGGCGCATGGTCACCTTTGCTCCTCATTGGTGGTCTGGATTTATAGTGCTGGGGTTTGTTCAGCGCTTTTAACAATACACTGTTATATCGAAGCTGACGCTCCGATACGCAATTGCCCATTTCGCTAGCAATGGTACATTGCGACGGGAAGTGGGAGTTGTGTGAGGAGCGGAAGCGAGATATAACAGTGTCCCACCCGGCCCTTCCCTTTCTCTTGTCATAAATTAATGATCATAGGGTTTCGCTTCAATAACAGGCGACGATCCTGGGTTGGGCCTGGATTTTATTTTTTGCACTTTGAAGACCGGTCTGGGTTGAAGGAAATGACTGACGTCATAGGCAATACACACTGTTATATCTCGCTTCCGCTCCTCACACAACTCCCACTTCCCGTCGCAATGTACCATTGCTAGCGAAATGGGCAATTGTTACCAGCATGTTGCCCTTCCAGTGACCCCAGTTCTGTGCGTACCAACACTATGATCAACTGTGTTTGTTTCCCATTTTCTCTCATGGTTCATTCACACGCCATTGCTCATGCTACAGTCCTGGATTGTTGTGTTCTCTTACAGTGCGCCAACTCCTATGCTGGAAAGCGGTCGCATCGGCTTCCAGTACTTCACCTATGGGGCAGCATGCTCGCACGTAGAAATTGACACATTGACAGGTGACTGGCAGGTAAGGGTGTATTGACTACGGTAATCCTCTACTTTCCTGCAGGGGTGCCATTGGGTAGGTTGCAAGTTCCGGTTGCATGGGGGGGGGGGGGGTCAATCATTTGGGTAGACTGTATAGTTGCGGGTGACCAAAGTGATCGGAGGAGTTCCTTTGAGACTAATTTTCTCCATGGCACATTGCTGTCAGGAACATTCAATATGTACAGTATAGACTATACATTATGTATAGACTAGGTGCACAATGATGAAGTGCGTACAAAACGTGTAGGACGAAATGGATGTAGCAATGTGTGTAGATCTACACACCACCTACAGTTTAAACTACGGCAAACGTCTCCTGAAAACACTTACTAGTCGTCCGTCTAGAAAATGTGTATGGATAACATCACTAGAACATTGTGTGCATGCTCTGATCATGATTGCATGTTGAGGAATGAAGCGTCATGTTCATACAATCCAGCAGAACTATTTTAGTTACAGCTGAGCAAAATAACATGACTTTGAATCTTCTTCTTCATCCTGCTCTCTCCCCGTCTCCCTTTCTTTCATCACCTCGTTCTCTCCCCTATCTTTCTCCGTCTGTTGCTGTTGCTCGTGCTGTTATCACTGTCTAAGGTTTTGAAGACCGATATTGTGATGGATGTTGGAAATAGCTTGAACCCAGCAATCGACATTGGACAAGTAAGTCATGTTCTCGTTTCTTTCTCTGTGGTACATGTATTAAAGAATTTAAAGAATGTGTTTTTCAACTATGTTTGTCAGTAACTTCACTTTGCTATTGGGGCAAGTGAGGTAAGGTAGTGACAGGCTTGCTGTCCTCTTGTGTTTGCAACAGATCGAAGGTGCCTTTGTCCAAGGTATGGGCTATTTCACCATGGAGGAAACTCTTGTGTCACCAAGCGGATATGCGCTGAGTCGTGGGCCAGGCACGTACAAGATTCCTTGCTGTGGTGACATTCCCAAGGAATTCAATGTAGCCCTGCTGCGCAGTGCTCCCTGTGACAAGGGCATTTGCTCATCCAAGGTAAGAACACATGTGTCAACACAATACTGTACAGTACGGTATTAGTCTTACAAGTACTTAGATAGCTTTTGAGAGATAACTACGGTGGCTCCGTTATCATCCCAAGGTCTTTTCTTTTCATTGCACTCCCTCTGTGGTGTGTACGAGATTCTTCTTCTGCCGTCTTATCTACACAAGACTACAAACGAGCTTGACATCATTACAGTTGGTAATTGTCCAGTGCAATGCACGAGGGTTGACACATGCATCAAAGAATACCAGAGAAGTGGAAGCTAGGCACAGATACCTCATGTAATAGTGGGAGTGGGTCATGGTGATGCTGCTTTGCTCGACTATCCAAAAAATGACCCATCAACAAAGGGTTCAGCCACAAATGTACCAAGTACAACTGTAGATGCTGGATACACAACAGTATCAATTCCTTCTCTTGTAACTTCTACGGCTTCATGTATTTCTTCGGTGTGCCCGTTGCATGACTCTGTGACTGCAGTCTGTTGGCGAGCCGCCGTTGTTTCTTGCATCGTCTGTATTCTACGCTATCAAAGATGCCATCACTGCAGCAAGGTATGGCACAAGGGCTGATTATGGTTCTATTGATTAGCTTGCAGAAATTTCAGCAGCGAGTAGATTTGACGTAATGTAACCACTGTGCGTGCTCAAGTCTGTGCTATACTATTTTTGCCAGCTAAATGGCCACTTGAAGAGTGGTTTTATTGATCCCCAAAATTGTTTTGTCAGTCTCTACACTCGGTGACTAGAGTGAGAATATTATCCGTTGCGCCACCGATAGGAAGTGATGTGCCAGATTCCTTGTTTTCAACGACGTCGGTAGACGGAGGCTCTTTGAGGCTGCATCCCATTGAAAAGTGCCAAGTGTATACACAGATGAACCGTTGCTGGAGAGATCTACTGCAATGCGAGACTGGATCACTGCGTCTACTCTTGCACAGGTCTGATGCTGGTGTGACGGGTGTGTTCCGACTGGACAGCCCTGCCACCGTTGAACGTATACGCATGGCATGTGCTGATCACGTTGCACGTACACAGGTCAGTGATGATGCCACATTGTACATTGCACACACTGTAGGAGTGCTACACTGGTAGTGCAATTGCCAGAACTCATAGAACACGAGCATGCAGTTTGAGGTGAAGTAGAGAATTGGAAAAGAATTGTACACACCGGTATTTCTCCCACGCTTTTTTGTTGGCGGTCGCTGGAGTGGTCACTGCTGCTACTGCTACTGCTGTTATTGTCGTCATCATTGTTGTTGTTAGAAGTCTTTGGCTAGCGGCCAACAAGAGAATTGTTTGTTCGAACTTCTGCAGCTGCTGATGCTCCTGAGGTTAAATGTTACAAACCAATGTATGTAACGGCAGTCTGAGAGGACATTGTTGCCATGGCCATCACCATTGTTCATGCCGCGGTTGTTTCTATTTCCTTGCGAACGCAGGTGCCACCAGTTGACAAGCAAGCCACGCCCTGGGCAATCCAGCCCTAGTCCCACCCGTGGCCAGTGACAATGGTGGATTGAGAGGTGCTATAGACGGGTCCTGGTGCTTCACCCGCTGTGCATCTACAAATTAATATAGTCTGCTTTCTTCCCTGCTCGGCCACAGCTGACAGCATACACACATAATTATTGTTTTTTTTTCTTGACAGAAGTCTGCCACCAAGCTGCGCAATAGATGTTCTAGAGACAAAAAACGCTTGACTATCGGAAATATCGTGAAATCTGAGATGTCTCACGAAGCGCGCTTGGTGACAATATTCTGCTCTCGTTCCCATTACAAATTCTGTTCTGCTGTGCATGTAGGCATATAGCATACTATGTATTGTACTTTCAAGTACTGTACCGGGTACACATGGTACATGCACTATTATTTTTACTTCATCTTTATCTTCTTTACTTATAAAAGAGAGGCACCTGTGACGTGTGTCTGTGTGTGTGTGTGTGTGTGTCACGCTCCTTATAAAGAAGAGGCACCTGTGACGTGTGTTTTTGTGTCACGCTGAAGCGCTGCGGAGCAGCGCTGCCCTGAGCAAGCGCACGCGAAGCGTGCGAACAGTGTAGCACAGTGTAGCTAGCGGCCGCAGAAGCACTGAGCACGCGAAGCGTGCGAATCGTGTAGCTAGCGGAAGCAGCCACAGAAGCACTGAGCACGCGAAGCGTTCGAATCGTGTAGCCACCACCAAGTGCTGAGCACGCGAAGCGTGCGAACAGTGTAGGTACGGTGGTAGCGCTTATACTTACATAGCAGACACGATCAGTACGAGTAGCAGTAGCAGCCGCGCGCAGAACTGAGCACGCGAAGCGTGCGAATGTACCTAGCCTAGGCCATAGGTAGCACTAGCAGCCGCACAGCCACAAGCGCTGCGGACCACGTGAACCGTTCTCTGCAAATAGAAACATCTGCAACAAAAGGATACAAAAGATCTGCACTGACTGCACTCTGCATCTGATCTGCAGTGAAGAGCGCATCGCACTTTTGTTCGTAAGTTTATGAATTTTTTGAGCCGCTTCATCCGCCACCAGGTGATGGACAACCCTGACCAGCCTCCCGAAGGCGTAACAGACGTCCCTCCTTCTCCTTCCAACGATGAAGAACCTCACTTCAGCGGTCTGGCCACCACCACGTGCTGAGCACGTGTGCTGTTCATGTACTTGCTTCACCCGCATGCCACATTCGGCCAGGCAACGCTGGCGGGGGTGCTGCTAGTACAGTTTATATTTACAAATGCATTACTTGAGTATCCACTCATCGAGCCATTTTGAATGTTCATTGCGGATACATAAAGATATTTAAAATACAACAGAGAGCTCAAAACCTTTATATTCAAACCTTGCAAACACCGAAAGTCAGAAGTATGGGTGCTCGTGATGCGCGTGGCAAGATACGGAATTGGTGCTTTCTGTACGTTCACGAATCTGCGCACCGATGCATTCTTGTTCACAGCTATTTCCACGCACTAAACACGGGTGTGTGATTTCGCATTTTCTTATTTATCAAGATTTTCCAGTAGTGCCGTTCGGAGTTTAGACCAATGTCAGGCTAAGCGCA
Source organism: Sycon ciliatum (assembly GCF_964019385.1). Classification (NCBI taxonomy): domain Eukaryota; kingdom Metazoa; phylum Porifera; class Calcarea; order Leucosolenida; family Sycettidae; genus Sycon; species Sycon ciliatum. The sequence continues at coordinate 24,395,911 of NC_088646.1, forward strand.
TTACAATAACTGTAAAGAACCGGAAAGCAATAAAAAAAATACATGCAGGCGCAGGTAGATTAGAAATAATGGGGATCAATAATATAAAATAAATGAACATGGTAAACCAGCCTGGATTGCAGAACGCCCGGATGTTCATGAGAATTGGGCGGTGACATTTGAAACTAGTGCATGCCTATTGCTATCAGCTCAATAAAAAAGAACAAAAAATGGACTATGTGCATGGTGGAAAAGTCAACGTTAGCAGAATATACTGTATATGTACAGGTGGAGACTGGGGAGTTAAATACAGGTCTGGGTTGGTTATAAAAATGTATACAGAGTATGTATGGAGTATATATACAGAGTATGTACAGGGGTCTCTTGATGTAGGAACAGTCTACAGGGTTGCTGCTGCTGCTCGTGTGATGACCATCTTATCAGTGGTGATGGCCATAGGAGAGCACCAGGGGGAGGAAAATTCCGAACACCAGCAGTGCCAGCTGGCTGCGGTTCATCTTCTGCGAGTGCGACGAGGCACTGGAGGATGATCCCAACTCGGCGGATGCACTGGTGGTGCTGCTCACTGGTGCTTTACTGATTCCCGGTAGAACGTGCATTGTGGCAACGTAGAGAAACGTCCCCGCCGAAAACAGCATGCCAAGACCAGTAGCGTCCACATCTGCCAGCGCTTCCTTACTTTGCTGCAAAGTCAACAGAAGCAGACCCCGGATATATTTCAAGGTCTTCAAGGAACTTGAAATAAATGGCAGCAGAACCAGACGATGGGGCAGTCTAGCCTTGCATGTACTATTAATTTCGCAATCAGTGGCTCATGTGCACCACACCAAGGCATCAGCAGCTGACAGCACAACTCTGTATGTACCCGTGGCAAGTGACAGTGCCCAGTATCTATTGCAGGGCACACTTGTAATAAACCACATGTACACGATTGTACAGTGCTGGTCAAAAAAAACTGTCGAGCTGTGACTCTGGCTTTCACGTACTTGTAAGTATAAAGCAACCACCAGCCAGCACGGGCCAAAAGACCCGGCGTGTATTACCTATGCTGACAAGCATAGCACGCTAAGGACAAGGCTGAAACACAAAGAAAGACGTTCCCCAGCCATTCCGAGTGGTAACTTGCCACGTACCAGCATCAAAAGACTCAAAACCACTGTAAAACAAAAAGCAACGGAGAACATTCACCTACCCGACTGAGTCCCAGGTACGTGATCAGTGCGGCAATAGGAGCAGCCAGCGAGAATACCATCAGGCTGTGTCGTATTCTAACTTTATCAAATCCCTGAAGAATGCACACATAGCAGCCGATACGCACATCGCTTGTAGAATATAGTGAAGATTCTCAGGCACGAGGTCGGTATGATCTCTACAAGTACAGTAGACAGCACAATCCACTGAAGCATACTATGATACAAGACAGTGAGCCACTGTTGCTAGGATCTTCAGATCACTCACCTCGTGGAGCAAAAACGAAGTCAGGCCAAACGCTGCCGGCGCCTGGACCAAAGCAGAAAACGGATCATGATAAGTGCAAGAGTAGCAACAGAACTAGCTTTCAAGACAACCCACACAACACACATGAGCTAGTACATGTACCGTTCAGCACATACTGTGACATAGGCAGATGCAAACGCACACCGCGGCCTGCAGCACTTGAAATGAAAACTCGAGCTGTGAAGGACTTTTCAAGCACCAACCTTGTGCAGCATGATGGCGAGGAAGATCATGATTTCCACGTCAAGCCGGTTAGTTGCGGCTGCTCCCAGTGCGATTCCGTCAGCTGTCAGAAGAGACACACGCGTGGTTAACACCACACAATCAGTTGGGTGACAACAGGAGATGAAGGACATAGCCGGGGACCTGAAAATATCAAAACCTACAATGTGATGGCTGAACAAACAAGAATGCCCTCGCCTGGCTCGGCCCAGGCATACAAATGCAGATCAGTTTCCCAAAAATACTAGTACTCTGGCACCACAGCCGGAGATACACAGCTTGGATATGGTGTCAGAACAAAACAACAACAAAAATTAGCCGATTAAGCTTGGGAGTTCACATCTTTGAGCCTCTGACTGTGCCATTTGTGCACATACAAACCCATCAGGTATTCTTCCCTGCCTTGTTATGGTTGTGTGAGCAATGATGCCTTCTACAAAGCACTTGTGGTGCCAAGAAGAGAAAGACAAGAGTACAGCTAAAACTTCTCTTACCAGCAGCATGGACAACAAGTCCGATCAACGTTGTATTCGGTTTGTGCCGAGTTGCCTGAGCATCGCCATCTGAAAGCAACAACAATTCAATGCAGGAGGTCACCATGGGAGGTATCTCTAGGAATTGATACACACATAGAAATGTATTACTGTACCTACTTCAAGTAGAAGCATACACAGCCAGACAGGTATGGATGCTAGTCGACTCACCTGTCGGCGAAGTTGGCCCACCGTGCGAATGTCCACCGCTGCACTGGTCGATGAGCAGCATACAGACAAAGCCGAGCACCAGCATTGGACCGATGTAGGCATGCGCAGACTCGACTGGACTATGCTCATGTGTGTGGGCAACCCCTGCAGCCGCTGTGCACACGAGAGAAAGCAAACACCAACAAGAGCACAATATGGCAAGATGAGAGGATGACAGCGGTATTGCAGGGTACACTACATGTGCATGGCAATATTCGAATGGTATGCAAGGAACTAAACACTGTGCGCAACGTCCACTGGACTTGGAGGTGAGCAATTGACACACTGCACACACACACTGCACACACACACACTGCACACACACACACACACACACACCTTTGACCTTTGACGCCCATCGCCGGAGGCGATGATAGCAATGCTACGGCAGAAGCCATAGCAACTTGTGCTGGGATTACACCATTCAACAGCTTGCAAGGCTGAAGAATTGACCGTCACTATTCAGCCTGGTCTACACCATACAGCTATTTGGAGTGACATTTTCTGGCCAGTGAATCCCTATTTTTGGTCTTTTTCATTTTTTTTTTTTTTTTTTTTTTCCCCCGCACACACATCACACCACATACTCCGGCATGCACTGGCTGTTGGTAACCACCCAGGAGAATGAAAGAAAAGTCAGGAAGAGTCTGAGAAAGAGAAGAAAGACGTGTGTGACCATAATCGTCGGGAGTCGAACCCGCAATCTATCGATTGGAAATCGCTGCACATACCACTGCACCATATGGGACACACACACACACACACACACACACACACACACACACACACACACACAGACAGACAGACAAACAGACACATACACAATACTCTCCAGTGTGGATCGCCAGTGCCCCTAAGACAAATTTCAACGCCGCAATGGACAGTTACAGCTCGCAATAAGATCAATACTGGTTCTGATCCCACACAGATCCACTGACTTACTTTGTGAGCTGAGGACATTGGCCATTATACTGTCGCCAACTTTTCCCTTGCTACCATCAACGGCACCAACAGCGTCACCAGCAGCCACTGCCACTGCCTGATCCTGCAGAGAGCTTAGCGACCGCTTCGCAATCTGCTCGGCCCCAGCCAGCAGCGACGAGGAGGTTACTGGCTCATGTGTGTGCTTGTGTGAGAGAGCTGAGTTCAAAAGCACATGCAGAGGAAGTATCAGATACTTTGCCAATGGGTAAGGTCATTTCAGACGGCAATTACTGAGCTTGCATACCTACAAGTTTTCAGCACAGCAAGATAGTGACTGCAACCATGACTTAAGTAATCAGTTAGAGCATACATGTATAGTACACCAAGCAGTAAACAACATCAGTATTTGAATTTGTATTGTATTTGTATTTATGGATTCTCCACAGGCCTTAGCCTAAAATAAATCGAGGGAGTCAGTGAGCCACAGCAAAGCAAAAAAAACAAGTGCAGTTGTGCCAAGCAGGCAGGCACTTCATAGAAGCAGCAGTAGCAGCCTACCTGAATCGTATAAGGTATGGATACCCTCTGGTATGATGACAGCGAGAGCAGTGCCGACAAGTAGGCCAGCACCGGTTGTGGTCATTGCCCTCATGTTTGCCTGCAACACACAGCCAAAAACCAGCGTTACCAAGAGTACATATTTAACCCCCAAGAGTGTGCAACTCCAGCTATGGGGTCTGCGGTGGCAGAACTTCACATCACGTGACGAACCCGTACACAATATTTGCACCCAGTGCATGATAGATACTAGCAAGAGTACATAACCCCCAGAGTGTGCAACGCCTGATCCAGCTCTGCATAGGGTCTGGGTCGAGCGTAGTCAGATCTTCTGATGTCATGAGTACAATCCACACCAGCGCAAGGCCAGTCTCGAGGCAGGGCACCGTTGTTTTTGGTCCGAGACTACCCGCCACTCCCCGGGTTCCCCTCAGATGTGTGCGGTTTTATGACACAAAGATCCGATTACGCTCGACCCAGACCCTATGCAGAGCTGGATCAGGCGTTGCACACTCTGGGGGTTATGTACTCTTGGTTGTACTGGTACACAACCCTGCTTGGGGTACACGACGGCTATTGGTTAACTTGGGACTATTTACTAGCATAACCTATTGAACTGTGTGATGTGATGTGAAACTCCGTCACAACACTGGACAGAGAAAGTGCAAGCGACTTTGCAATCATGCGGGCTATGTACTTCTGGGAGTGCGTAGTGAGGAAACTGCGTTCTGCCACACACGTGAGCAGGAACTATCACAAGACAGCTGATAGGGACTCTCAGCTCAGCAGCTGATGAGCGGATCTGACGGGCCTAATCACACAATTTGTGTTGGAGGCACGTTTCTATACTACGTCTGAGGTCGGCAGCACTGTGAATATGTAGATAGGAAACAGATAGGCTATGGACTGACCTCGTTCGACAACTATGATCTGGTGATTATGCATTCCACACACTCCAGCTACTAGCTAGTGGTCACTGCAAGCACGCACACTCCCAGTCACACCACGAACCTAGACGCGCGCATCATGAATCGATCAGCTGCCTGATTTTTCTACGGCATTTGACTATCTGTGAACTGACTAAGGCGTACTTCAGGCCACACTGGCTTTATCTCTTCATTGTTCCTGACTTCACACAACACCAGGGAGAAGTTCTAGGTGGTGCTGTTGTTGATATGTGTTCTGTATACTAGTAGGTCATTGGATGATGAACGACTGACTGGTTACTACGAGAATATATTATAGCATGCACTCAAATACAAATTCGACTATCCAACCTACTATCCAACGTGCTCTCAATCACACTGTCACAATACTAATTATTAATAAATGCCATGGACAGTGCATTGGCCGCAGCGGTTACTCATGATTAAATATGGCAAAAGAATAGAAATATCATTTCAATAACGAAATACAGGAAAATAATAATTGACAACCAGATCAGTGCGCCAGCACTCAAACTCTAGCATTGACAATGTTACCTCAGAAAGAGTCATCGCCAGCGGCATCAGACCAGCCAGGAACGATCCAATGAACATGGTCGCTGACAACAGCAGCAGTCTTATTATTGTCTCCATTTTGCGTTGACAATTCAAGTCAACTTTCGACAAATTCTACGAAAATCATGTGTTGAATAACGGGGGAAGCGCTACGGCGTGTTGATCAAGCACAAGAGACCTCTGCTTAGGAATGAGGAATGGTAGATATGAACACTACAAGTGATCGTAGATCACTGAGAGTCTATGCTTGCACGACGAGCACCAGTAACCAGATGATCTACATCAAGCTGAGATTTCCCTTCATTTTACAGTCATCATGGTCATTGTCTTTTCTGGTCTTGAGTTGAATTATGACTTGTTGAATGTTGTTGACTGCCTTTTTGACTTGACTGTCTTCGTTTGTTATCATGACCATGCATGATGCACGCTGTGGTGAAGTCATGTACGCGTAGGGCCTAGGGCGCCGGCTCCGGCGCGCCGGGCGCGGCGCGGAGGCCCGGGCCGGGGCCCGGGAGTCCCTGGGCCCTGGCCTGTGCCAGGTCAACCGCGAATCTCGTACAGCTGGTAGCAAGAGTATTACCCCACCACTCGAAACACTGTGTATTGTACTCTTGAGCAGGGAGTGGTGCTTTCTTGCAGGTTTGCCGAGTGGACGGTTAGATGGACTTCTCGTGTGCTCTGGATGGCAGTCGTGAGTCAGTCAACGGTCGGCAGGAAAACCGCGAGCTCCCATGTAGGGAGCAACACACTCTTCCCTACTGTCGCCGAAGTCGCACCAACCTCTTCTTCACATTGTTGTCCCCAGCGCGGGCTTGCGAATTAGATGGTTTACCGTTTAGAGGCAACAACATTGTGAATGGCCAACGGTCCTCAGCGCTTGTTCAGCACCTCCATGGCATGAGCGACACTGACTCACGCTGCTATCTGGTGTTCACAAGGTGTTTGTCGCGCTGGAAACGGAGCGTCTCTGTAAGTTTGTATCCCTGGTGATGTTTGTGCCTGGAGAGCACTATACAAGTGGTGCTCTTCAGGCACTATCTTCCTCAGCCTACTCAAGCTCAACCGATGAGGGGTGAATTCCCCGAAACACTGTGTATTGAGCAGGGAGTGGTGCTTTCTTGCAGGTTTGCCGAGTGGACGGTTCGATGGACTTCTCGTGTGCTCTGGTTGGCAGTCGTGAGTCAGTCAAGTGAGAATTCAAGTCGGCAGGAAAACCGCGAGCTCCCATGTAGGGAGCAACACACACACACACACACACACACACACACACACACACACACACACACACACACACACACACACACACACACACACACACACACACACACACACACACACACACACACACACACACACACACACCTGGCCTGGTGTACAGCTGCCAAATGCTTGGCCACGCCGCCCCGAGACAGGGGAGAGTAGAAGAGAGAGAGTTCGAGAGAAGTCAGCACTGCCATTAGGAAGCCGCTCCGCCACGACGCCGTCCACGATTGCAATTGTGTCGCCGAAAGCCAGGAGCAGATTTAAAACAGCGATCACAGGTAGCGCAGTGCTGGTTGCAACACGGATGGCTGGTGATTGGTATGCGCTGGGGTGTGGGCGGTGATGCCGGGGCGGGTGTTGTGCACTTGTGCACAGCTAGTCCACCGGCACTTCGGAACCACCGAAGGCAGGCATGGCATTGGCGTCCGTCCGGCTGTTCCGCTACAGGCAGCTGGCGATCAGCAGAACATTTGTGTCGTCCGAGTCCAGATTTTCTCTTGAATGTCCGTTTACACACCAGGCAAGAGAGCGGTACCGGTACCGGGGCAGGACGCTGCACACGAGTGCGGTACGCATCTCTCCATTGCTGACGATCCTGGGCCAGAGTAAACCATTCAACAATTTGGCACAGTTTCATGTCTGACTGTATTCTGTCCTTCCACCGAAGACGAGGTCCCTGAGCTGGTCGGGGAGCGTCAAGCCATCCAAACAGCAACTGCTTAGGGAGACGGTTGTCAGGCATCCGAGCTACATGGCCCAACCACTGGAGGCGGCGACGACGCATAGTGTCCGACACCAGATCCTCATTCCCCCAACGCTTACGGAGGTCACAATTCCGGACATGATTCAACTCCTGATCCCAGCGCGAGACTCCCAGGATACACCGTAGACATTGATGATGGAAGTTGTCAATACGGATCTCATCACGACACACACACACACACACACACACACACACACACACACACACACACACACACACACACACACACACTCTTCCCCTACTATCGCCGAAGTCGCACCAACCCCTTCACACTGATAATACCAAGATGTACCCCCCCCCCCCCCCCAGGGCAGGGGATTACATGCATATATTATTATACTCTTGATAATACCAAGAGTCCATGTATATGTACATATATGTCTGGTTTATGGACTCTTGATACCAGGTCCGGTGAGTACATTAACCTTTTTATGTACTCTTCACAATAATACTGGCAGCACCAGGCCGGTGCAGGCTCAGCTCCCTGGGCCGCTGAGCTGTGAGCACCTACAATGCACATGTGCCACGCTACAGTTCAGTCATGTTCAGGGAGTACCGGTAATAGCAAGAGTTCATAATCCCTGGGGGTTATGAACTCTTGGCTGCAGTCAGTACGAGTCGTAGTGGAAGTTTTGATAGGGAAGGCCCTGCAGACGTTGCCATCTTGTTAGGGAACCCTGAGTACGAGTGCTGACTTTACTGAGCGAAATAAAAGCGGATAGATCCTCAACTTGACGACACGAGACAAGCAGACAATTCCACCAAAAAGAAAGAAAGAACTCATATAGTCATAGTAGAGAACATGCCGAGTTCCGACCCCGCGGATGCGAATGCCTGAAGCCCCTACCATCGCAACAGATAAAACGAAACCCGGATCAGTAGCCTGCCCATCACGGCAGCGGAATACACAAGTGTTTGTTTTTTGTTGACAACCAAAGCAGCCAATGAATTTAGAAATAGAATGCGGGTTTCCTTGCCCGGCAGGGCCGCCACACCCGAGGTTGAAAACACCAGTGGAGTGAATGATGCTCTCTCCACCGGGTTAACTTTTTTATATTTTTTTAATGGGAACACAGCCCTAGGCCCTACAAAGAGACATGTGGAGACAAACACAAGACAAGACACAGGGGATGTAGGGACGACGTGCCGATGTACAGGGAGCAACTCGACCGACCAGGGGTCTCGGCGTTAGCGTTGCAACCTGGCATCGAAAAAGGGGGGGGGGGGTTGCATGGTCAGGTAGCAAAAATAATAATTTGGTGCGAGAAAGGGGCGCTAGTATTGCACCAAATAAATTAAATACGTGTAATGACTAAACCAGAAGGGAAAATGAAGAAAGAGAACAATAATCATAACAAGCAAGTACTAGTTGAGAGGTAAATACTAAATGGGTCTCAATATCATCGTCACAGGTACTGTGTGGACCACAGCCATCTCTTTCGGATTAGATCCTTACATACGTTGACCTTGATGGTTTGGAGGCGTCTTGAATGAGGCTCGTGAAGCAGGAGGTCCGCAGGCAGGTTGTTCCAGGGTGTGATGGCGAAGAAGGGGGAGGATGACAGGAGGTAGTCAGGGGCTGTGCGAGGGGGTGTCCACTTCAGCTGAAAGGCATGGTGCGTCTGACGTTTTTGCCGTGTGCACATGCTAGCTACGGCAGGGGGCTTGGTTGGTGGCAGCATGGCCTTTACCTGGGGAGGCCCTGGAATGTAGTGCAGCTTGAATAAGTATGACAGGGCTGCCACCATCCGACGAAGCTGAAGACTTTGGACGATGGTTCCAGGTCCCAGGAAATGCAGGGCACGTTGCTGAACCTTGTCCAGCTGGGCCATGTTAGTTGTGGCTGCGCTCGACCAGGCCAGTGGGGCATATTCAAGTAGGGGTCGCACGAATCCCTTAAGTTGTAGACCGTCACTCGACCATGGTCGTCCAGGATGGGTGCTGCCTTTCGTAGGAAACCCAGCCTTTGGGAGGCGCGCAGTGCAACACTGCGAGTGTGCGCTCTGTAGGAGAGAGTAGGGTCGAGCATGACTCCCAGCAGCCTCAGGGTATCTGTCTCCTGGAGTGCTTCACCTCCAAAGGTGACTGGTGGAGTTCAGGGGGGAAACGTGCTTGCGAAACTTAATCTGGCACCATACGCCGCCTTCATTCGCTCGTCACGGTGCAGTTCTCGGGTGGCTAAGGATTTCTGGACGACACAGCAAGGACGGCCCAAGGTCAGTGACTCTTACATCAAAAAGGCGTCCTGTTGCGGCAGCCGCGACCAGAAACGGAGAAACCCCTCGTACATGTATGTCCAGGCGTGCCTCTGGCTGACGATTAGCCGAGGCGGGAGAGATGTCCTCACCATGTACTTGGAGCAAACCGTTGAAACGTGGCTCGACCTCGACAATGGGCAGTACCTCCTGCACCATGTCTACGCCGGCCAGACGGTCCCAGAGCTCATCACGATGAGCTGATGCATGGATAGCCATCGGTCGGGCACGTAAGAGTGTGGTGGGTATCAACTATTCATGGACTTCACACAGAAACAATGGTCACATAGTTACACTTTCCAATGGAAGACCATAGCGCACACATAGCCCGTCTCTAAAGTCCTACTTCTTCAGCAAAGTGCGGTTATCCAGAACGGTTGTGTTGTCAACTACCGGTACTACACTGTACTAGTAGTACATTGAGTACGCTGACACATCCTTTTCGTATGATACTGCCAGCAGCTGCCGCTGGATAGGTGAGAGTAGGCACCCGGCCCCGTGTAATATGCCGGCATTTTTTTGAGCATTTTCGGTACAATCCGCGAACCCAGCACTTTGGGCTCGTGATGCAGCATTTTGTTGGAAACGGAGCACTTGGCCGTTGTGTATCAAAATTGAGAGAAGAAAAACTTCCCAAACAAGAACGTCACTTCCGCATTCCGTGGGTTAGCTTCTTGTTGAGTAGTTTATGAATTGTTTACCATGGCAGACTCGAGCAAGTCTCTTATTGAGTATTTTCTGACTCCCTGGTTTTGACGGCGTGTGCTGAGGATGACAAAAAAGTGAGCATTTTCCGAGCATTTTCGGCAAGATTTGGGAGCATTTTCGGCAAGGTTTACGAGAATTTCCCAAAAGCATTTCGGCAAAGTTTCGGGCATATTACACCGGGGCCTAGGTGGGAGCTCGGCAGCAGTAAACTCTGTCTGCTGCTGCCGGCACCCACTGACCTTTCCTGGCCCTTTTTTCGGGCGATGCTTCATGCCTCACCGACGGCTTCAAGAACATGATTATCCGTGCCCACTGCGGAGGTTGCCACTGCTACGGTGGAGATATTGAAGCCACAGTGTGAGTTTTTGTTATGACTGATAGCTGGGGCATCCTGGTCGCTCACGTTTTTTTTGTTTTTTTTATTGAAAAACCACAAACCTTCAGACATGTGAATGTGCACATGATATACAGTGTACATACGTACATTGTATGTATCGAGAAGGCAGCACGGAAACGGCAGTGGTGGTGAGGCCTGGGCAGCTCGTCCGACCATGGGTCTCGGAGTCAACACTGGGCAGACGTACGGGGGGGGGGGGGGGCGAGCGTCGAGCATATTCACTATTGGTGCCATGATAGCAGCCGATGCTTGATGCGCTGCCTCTGTAGACTCTGCTACCATAGGGATTAGATTGCTTAGGCCCCGAATCGCGCTGGGAGGGACAGAACTCCCAGAAGCCGTCTCTGGGAGCTGTCAGCCCCCACTCCCTGGCCCAAAAGGGCAGGAAGCACTAAGTTGAGGGTCCTTATACCTCATCTAAACGTACCAGGGTGACGGGGTCTAACAATGATGCTAGCAAATGGTAGGACCATTTGGACGATAGGCCTATAGGCCCTTTTGTGTGCACAGCGTAGGCTACGCTGCTAGGTGGCCTGGGGTTGCATTTCCGCCATTGCAGCGAGGGTCATCAGCTCCCGTTGTTGACATACAATGTCATGTACCTGTCTCCGGATGGCAATACTCTTCAGAACTACTGATCTCACCGAGATACTGGTGGCCCGTCGCTGTGACGCAGATTCCCGTCCCCTCGAGCACGTCCTCAGCCCGGTCCAGGTACTGCTGCTTTACCCGGAGAGTGGTCTTCGCGGGATTGGGATTGTATTCATAGTCAGGTCCGATAATGTCAGCGTCTTTCCAGTAACTGGCGAGGTAGCTAGTACATGTATCACCGCCAGCTGCCTAGTCGTCGGCATATCACTCCTCGTGGAGGGCGGGGTTTCACTTTGCCTCCTACAAGGCTACAACCTCTGAACCTCTAAACTACTGGTAGGGTTGCTACGCTAACACTACAGTGTAGTAAGTCATAGCCAAGGGATCGCCCTCTTGCCTCTTGCGAGAGAACCTCGCTGCCACCAGCCATCGTGAACAGCCCGATCCTGTTCGAGTAGGTATTCGGCCATGGCCCAGGGTCACGGTCGAATATGCATGTATTTCGCATAGCGTGTCGATCTACAATCTACATGACCATGATGACTGTACATGTTACGTACCTCGCAGGCAGATGGTAGAATCTACACCCACACAGAGCTAGGCCTTGACGGATTATGCTAATGTAGTATCTCTAGCTCTATCAGTATCACTGAACAGTCATCACACAACCTCCTGGTATTACTAGCCACTTGTAGTTCACATGTACATGCTAAGTACTTCTCACGCGCAAACACTTACTTTGAAGTAGGACTACTAGACAACCCTGCCTGCAGACCGGTACGGCCTGACCTGTTGCATTCATGCTGTAAATATGCATTACATTGATTCCTGTGTAGTCTGTCCCCCCTCACTGACCCCTTTTGATCACTTGCGAGATGCCTTCCCATCCAACAGCTTTCTTCCCCGAACCCATGTTATTGATCAGCCCTAGCTCACACACATTCAAATGCCTTTTCCTTAGATCTTCCAACAGTTGTCTTCCTAGTAATCGTTATGCCCCCTTACCCTGCCTGCCATTCACATTAGTTTCCTCCATACTTTTAGATTGCATTCCTGTTGCATAAACCTTGCTCGCCACTTAGGTCCATTCATCCTCCCACACTGTTTCGAGTCCCGTTGTCCTCCTGCTTTCTTTTGCCCTCACTCCCAGCTGCTCTCTCTCCCTGGCCTATATAACCCGCTGATTCTTCTCAGTTCTTTGTGGAATTGATTTCGAGAGTAAAGAGTTGTGAAGCCTCAGAGCTTGCAAGTTCCTCCGGCTAGTGCTGTCAGCCTGTTACACTTTCTGTATAAGTCCAAAGTGCTTCAGACACGAACAGGTTGGCAGACACTACATTGGTGTCAGAAGTGGGATAGTGTAGTTCACAGCCACTACATTGGTGTCAGAAGTGATTCGTACCTTACGTGCTTTGTTATATTCTCTGTGTTTCGTAGTCCCCGTCCTTTCCTTTGTTTCCTGACCTCTCATCCATTACGTAGTTCTCGTGTATCATTAGTATGGCTCAGCAACAACAACAACCCGCTCAGGCTGCCCCTGCTGCTCCTGCCCCGGCTGCTCCTCGTTTCTGAACCCATGACGACCTGAGAACGATGCAGAATCCCGGTTCGTCAGTCCATCCATACAGCAGATCGACGCTGTCACGTACGCATTTCGTCAAAATGGATCACCATCATTCTTCAGCGAGTTCCCATGCCCTCCGGTATGTCCCTGGACTACAGCCACCGGTATATGTACGACCCAAGCGACGTCGGCCCTTTCGTCTTCGCCCATATTGCCGATACTGCAAGCAGATTGGCCATGCCATTGCGTATTGCTATCGTCGTCGCGATACACGGCACATCTTCCCTTCAACCCAGGTATGTCACCCTTATTGCTGTCTCCCTACTCAATCATCAACCCGTTCAAATGCAACTGTTACTAGTACACATGCCACCCCTATCGTGCAAGCTACGCCGCGTATTACGCAAACTCCCCCATCCAGCAGTAGTTTTCATTCTGTTCTTATGCTCCTCGCCTCGCTCCTTGCGGCCCTATCCCTATCACTAACTCGTTCTGCTGCCAAAGTTGTTCCCCTGCTAACATCTCTCACATTTAGTTTGTTTGCTACACTACACGCTATACACAAGGCCCTCCACGTTCCTTCAGCCACTCCATCCCACAGACAATCCCACTCCCAATCCCCGCCCCACCTTTCGATCAACAGCCTAGGACTCACAACCCTCCATATACCTTCATGTCCGTCCAGATACATGCGTTACCCAGTTTTAGATCGCCCAACATTCCGTCCCACTGACACTCCCCTACAACCGCTTTCTCCCCGGTCTGACTACAAAGTGTCCTAGCCTTTTCGTTACCCATCCCGATCATGTCCACCCCGTTCCGACCAAGCAATCCGTTTCAGACCCCAAATACAGTATATCCCGCAAGCACGCACTCCAATAACCAGTGCAAGTAACAATGATTAAACCGCCACATGGTGAGCGAGTCCTTTTCGGTTGAACCGTCCCAGAGAGACGAGAGTCAAGAATTATTACCGTCCACAATGAGTGACGCGATGGAACGCATCCCCTTTACCGTCCAATACATGTATTGAGACGCGAACACATACATGTACATTTTCCCGCTCCACAAGAGAGACAAATCCTTCACACATTCTAGATGCATGTGTCTGTCTTTTCACGAACACCCGTCCCGTAGACACGAGGACGTGTCTCAACGGAGGAGGGGCGAGTGTAGTATCTCTAGCTCTATCAGTATCACTGAACAGTCATCACACAACCTCCTGGTATTACTAGCCACTTGTAGTTCACATGTACATGCTAAGTACTTCTCACGCGCAAACACTTACTTTGAAGTAGGACTACTAGACAACCCTGCCTGCAGACCGGTACGGCCTGACCTGTTGCATTCATGCTGTAAATATGCATTACATTGATTCCTGTGTAGTCTGTCCCCCCTCACTGACCCCTTTTGATCACTTGCGAGATGCCTTCCCATCCAACAGCTTTCTTCCCCGAACCCATGTTATTGATCAGCCCTAGCTCACACACATTCAAATGCCTTTTCCTTAGATCTTCCAACAGTTGTCTTCCTAGTAATCGTTATGCCCCCTTACCCTGCCTGCCATTCACATTAGTTTCCTCCATACTTTTAGATTGCATTCCTGTTGCATAAACCTTGCTCGCCACTTAGGTCCATTCATCCTCCCACACTGTTTCGAGTCCCGTTGTCCTCCTGCTTTCTTTTGCCCTCACTCCCAGCTGCTCTCTCTCCCTGGCCTATATAACCCGCTGATTCTTCTCAGTTCTTTGTGGAATTGATTTCGAGAGTAAAGAGTTGTGAAGCCTCAGAGCTTGCAAGTTCCTCCGGCTAGTGCTGTCAGCCTGTTACACTTTCTGTATAAGTCCAAAGTGCTTCAGACACGAACAGGTTGGCAGACACTACACTAATATTTTCGTGAAATTATGCTTTTCGCATTGCTGAAAAATTGCAGAATTATGCTATTTTTATGCTAAAAGTTATCGTATTATGCCGCATTATGCTCACATATGCTGCTAATGTATATGATGATTCTGTGCAAAATAACAGGGGATTTTTTTGTAGAGGGCGCTGTACTGTAGACGTGTAGTAGCAAAAGTTCAACGGGGTCAACGCACCGTTCGACCTAGCTACGACCGTCACTGATTGTTATCAAGGGAGTCGTAAACCTACGACTTCCTGGTGCATCAACTTGTACTTGTACTGTAAGTAAGAACATGACTGTATGGAATTTGATGCGAACAGGCGGATTATTCCAATTTATGCGATTCGTGTGCAATTTGCCTCGAATTATGCGATTATTCGATTTTGGTAGGAATTATGCGAAAAATTATGCTAGCATAATCCGTCAAGGCCTACACAGAGCTGCATCGGAGTCACAGCAAATGTCTGTCAGACTGTCATAAGGTTTGTAATCTTTGTATGGTTCTGTCAATTGCACTGCTTTTCGAGCAGAATCTGCCCATTTTTGGAGCATTATCCGCCAAGGCTAGATAACGAGGGTGGACGAAATTTACTTGCGCCGGCAAAGATATTCCATTGCCATTGACCTCTTTCTCTTCGGCGAAGTGCTCCGTCCTTTCTGTCGGGCAGTGGTGTATGTTATGTACAATGTACATGTACATAACAGACACCACTGCCCGACAGAAAGGACGGAGCACTTCGCCGACTGAAAGCAACGGTATGAAAAAGGAAACAAAGGAACCTTTGGAAGAGAAAGAGGTCAATGGCAATGGAATATCTTTGCCGGCGCAAGTAAATTTCGTCCATCCTCGTTATCTAGCCTTGGCGGATAATGCTCCAAAAATGGGCAGATTCTGCTCGAAAAGCAGTGCAATTGACAGAACCATACAAAGATTACAAACCTTATGACAGACATTTCTTTGAATTCTGCTCTCTTTATCCACATACCAAACATGCATAACACATACCAGAAAAAGTGCCAAACGCTGCCAATTTTTTTCCGCCGGCATTATCTATCTGCCAAGGGCTCGCGTTACCACCGACTGCGTTGAGAAACACAACCAGCTTTTGAGAGGTTTCGCTCGTGCCAGGCCACCACCGGTACCACTCCTGAGTACCGGTGTGGCACATGATGCATCGCCCACTACTACTAGTGGCGAGGGTGAGGTGAGAAGTGAACAGGCACATCGCGTGTTCTTCACAACTCCACAGACTACATGTATGTACATGTAGGTAATACTGATAACTAATATTAAAGTAAGCATGGTATTAAAAATAGCCTAAATAAAAATAGGTCTCCAGCGAAGCAGGGTACGCATTTTGTGGCTAGTGCTCAGGTGTTGCCTGTTTGGCTCACCACACTTGCACTACGGGCACTGCCACTGGAAGTGTTTTCTCGCCTCCCCGTGACTAGTCGACTTGTCAACATCACACTGACTTTGCTTGTCGGTTTCGCTGACGCGCCTTGCGTGGGTTCTGCCCGCCCACCTTTTCCAGCGTGTACGAGTCTGCCGCCGTGCGTTCTGCATGCACGCGCTTTTGATTGTCAACAAGCAAAACTGTTACTAGTAAGGAGTATGTAAGAGTCCTGCATGATCCTGGTATCCTGTCGACATGTCAATTGTCATCATCAGGCCACGATACAGCTGTAGTCTGTACTATCACTTCCTATAACTTCCTAGATTTCTGGATTGCTCAGAAGTCAGACGTGCCCAAACAAAGAAATCCGACCAACTCAACTAAACGTAGAAAGGCAGCGCCAATCTCAGACCGCCACATGCACATAATCATTGAGTAACAGTTTTCCCTGATTAGATGATGAAACTCGGAGTTGCAACACAAGTTCTTCCCCATTTCTCTCTCTTTCTCTCTCTCTCTTGTGTAGAAAGTGCTACATGTATAATAATAATTATGATCAAGAGTACATATAAAACGGCTTTATATACTCTTGTTGATGATATGACACATTGTAATGGACATTGTGGTGGATGTATCGACATCTTGTGAAGTTAGTTGAGTGCGAGATTTTGTCTGATTGTGATTGTACTACAAAAGTTAGATGTCAACTCCCTCGATGAGCTCTCTTTCTCTTTGATACACTGTACCACTCGTGAGGAAAGGCTAGAATCGATGTCAGGCAATGAAGCTACGTCGTTGAACAGCTGCTCCACCCGCGTGGCCACATCATTTCGCTTTTTGGTTACGACATTAGTCCGGCGGATTTAGATTGAGTGCTAGGTTTGGTCTTGCGGCAACTGGCACGGTCAGCATGGTGACTTGGTGTTCTACTTCTGTCATTTCTGATCTAAGTGTGTTCTAACACTGTGAGTCTGTTGCCATGAGGCATGAGTCCTTCACGGCTTCAGACTTCAGTCGAGTCTCGTGTGTCGGGTCACCGCAGCGCTGCGGGATACACTGACTGTGACGGTGTGTCTGCGAATAAACCATGTATTGCACGCGCGGCGTTGACAAACTGGATCACTGCATGAAGGATCGAAGGGGACTTCGCGAATTCGGCAGACATCATTCGTCGGCATTTCGCGCACACATGTATCGCAGTGAGTGTAGCGGATCTGAACAGCACAGGCAGAGGATCGCGAAGCACTTGTGATATGAGCGGAACGGCCGCCGTTCTGCACTGGCTGCATGCATGGCAGTAGGGAGCCTGCACTTTCTGGTGCGCATCCTCGCTGCTAACGACAATCATGAGACCCCCGCTAACTTTACCAGAAAAAAACGTCGAATGGGTCTTCGGTACTGACTGTTCAAGTGACAAACTGATGGTTGCGTCTACTTGAGTGGCCAGCAGAGTGGTGATCAGTTTTCGAGCGACGGCCACTGGAAGCTGGTGGTGCTCTCGTAGTCCAGGTCCAGGAGGAGGGAGTTGCAGTCCTCCGCGTACCAGTGCTTACTCCGCAGCCAGCCTAGGAGGAGCAGCGGTCAAGAAAGGAGCCACCCTCAGAGGAACTCGCAGAAAGCAATCAGTTCTGTTCCAACTGCCCTCAAGTCGTCTGCGCGATGGAGAGTCACGACGGCATTTCCGTGACGTTCCAGTGTGGCCTCTTTCGTGAACAACAACTTGTTGCCACCAAAGAACTTAGCCAGCTACGGCAGCAAGCGCTCATCTTCTTGGAGAGAAAGGTGGGTGCTTTCACCTAGGCCTCACAATGTTCGAATGCGGGTGGGTTTGTGTATTTCTGTAGCTTTTCAGTTGTCCTGTCAAGTGCATTTCGCGAGCTCTTGTGGCACTTCTCTGACAACCTCGCGGAGCAGCGAAAGATAATTGTTGTGACTTTTGCGTGTACGCGGGTACACGCGTACACGTCTGAATATGGGGTGAATGCGTGTGTCGGGGTGCCTCTGTGAAACTTTACTCTTGTCTTCGTTGAGAGCATAGCACTTGACTTGAGTTGACTTCTGATTGTAGTGCTAGTGATAACTGATTGACGACTCGACTGGTAAGGCCATGTGGCTCGAAATCGTGTTGTAGTTGTGCTGCAGCACTGGGGAAGGGAAGACAAACACTCGTTTATACAGTCCGATGTCGTAGCGTTTCATTGGGCGTTTTGGTTTTGTGATTGAGATGTTCCTGGCACAGGCACTGTGTTTTGCAGTCTGTTGTTAGTTGTCGTTGTGTGCGAGTTACTGTGATGGCTGGTGTGGTTTGTGACACGTTTGGCGACGCTGCTGCAATACTGCCAATAGTACTCAGTAGATCCATTAGCTGCTTGCGATGCTCTATCTTGTTAGCTAGCTTGCTGTCATGCAGTGAGTACTCGCGCTGCGTGAGCTCGAGGTGTTTTTAGTGCTGGAAGCTGATTTCGAAATGTTTCCCAGATCTACTGTAGTGCAGATCCTGGAATAGATAACGGCGTGCCGAGTAGATCTATCGGCTGTGGCTTCTCCTGAAACTGCATTTGTGTTATCGCGGCGACAATGCCGAGCATCATCAATATCGCTTGAGCTTGAGTGGGAGAGAAAGACACACACGCACGCACACTCACAAACACATACACACGCACATGGAAACATACACCCCATACACATGGCCGTGGGCTGCTTGATGTGCGATAGAACTCGGCAGTACCTTCCTCTGTTCCACAAATGGTGCAAATCCGTTGGCTCTTGTGTGCTCCAGGGCTGTTTGCAGGAGCCGATCGGGTGTCGATTAGTTGTCGATCCGTTGAAAGTAGTCGGTCCAAAACAGACCCTCGGAAAATCAACAACCCGCTGCACACTTTTGTTTTGAACCCGTTTGTGTAAGTGCCGTTCGATCCTTAGCGGCTATGTGAAGCGAGAAAATAGAATGGAGGAAGCGAGGGAGCGTGCATAGCGTATGCTCACGAGGTGGCAGCACCTCACAGTTTGATTTCCTCATCAGTGAAGATGCCGTTGACCTGTCGACAGTTTGGATAGATGAAGACTTGAGACGGTCATGAGAGGTGGCTAAAACACTGAGAAAGGACAACGGTTGCGCCCATATTTACTCCCGCCATGACTCGCGTGTGTGTGTGGTGTATTTTGTGCCAGGATCAATTCAGTAGCTGGGAATGTGTTAGAAGTACTTGAACAGTTGAAGCGTGTTGTCGAGTGCTTATAGACAATCAATCCAAGGGCTTGCCCTGTCGATATCGCGATGTCGTTGGTGTCCACAATGGTCGGAGTTCATTATCCTCGGCCAACACTGTTATTACGCTCGGAAAGTTCAAACGACGATATCAATGCAGTGTTTCTATTCAAGCAGTTACATGGGTCGATGGGAAGCCGACGTATCGCGAAACTTACTTTCAACCAGCGAGAAAGAACTAGGAGACGTCCTAAGCAGCGAACAGTCACCAGCGCTCTATGCAGCTGTCCTTACGACCATAGCCTAGGTATAGCGCAAACGGCGGCATCGTGTAAATGGGTGGACTTGCTAGACTGGATGGGGCTTCGCCGATCATGACGATATACTAGTGCCGCCTATTGGTAGCCTGTTCAGATCTATGCAATCGGTATTTTGGTACTACACGTGAAGTGAGTTACTACAGTGTAGTAGTAGTCGCACTGAACAACCGCTGCTTCATGTAGTATTGAAGTGAACTGAAGTGAGACCTACAATGATTATGTAGCTGGGTAGGACAGACTCAGTGCATTACAAGCTAGCATACAACTGGACATGGCCGAACAACAAGCTAGCAACAGTATGCCTTGGGGAGTTAGCATGCCATGACGGTGTACGAGTAGTAAACTCAGAGTCAGACCCTCCAATTCACTGCTTTGAGATACACAGGCCTTAGGCAAATTCAAGCAACCTCTCAAGTCTGTTGCGTGTTGGTTACAAGATTAGAAGTAGTACTCCCGAATACAAAAATAAAAAGAGAAAAAGGAAACAGCAGCGTGCATGTGCAGTAATAACATAATTCTGTGTTGTGAAACTTACATAATAAAATACGACTACATGATTGTATTGGTGACCTTGTATTGGTGACAGCGCACAAGATCAAGAAGAACAACGCCATGGGCCTGATACAAGTCATGTGCAATGTGGTCCTTTTTCCCATCCGAGGCGTCATGCTGTGTTCATCCCTGTGCAGTGTGTCGATGTCTATTGGATTGTTATCAGTGCTACTAAGAGTACTGGTTTATGTACTCTTGGTGCTACGTAGCAAATGCAGAACGGTTTCATTTACTATTGTCTTCAGGACTGGCCAATAGAAGAATGGAAATCTGGCCACCACAAAGCCTTGAAAGGCACGTGTGGGTTGACAAACTCATTGGTGGGAGCTGTAGCTTACACAGGGCATAGAAGGTGCATTATAATGCAATTGACGATATCTGTTTGACAACGAGGAAAGGCTGCGTGTGCATAAATTATCGGCATCATTCTGACAGTACAGTACGTTAACTTAATCTGATATACTGGGGTGCTCTTATATGACTATAAAATTAGTGTGCATTACCGGAAGGTAAGCGCTGCGTTAATCTCTCTCTCCGGGAATTGAAAATTGACACAAAAATTGTAGGAAACGGAAGGTTCTGAGTTGTGTTGGGGGACTGTTCTTCTGACTGTGTATATATACCCTGCGTGTATTTGTCTGGGCTGCAGTACCCCGATCATCCGTACATAAACCTGAGTGGTTCGCTGACTCTGTGCGTCGTCGATTCGACGGACAACGCAGACCAGTTGCCGTTCCGACGCATCAACAGTGTTAGCGATCTGAAGAATGACTGCATCGTGGGCATAAGTTTATCAAGTAAGTGGAGTAGATGTGTACTGTGGAAGATTGGTGGCCCAGCTACTTTTATTGTGCTTCCTAGTGCAGTTTTTCGATGTATTCTAATTGCTACCGTGAGGGTGTAACAGCCGGTTTCGTTTAGCATTGTTATTCCGGAACTGTGGTTAGGCTTTCTGAGGAATCCGTTGTCAGTGATACCGATCTGGTGCTGCTGGCCTGGCGATACACTAGTACTGAGGTACTATGGTGCCAGATGTCATCAAGGTGCGCATGACTCCACAGCATGTTGCTCAGCCAGTATTTCCTGTGCACATGTACGTGTATAACCAGCTGTGTCCACTTGGCTTGATGGGATCATATTTTTAGAAATATGCCGGTGTATTGCGGTGTCACTCAGTGGATGTTGTTTGTGCACTAGTGCGGTAGAGGAATACAATTTATTTTTGACGGTTATTTCCAGCACAGCTTGTGGTGTTACGATCATTAGTCAGTTATCCAAGTACAGTAAAACCTGTAACTAAAGCGACCAGCCTGGCACCACAGACCACTTCGCCAGGCACGGACGCTCTCACGTTCATAATATAATGGTTGTGCAGTGCAAACCTCTAACTAAGGACCACCTGTCACTAAAGACCGCTTTCTCTGGCCCCCAGGGGTGGTCGTTAGTCACAGGTTTTACTCTACCTGTAACTCGCAATCAGCCTCTGATCTGATATGGGGCCAGTATGGATGGGGATTTCCCTGAGTCGCAAAGTACGTGCAGTTGCGTATGCTGCCATTAGCTACTGAGTCTTTACGTGTGCATGAGTGTACATCTATATCTGAAACACTAACTTGACCCTGTCGGAGGTGGAGGTGTACTTTAATCCAACACAGTCGAGCAGACGAATACACACCCAAATCAAGTTCCGAATTAAGTTTCCTAATCGGTTTCTGCTGTAGCAGTGTGACTGCTTCACATCATAGCCATGTGCTTTCTTTTGTATCTACCATAGCCGTGTGTCTTCTTCTGCGTATCTACCGTATGTGCAGCACGTGCCCAAGTCAGCGAGACACGGATATGCCCGCACTCGCTCTCTGTCCACTCGTACCGGTCACCGGCGTTCTGCGACTTTTGCGGACAGATGCTGTTTGGCCTGATCCGCCAGGGCCTGAAATGCAGTGGTGAGAGCATAGACTTGCTGAGTCTGACACCTAGCACTGGCGTTTATTTTATTCGAGTCATTGAACTGCCAGTAACTCGACCAGTATATTTACGAATTGTCAATTTGTTCGACCTCTTTCCCTCCTCTGGCAAGTTTTGAATCGTATGAACAAAACGTGTGAGGGTCGTATTCTTTCCTGCTGGATGCATATCTCATTGATCCGTGTGCTGACTCCGGCCTATGTTGTGACTCTGCCATGTGGCCATTGTTGTTTGTTTCCCCAGGCTGTGGCTACAACTATCACAAGCGATGTGCTTACAAGATTCCCAACGACTGCTCTGGTCGCAAAAGCCAGCAAAACCAGCACCATTCTCCGAACGGCAGTATATCAACGCTCAGTGCCAAGCACTACGCAGGAAGCTTTGACAGTGTATCTTCGTCCTCAGCCACCATGCCCGCCTCGGTGACCAGCAGCCAGGTGACGATTGACGAAACCTCTTCGACAAACAGCAGCACCATGTCGTCTTCGCCCTCTACCATTACGCGTGCTTCGCCTGCCTCGCCGCCTGCCCTGGCACCACGGCGTTCCAAGTCCTGGAGTGGCAGGCCACCGTGGATCGACAGAGCGCTTGCCGGACAGGCGGGCAGTGTGCAAGTGCCGCACACGTTTGTCGTGCACAGCTTCAAGCGACCCACCGTCTGCATGTACTGTCGTCGTCTTCTTGTCGGTGTGTTCCGGCAGGGAATGCGTTGCAAAGGTAGGTTGCGGTCGGTATCACAACCATGCGCTGATCACCTCTATTCTATCCATCGCTTGCGTAGGAATATGCATGTACGTGAGTGAATTTCGCGCTTCGACAGTACACTGTCCAGACGTGATTCAGGGCTGAGACAGTGCGAATGGTTTCCGCACACTACACACATGCGCATGCGTGGGCATGAAATACTTTACGGCGGTCATGCAACGCAAGTGGTTTGAAGATATTCATTCTCTAACATCTGCACGTCAACTGTGAACCCCCATTTAGCGGCTGCTCTTGATGCACAGTAAAATAATCACTGTGAATGTTAAATCAGCCTTGTTGAACTTGTCTCGCTTTATCTTTTGTCAATGCATGAGTTTGTACTTGAAGCATGCAGTTCATTACGTTGAGCCTTCTGGAGATCTGTTTGATTCTTTGCCTTGCTCCATTTACGCTTCTGCAGATTGCAAATACAATGTTCACCGCCGGTGCATGGAGTTAGTGCAGAAGAATTGCACTGGAGAAATCATTGAAGGTATGTCAACATCCTGGACGGAGATTTCCTGTACCGGTTTGTGATGGACAGCCTAAATTACTCATTATTATGATAGTGCTATCATCGGGATACCTTTTTCCGGGAGGTTGGCTGTAAGATAGCTTAGAAGAGCTGGCGACTTATGCAAGTATTCTCCACTTCCAAAATTTGAACCAGGGCTTATCATCGATATGAAAAGTCAGAGAATGTCATGTTTTGCGCTCAAATTGCTTTCCATCCGCTCAGCTCCTTACCAATGATATCCTCCTCTCTCCTTCAGAGCTGCTACATTTGGAGGAAAGTGGCCGCTCCAGCGATAACAACAGTGAAGCGCTGTCCAGTGTGGACGAGAGTGTCGACGAGGCCAACGAAAAACATGCGGAGAATGCATCGCCATCGAAGAGCAACAATGGCAGCAGCAGCAGCAGCAGCGGTGGCAGGCGGCCTGAGCAGAATGGAACCAGCTCCGATGGTCAGGTCACTAGTCCTATACATCAGAGTGGGACGTCGTCGTCGTCCGACAAAGTGTCCCTGCACGTCAGCGAGAGCAACACGTCGTCCAACATCCCGCTGATGCGCATTGCCATGTCCGCCAACTACTCCAAGCGCTCGGAGGTGCGCGACGTGATCAAGGAGGGCTGGGTGGTGCACTTCACGTCCCTTGATCCCCATGTAAGTGTGTGTGTGTGTGTGTGTGTGCGCGCGTGTGTGTGTGCGCGCGCGTGTGTGTGTGTGTTGATGTTGATGTGGTGTTCTGTGTACTGGAGTAGACATGTAGTATTATAATAGTGAACTCTCCTGTTTCATGAGCAGACTATTCCTCAATTGCAGTGTTGATATGCAATGAAGAAGGTTACGCCTGCAGCTCACTCAGTTGATTGGACGTGTTTCCATGTTCTCAAGGTGACATCCCTACCATGGTGTGTTTGGGACTTGTTTGTTGTTCAGCGTAAGCTGCTGTACTGGCGACTGGATGCACGCACCATACTGATGTACAAATCGCCGGAGAGCACACGTGTCCACAAGGTAAGTTCATCCTGTTTTCCTGCACTGTTCATGGAGTGCCACAGGCATTTTAATCACTGACTAGTTCACTTTGTGTGAACGTGTGTGTATGTGTGTGTTAACGTGCGTGTGTGTGTGAACGCGTGTGTGTGTGTGTGTGTGTGTGTGTGTGTGTGTGTGTGTGTGTGTGTGTGTGTGTGTGTGTGTGTGTGAATGTGTGTGTGTGAACGTGTGCGTGTGTATGTGTGTGAACGTGCGTATGTGTGAGTTCATGCAGCACGGTTATAAATTGGAGTCTGAGTGCATACTGTGATTTCTGAAAAGAGAAAGAGTACAATCTGTTATGTGGAAGACGAGAGACCACTCGGAATTAGTTGCAACTAATTCCGAGTGGTCTCTCATCTTCTACAGGTAAAATGCTCTGCGCTTAGCGCATTGAGCCCTTTTCCAGCAGCTGTTGATAGTAGTAGTAGTAGTAGTAGTAGTAGTAGTAGTAGTAGTAGTAGTAGTAGTAGTAGTAGTAGTAGTAGTAGTAGTAGTAGTAGTAGTAGTAGTAGTAGTAGTAGTAGTAGTAGTAGTAGTAGTAGTAGTAGTAGTAGTAGTAGTAGTAGTAGTAGTAGTAACAAGGCCTCTTTTACGGGCAAATGACGCATATGCGTAAACCAAAAGCAACAAGAAACTCAATAAACAATGTCCAACAAAAGAATCTGCTGACTGCAAAAAAGGACACAAGGTAAAACTCAAGTCCAATAGTTCGCGTATGGTACGTATGTGTGAACAAACCAAAAGCCGATTGAGTGGTGAATGTGGAATGTGTAAGTTGAAAACTCGAGTCTGATAAATAGCCTATTGGGGGTATATGTGTAAAAACATCATAAACCAATAGGGTGGTGGATGTATAATTTGTCTGCGTGTGAATGCTTATTTCGATCTGTCCGATAAACAAATCAAAACAAACTATTATAAAAGTAGAACAAAAAAAAAACAAAAAAAAACAAAAAAAAACAAAGACATGCTCAAAAACAGATATGTCTGTTACGTCACAGCATCCGTTTAGGATCGGCCACACAGCCCCATGCCACTACCGGAGCAGCCTGCACTCCGTGACAAACGAATTGCCACGGCGTACGCCCCGAGCTCCCCGGCATCCACGCAGACAGGTTACGGCCCAGCGGAGGAGGCAGAAGGCAATCTTGGCACGAAGATGGTGCATGACGACGGAGTACTGTAGGTCAGAGTGCTTCTCCACCACGCGCTGAACAAGCCGCTTCAGGAACATTCCACACTCTGCCCCAGCCATGCCATTCGTAGCAAACACCAACGGAGTGAAGGCACCTCGCTCGACGTCCGTGATCCTCTGGCAGTATTTTCGCTTCTTCTCCAACTCGCTGGTGCGCAGTTGGCCAAGGGCTTCCGAACGCGACAGCAGGGACGCTTTAGGGTGGGTGACCCTAACATCAAAGAAAGCGTCCTGCTGCCTTGTCCAGAAACCCCCGGCCCTGATGTCCAAACGAGCTTCAGCGCTGCGATTGGCGGTCCGGCCGGCGAGCACCTCGCCATCGAGAGGGAGCAGTCTAGGCTCGACCTCCACGTCTGGCACGACATCGCCAAGGACAGCCGCCAGGGTGTCCCGGATTTCGTCATGACGTGCCATCGGGTACCCCCCATGTGGACACGTCATCGAGTGGTGTAGGGTGGTGTCCGCTCCACAAGCGCATTTGCACGGGACATCCAGTGGCAGGTACCCATAGCGTATGCACACCGCATCTCGAAAGTCGGACTTGTTCAGTAGTAGTAGTAGTAGTAGTAGTAGTAGTAGTAGTAGTAGTAGTAGTAGTAGTAGTAGTAGTAGTAGTAGTAGTAGTAGTAGTAGTAGTAGTAGTAGTAGTAGTAGTAGTAGTAGTAGTAGTAGTAGTAGTAGTAGTAGTAGTAGTAGTAGTAGTAGACTGTAAGTCTTTTTACAGGGTACCCTAGGTAAGTACGTGAAATAGAGCTGAATGAAGAAAACCGCAAGTGCATGAAATAGAGTAAATAAAAACGGTGGCTGCATACTATGCCATTAATGCATTATGTATTGCAAAAGAGGCTGCGTAGAATACTGTTGAACATTGCAAATGAGGCTGCCTGGTGATACTTCTCAGTCGCGAGCTATATTGTGATGATGATCGCCTGCCTGTACTGTATAACATTTACATTGTAGTCACGTTTTTGCTGCCATACAGGAGATCGCTCTCTCCAACATTCTGATGATCGGGGTACCAACCTCGGCCACTCCGGTACCTCCCAACAGCACTCCACATTGCTTTGAGTTCAACATGCCCAAGGATATGGTGTTCTATGTTGGTGAGCGGGTACCGTCACTAGAACGAAGCTCGTTGCTCAGCAATGGTGCGATTGCACTCCCAGAACGCTGCTCCTGGACCCTGCGTGATGCTCTGAAGCAAGCGGTGGGTGAGCAGCAGGGAACGCCGTGGGAGAAGGCTATCCGTGCCGCTTTCATGCCCGTAACTCCCAAGCCAAGTGTCAAGACTGTTGTCAGTGTGACCGAGTCTGCGTCGCCACGTAAGTTGTCACTGCGGAATAGCTGTGTGGCTGCGAGCTCGTGGGTCCAGTTTGCTATGTGGCTGCAGAAGGGACTGGTCAGTTTGCGTGCACTGTGCTACGATTATGTTATCCCTATGTCACTGGCGCCGTCCACTGCTGTCGCGGTAAAGGCTGCTCATACGCTATCGCCCCGAGTGAAGAGAGATCACCACATTCCAACTACATGTACTTCGAAGAGTATTAGCAGCATCCTCATAACAGTATGTGTGTGCCCGCATGTATGTGTGTCTGTGTGCATACCATGGATTTAGGCGGTCCTCCCAGCACAGACATTCACAATGATTCCAGCATCACACAGCATCCTGATGCGCAACATACTCAGTCCGTCCGTCAGGTAAGCCCCGGTGAAAACACTGTGCACCGACTGTACTGGCCGTACATTGTGCAAATGCTAAGTACTAGCCAGTCACCAATCAGTATCCCAATGTGATATGCTCCGGTCAATTACATGCACGGCATTTATCAGTGGATGGTCTCGGTCTTTCCTGTAGGTCTTTGCATGCAACTATCAACACATCCCACAGACTTCCTTATGTACTTATGTACTGGTGTACTTTACCATACACTTCCTACTTCCCTTACCCAATTTTGCTTTGAGACAGAGGTGCCGGTTTGTCTCACCGTTGAAGAATTTTCCTGGCGCCAATAGTCTTGCAGGATTCTTCCAGTTGGAGTCTGGTAATAGAGTGATGTTAATAAGTGTGTCACTTGTTGTCCCGGTGTCTTCCACGTGTGCAGTATGAGTCACCGAATGTTGACATCAGCATCATGTACCAGATCTTCCCGGATGAGCCACTTGGCTCCGGCCAGTTTGGAATCGTGTATGCTGGTGAGTCATCAGTCGATCGCCAGTGCGTGCCAGTTTACTAGTACTGGCAATGTTGTGCATTGCAAGCTTGTCTTTGCTAGATGTCCAGCGCCCACTACTAGTGCAATATTTGCCTTTCCATGTTGGCATTGGGTCAAACTCATTCCTCAAGAACTTGACTGCAGGTTACCACTTCCCTCTAGAGAAGACTGAGAAGCTAGGTTTTGATTTATTCTACTTATGCTGAGGGTATTTTCATCAACCACCACAGTATCTGCGAACTAACAAGCCGACCTCGATACATTGCCACGCGGCACACCATCAGCAAAGGGACACACCCGCCGGTACTGAATTCCTTCATATAGCTGTTTCGAGTATAAAATTCTCGTCAGTGAAGGTAGATAGTGTTGAATGGCCGAGGATTTTTGCTGTTAAAAGCATGGACATGAACGCCCTTTGCCGCTGATTGTTGTTTCTACTGCCAGGTGTACACCGACTGTCTGGAAGACAAGTTGCCGTGAAGGTGATTGACAAACTGCGATTCCCATCAAAACAGGAGTCCGCATTGAAGAATGAAGTAGCAATCCTGCACTCGCTGAACCATCCGGGCGTCGTCAACCTAGAGCGCATGTTTGAGACGCCTGATCGTGTGTTCGTTGTCATGGAAAAGATGGAGGGTGACATGCTGGAGATGATCTTGTCCAGCAATGGCGGAAGACTCAGTGAACGTACCACTCGTTTCCTAGTTTTCCAGGTCAGTTTCTTGGGTATGGTATTTTAAACAGATTTGAGTGGATAGTGTTTGCTACCAGCATATTAGGGTGTGTGTGTGGGGGGGGGGGGGGGCAGTGTTTTCCTACCCAGATTATAGTGCTAATATCTGGGCTCTGTACAGGGGCTTCACAGATGAGGGTAATAATGTTACCCTCGTCCATGCAGGGTTCGCACTGTCTCGGTTTACTCTGGTGATCAACAATATCTACACATTATGAATAGGGTGGCGTTAGGTTTTGACAGGCATAAGGGCCTTGTTTTATCTCAGATCACGAAGTAACCGTGGTTACACTGGGCAGAAGTACAATCATGTAATCTCTATGTACATGATATTCTTTCGTGTTTGCAGATCTTGATTGCTCTGCAACACCTGCATAGCAAGAACATAGTGCACTGCGACCTGAAACCGGAAAACGTCTTGCTGAAAGGAGACATGAGCATGCCGCAGATCAAGCTTTGCGACTTTGGCTTTGCCCGTATCATCGGCGAGAAGGGCTTCCGCAAGTCGGTCGTCGGCACTCCGGCGTATCTAGGTGAGTGGCAGACTGCACGGAGAAAGACATAGTGTGCTGTGCCCGCTGTGACAGGAGGAAGTACAGGTCTACCCTAGTTAGTAACGTTACGACATTGGTTACAAGACAACCCCTCATCAGTAGACAACCATCCCAAATCTCCTTGTGAATCGTGTCCTACACATACATGCAAGTCCTGATGGTAGACCATACCGCTGTACGGCAAAGAATGGTGTTGAGCCCCCCCCCCCCCCCCCCCATGGTTTTCTACTAACGAGGGTAGACCTGTAAATATAACCTTTGCTAGAATGTACCATTACACTTGCAAAATGCCAACATGCTATGTGTGTGTATGCATATAATCTGCGAGATCGTTTTTCCTTTTCGCCATCTGATGAGTTTTTGGCATATCGTTGTATTTCCAACTTGTTATGAAATCACGTCTTACAGGATAAGAACAGGTCGTTTTGTAGATTTCTGGGTCTAAAATGGGCCATTTGGGCTGTTTGCGAAACAGACTGGGTTTGTGCGATGACCATTGCATGCAGAGTACAACAGCCATGCTCTGCGGCCATGCGAAAGGGGGTAGCCAGGTGGTAGTCATTCACTTGATTTATCCAATGTTCCACTTGAATTTCTTACAAATTTTGTTGATGGTTATTTCACTGATACTATGGACCTGGCTGGTCCTGTAGACACAATCGCAACATCCCTTTTTATAGCTGACATGCTGGTGTATGTTATGATTGGTATCCCTTTAGATAGTCTCTTTGCAAGCATTGTGATCACAACGGCAGTTAACTTATATCACCTCTCTGTCCTCTGTGTGTGTGTGTGTGTGCGTGTGCGTGTGTGTGTGTGTCTCTGTGTCTGTGTGTGTATGTATGCACAGCGCCGGAAGTGCTAAGCAGCAAGGGCTACAACCGATCGCTGGACATGTGGTCTGTTGGAGTGATCACCTACGTCAGGTCAGCACTACTCAGTGACTGGATATGCTCACTACTCAGTGACTGGATATGCTCACTACTGGCGTTTACAAAAGCACTGGTCTGCAAAACACAGTTGCGTGCCTCACACTATCTACAAAGCAGTGTCATGGCTCATACTACATGTGTGTACCGTGAATGCAGTGCATGCTACACTCCAAATAAATTTTAGCATTTTAATTTTTTAAACGTCTAGCATGATTGTCATTGTTCTTGCTCTGCATTCGCTCATCGCGTGTCTCCATTTTCTCTGGTGTGCTTCTTTACAGCTTGAGTGGCACGTTTCCGTTCAATGAGGACGAGGAGATAGCGGATCAGATCAAGAACGCTGCCTTCATGTACCCAGAGAATCCATGGGGAGAGATCAGCAAGGACGGTGAGCTGCCAGTACCACATTGCCAACACGTGTCTAAATTGGCTTTGTTATAACATGAACTTTGAACTTACTGATTAACTCCCTTCCTTGAAAGCAAAATGGGAACAGATGAAACACTTGGCAAGGACAGGCACTGGAGTGAGGAGCTGTGGAATAATTGTCTTGAAATCTGAGCAATGAGGAGAGATGGATAGGTAACTAACATCAATGTTGGGTCGGTGGGTAGAGTATTTGCTTTGAAGGTGGCTAAGCAGCACTTTTGGCCTGGTGTTGGTTCAGCAAGAATTCCGAATTCCCCACCGCCGCACGTACTTTCCAGCCAACCATGTTCACCACCACTCCAGCAGAACAAAATTCCGTGGGTAGATATGGATTACTTCTTAGGCTGTTTCAGCATTGGTTGAGTCAGGTCATGTATGTGCCATTGATGTAGATGTACTCCCCTGCCCCCCCCCCCCCCCCATTCCCTCTCCCCAAATATGTACTGTTACGGCTTTAGTTAGTCTTCTCACAGTCATGGACTTCATTGCAGAAAAGAGGCGATCAAGCGGGTTAATATGGGAGTTTCGGAGTGAGTTGCGCCATCCCAAATGTTTCAAGTGTTGTCTGCATCTATCGTTGCAGCTATCGAACTGATCAACTGCCTGCTTCAAGTCAACCAGAAGAGACGCTACACAGTGGTCAAGGCTCTCCACCACACCTGGCTGCAGGTTAGTTCAACCACTTCGTGCACAGCTGCTGCATGTGACTACATGTACCATGAAGTCTATTCAACACCTGCTCTCCCACCTCCTGGTGATCATGCACATATCTGAAAGATCCTTACTCCGGGCCATCCCTCGGTGTACATTGCACATGTGAATGTTTCGTACGCATACCAAAATCAGTAGGTGTGCCGAATATGCACTTGCAATGTGTGCGTGCTTCCCTGGCCATATAGAGTATATGCTGTTTATGGCTGTGTGTGTTGCGTTGTGCTCTTAGACTCGCCAAACTTGGCTAGACCTGCGTGGCTTGGAAGGTCAGGTCGGACATCGCTATCTCACACATCCTGTCGAGGATGCCTACTGGCAGTCGAACTCCGCCATCGAAGCTAGTAAGAATCCGGCTGGGGGCAAGCAGGCCGATTACTTTGCCCAATCGAATCGGTCCACAACAACCATTGATGAGCGCCACGAGGGAGGTAAGAGACATATCTGTTTTAGTGTAATATTTACTAATTGATGCAGAACCTGCAAAGGCTTGTAAAAGATCAGAGGTGATCAAGGCCAGGTCTGGGATGGGGTGTCCGTCTTCTGCTCCTTTCTGGCAATTCCAAATGGAAGCCAGTGGAAAATATTGCTGCGCTGCGGCATGCATACCCATGCAGTTGCCCATTTACATTGTGCAAAAAATATATAACAATTTCACGGTTCACATGAGACTCGGCTCGAGGCCGACTTTTCCACATCCGTAGGAACGCCCCCGCCCTTCAAGGATCAAGGCGCAGATGCAGCTCCTAAAGCGGTGGGAGGTGAGGAGATCAGACCTATGGCAACGTGGTCAAAGACCGAAAATCCCATTCGCTGCATCCATGCTTCCCTCGTGCCAGGCCACGAGTGCAAGGAGAGAGATAAATCCCCCCCCCCCCCCTCTCCACCGCATGTACCTCTGAATCTGCCTCTAGTAGCAGGGCTGAGCCTTGTTTCGCCCCTGGAGCCTATCCTAAATTATGTCTGAAGCATCGCATACTCGTAGCATACACATGCATATTGACCGTTACTTGTGTATGTGTAATAGAGTTGATAAGAGCAGCAACCCCCTAACTACCCTAACTACCCTAACTACTAATGTACTTTAAACTGTTGGTATTCTGGAGTTAGGGTGAACTCCTAAGTTAGCCTTTCTGTGTTGGATTAATTTCTGCAGGCCATCACTAAAGCAATCTTGAACAGCTAATATCTCAACCACTGAAGTGTGATAATATCTAGTGCAACGAAAGTGTACGATTTTCTCTAAAGTGAGCTGGCATCCCAGTCTACTACTCTGTTGCTACTGTGGACGCGGTTGATACGTCGTGCACATGCGACATCCATGCGACTAAGATTTATGTGACTTTTACAAGAGTGCCCTATGACTGGAGACTCGAGATGCATACTCTTCGACTTTCTTTCGATGCTGATGACTTTTCGCAGCACTATATTTTGTGACAAGGCCTTGCAGTAATATATGCACTTCAAGTGTACTTATCAATAACGGAGGCCTCAATTGCTTCAACACTCTCTCCCTCTCTCTCTCTCTCACGCTCCCTCTCTCTGCATTGACTTTCTCCGCATACTATTAGATAATACTGTTGTTGAGATTGCAGCATGCAGCCGGGGTCTGTTGCAATTCCCATTTCCGTATGCAACCAGTGATCATTAAAATGTCTTCTCATTCTTTTGATTGCTATGCCAGCTCCGCTTCCTTTCCAAATAGCTTAGTGTGCTCCTCGAATGAAACGCAATGGTATATTCTGCTGTTGGTGCATGGTAACCGTAGGGGTTCATGTAAACTGGCATAGGCTTTTTATCATTCTTACACCCCACCTCTCCTCTCACAGCCTATACCTGGGAGCAGAACATTGTGTGGTGCTGCCGTATGCCTCTGAGGTTGATATCTCTGAGTTGATATAGATTGCACATGTACAGACAGTAGTATCTGCTCAGTTCCTATGCAAGCAGAGATACCTCGCGACAGTGTGATTCCATTCTGATTTGTGTTGAGTTTCCGCCAACGTGCTTTCTCTCAAATACTCTGGACGCGCACATAATAATTATTACTGTGTGTGACATTTTGCTACAAGTAAGCGTGTGTATTTCACATCACCATAATGCTTCAGGCAAGGTATCTTTCTGCTGCTGGGTCAGGCTTCTTGTTGTTAGAGAAGATAAACTCATACTCTGATCTCCAGGCCCAACAATATTGCACACTTCGCGTACCTTTGTATAACACTATAGAGCAATGACAAAACTATTAATTTTTATAATCATGTGGCTACTACCAGATGTGGAGTACCATCGTTACCATCTCTGACCCTTTTTAGAATTAACTTCTGGCCGACATTTCTAGGCAAGAGAACATTTTCTTGCCTTTCATACCAACCATACAATGATATAGTCAAGTATCTTATCAACACATGTTCACCGGCATTCCCAGTGGGCTCCTGGACAAATTCCTGGCAAGCAGAGCCCTATGTTGTTGTTGTGTTGTTTGGCTTTATTTAAAGTGGAGTTCCAAAACAGGCCTAAACCTAATGACAATGGTCCCACTGATAATAAGAGAAAAGAAAATATAATAATAAGCGGACAAACAGAACCAAGAAGAAGATACAGCTGTAGTTAGATAACTATGGATCAGATATTATAATAATTTTTTTTTTACCACTGAGACCAGCTTGTGGCCGGACTGCATGAACTCCAACGAACTTTTTGGATGTAGGTGATCGTTTGCTCTTGTCTGCGGCTTTGCCCGCGGCATGGCTACTGTGCTGTTAGCTTCAGGGGTACGGTTTGTTGTCTATTTTACAAGTTCCACGGCCCTGAGAAATATTGCAAGCCATAATCAGAAAACGTGCAGCACAAAGTTCACAACGATCACATATGCAGGTATGAAGGTAAAACCAATCGCATGGTAGGCTGCAACTGTTATCACTACCGATTGTACAGTAAGAACCCGGATGCACTTGGGTTTTGCATGCATGACCCCATGCCAGCTTCTTGTGTGGATCTCGATTCCGCTCAAAGCTGTACAATAGGTACGTACGGAATACACGACATGACATTTTGTAACGATGTATACTCGAGTTTGTATGACCTACGGAGAGGACTCGCTCGTCCACCACACCTTCAAAGCACGACCATGAAAAGGTGGGTGTTGTGGTTGTGGTCGTTGTGATGGTAGGAGTGAAGTTGAGAAAACAAACAGACGTTACACCTTCCCACACAGCATAGATTAGTGAGATTCCTACCGCCCAATAAAAGCCCATAAATGAATACTACAATCATGCAGTACGGGGCCTTTTACGAATTTAGTGGTGGCAACGTACTTGAAGTACTAATGTTGGGATGGGCACTACCGGTTGGGCTCCGACTAACTTTCCAAACTGACTTGAGCGTAGCGTAGAAGTAGTTTTCTTCTACAAAAAATGATGCAGGTCTAACCCTGTCATATTCATGTATGTACCTGCACACACTGTACCGGTACTTATCTCAGGTAGTATGCATTTTATCCGGCTAAATTCGACTGCAATAGTCAGAATCAAAACTTAGAGAGGGCATGTACATTATTATTATTTTTACAGTCATAACTAATTTTATCTGTGACTCGCCCAGTGTTGTTGAAGGGCTGTGTAATTTAGCAGAAAATATGGTTGCCCCGATTGAGCAGGTCAGCTTGGTAACCGTGACACACCGAAAACCTTGACTTACGAGTATGTCTGGCTTGCCATTTTGCCCTTCACTTTTGCTACAGGCCGCCATCACCGCCATTCCATGGCACTGTCCATTCGTTCCATGCCACTTCTCTACCACTGAGTGTCCAGTAGGCTGGCATTAGAGCGGTAGCAGCGTGTCAGCCAAGGGAATTGTTTCGGCAGCTCACTGGTGTACACGGCTTTCATTCAGTTTCTGCTGTTTGCAGAACCATTCCTTTTCCAATGCCCGGCACACTAGCCTGGCAACCAATTGATGATCTTGCGTATTTTCGTTTTCAGCATGTTGCAATGCAGGCATGTCATGCAGCCATACAGAGTAGCCACAGATAGCCCCGTACCTACTGCCTCAATTGTTCTTGACAGCAATCACAGTTTTATCCATGGCTTTCCAGGCATTTCCTGGGCACCCCTGGCACTGTCACCCATTTTTTCCTGCCTTTTCAGGCTAAATTGTGGTCAAGATTGTGTTGAAGCTCCCTGCATAGAAAACTGCACCGCAAGAATACCACCAAAACAAGGACGTAACATACTCATTGGTGCAATGTAACGGAATGCAAATCGAGAGAGAGAGAGAGAGAGAGAGAGAGAGAGAGAGAGAGAGAGAGAGAGAGAGAGAGAGAGAGAGAGAGAGAGAGAGAGAGAGAGAGAGAGAGAGAGAGCATGTGGATTATAACTACGTAGGGAACTGTATCCTTGATGTGTCCTGTTGCTGGCTTTCAAGTAAGTTGTTACCGTGAAGCCGTGTAAAAGCAGATGCAGTGTAAATTCTGGGTTATTCCGATTGTTAGCGGGCATTGCAAGTGCCTTAGGAACAGAGATGGACATTCATTTTACTCTCTAAAAACAGTTTCACTCGTGTGCTGGCAAATACAAGCCTAAGTCAAGCACTCTTGGTATCTACTACAAGTACATGTACCATTCAACTGGGGGCATTGCTTGGCATGTGAACACAGACACCAAGCTTACATGTATGTATCGGGCATCCACCTTGAGAATCTGGTTTGTGCTCGGGACTGACAGGCTTCGAAGCGATACAAGCACGAGTCGTAAAATACCAGGTATTTTACGACTCTCTGGATACAAGCAGGGAGTACAGGTATTACCAAGAGTACATAACCCCAGGGGTTATGTACTCTTGGTATTACACAAAGCAGAATGATACAGAATTTCTTGAGTAAGGTTTCATAGTACGTACAGTGCTGCTCAATGAAATCCAATCAAGCGAGTCAATGTCACGCCGGGCCGCAAAAACACGGAAGCATGCACGCACAAGCACACAGACACACACACCTGCACCAGTGTAGATGTTGGCATATCAAACAAAACCACACAAAAAAAACGTGTTCAATTGAGAGACAACAGCAAACGCAACACTGGTTGAAACAAGACAGGAGCCTCACCTGAAGCACCATGTGTGTTTTTAGTTAAATACAATTTTGAGAATAGAAATGGCTGCTGGGCTGGACTGGGAAAGAAGTACAACACATCATGTATAAAGTCAGCTTCTCTGTGAGAAATAGAACAATCTAAAAACAGCTACAGGTAGGAGTTAAAAAGTACTAGGGCTGTGACTGACGTCTAACTTAGTCAAGTGGCATATGGTTTGGGCCTATTGGAAACTGGGCACACTGAAATGTGTTGGAGGAAAAAAATACACACATCGGGTGGATACTAGCTTTGAATGATTTGCCAGGTACGGCAAGGAGAATAATTTAAAGCGGCATCTAGGCCAGGATATATGTTTCATGTAATTGTTTATAAAATGTATGTTGGCGACGCAAGACTGAAACTAGACCGAGCTGAGAAGTCGCGGACAAATGACAGAGGTTTCGTGTTGCGTCTTCAACGCCAGTCACACAGGACCGGATGTCAAATACTCATGCAAAAAGGCCAGTATTTGAGAACGTAAGCGTGTACAGTATAGAACCTAAAAGTCCGTCGTGGTACGCTAGTGCTGTAAACTATGCTATGGCTTCAACGTGGTTGGAGTTCTAGGAATAAAACCGGACTTGGGCGGTGCCACAGTGGCTACCAGGGTGGAGATGTAGCTCATACTGGGTCGGTTTCATGTGGAAATGATATCTTGGACGGCGTATTCATCAACTTTAGCAATACTTCCACACCAGGGTGGAGCTGTAGCTCATACTGGGTCGGTTTCATGTGGAAATGATATCTTGGACGGCGTATTCATCAACTTTAGCAGTACTTCCACTGTGTAGAAGGTTACGGCATTCACTGGAAATGCACGCACCATCGTGGTGCTGAGACCTTTGGTGAACACGCGAATGCCACCCTCTTGGTAGCTCCTCCGGATGCAACTTGCCACTCCGGAATAGAGCTGCTTCTTGGGATCCATGCTCTGTGCTTGCAGCCGAGACTTGACCACATCAAGCGGGTAGGTGAATAACCAAGCCGACATGCCAGCAAAGCCACCAGCCGTTAGGAGCACCCAAGGAGGAAATGATGAGTCTGGTCGCAGTCCACGACAGAGTGCCTCGTACGTAACGAAATAGAAGCCGAATCCCGGTGCATCCCGCAGACAAGTTGCCCAGGTACCACGGAACAGTCCCCGCAGTCCACGCTGTTCGTACACTTTCCGCGCACAATGAAACGGGCTGCGGTACTCTGCAGAGGCCTTTCCGCGAGCTCCCTGCCCGTCCACCTGCATCCTAGTCTTGATCAGCTCACTAGGCCCACATACCAGACTCTGGAGCGAACCCGCGACTCCGCCGGATAGAAAGTAATACGCCAGGGGCAGCTGCCCAGTCTGCTTGAACGTGCTGCTCGTCTTCTTCAGCGAGCGGTTCATGTTGTTGGTGACACCGAACACGATGGCATTGATTCCTGCTGAGAAGACTACCGGCGATAGCATACCCTTGAAAAGACCGCGCACCTACAGGACACACATGTGCGTGCACATATACGATGCACATACACACATGTGCAGACATGTACACACACACATACACATGTACACACACATATACACGTACACACACAGATCAGATTAAATACGCATGCATATTCATGACTGACCTACTTGCTAGCAACCACAGTTTACATGGCACTGATCATGCTGAGTGGTTGTCACACGTACGAAGAAAGCTATTAAACATACTCCGAGCAGTGCCAGCACAACACATGGGCTAGGCCACTGGCACGCCAACATGTCGCTTATTCAGGGAATACCCGAAACAATTGACCGCTCACGTATTGTGCAGACCAGCATTGATGCACATGTGCGCGCGCTCGCGCGCGCGCACACACACACACACACTCCCTCTCTTCTGGTACACACGGTGCTGGTTCAGACTATACAGGCAGAGTGGTCATTACAACCTTTACTAGTACTCAGCTACTACTGGGACTGTGTGAGAATTGATTCTGTACAGACTGTTTTTGGGGGCAGGACAGCACAATAATGATTATTTATGTACTGTGTTCAAGTTCAAGTGTTTCTCCGCATCTGCATGCACATGTGCTTATATTGGCTCCAGGTGGTACGGTAAAACGCACCACCTGGGTTGCACGATGATGGAAGTACTTCTAGTTCCATTAGACAGAGTCACTGAAATGGAGCAATAATTATATTGAGAATGAGACACAGTATATTACAACAAGACAACCAGCGCAGTTCAGCAGCGAACAAGACATCAACTGCATGCATGAAAGAATTAGCTGGCATACTCACGCCTTCCGTCTGCACCGTTTTGTAGAAACAATGGAGAACGCCATTGTATCTACCCTGGGTGCCCAGAGGTTGAGTTTGAACACGAACCTATAGCCAGAAAAGGGAATTTAACACACAGCGAACATTTCACCGCTGTAGCTTTGTCGGTGGCAACACACTTCCAGATACCTACCTTGACTGTATCAAATGGATGGCCGACCAATATGCCAGCGCATCCTGCTCAGAAGAAACAAGCCGAGGGCACGGATAATTAGCAAGGGGACAGTACGACTCTATCACAAAACATTCAGTCACCGACCTCCACACCATCCTGCCACAAAGTCTTTCGCCATTCATGGGGCAACACTGGATTCCACAAGACAACACGCAGTGATTCTAGTCTAAAGCACTCTCTGCGCGTTCAGAACAATCACTGAGACGCTCAAGCTACAATGAAGCTCACTTCGATGACAGCACCTCAACAAATTTGCCAAGGACTAACACTTGAACTCCACTGACTGTCGCATGTCTTGTTATCTGCACTGCATTTTGTAGACTGGTGAAACACACTCGATCGACACACACACACAACCTAGCTATGCGTAGACAATGCAAAATTTAATACGTGCTGTGTGTACAGCTCGATTTGTTTCGTGCACGTTCACCCTCTTTGAGTTTGAAGGCTTGAAATGCCAAAACCGGCGCCATCTTATCCTCACACCCCCTCACCTCGGTCGCTGATTGGTTCGCGTCAGATCAAACCATTCGAATATGTCACATTTCTCTCCCCTTTCGACAGTTTCGTTTCAACATGCCCGTATCACGGCGTGTGTCCCGTGGACATGGTGGATCATGGAGTAGAATGTAGAATCTTCTGACTTCGTCAATGTCATCAGCTGTCGAATTATTTCGGAGACTCTTGGTAGATCTTTGTAGATCACAGATTTCTAGGCCACCACGTCCATGGTGCCCGGGCATCTGCACCCAGTCCAGGCTATGGTGCGACTCCGGATTGTCATTTGCGATCATTGTGAATCCATCTATTGCGCACCTGCGGCTAGGACGACTGAACAAGTCGATGGCGGCTGTCGACATGATTGTCTTCTGCCGTTCTGGTCTGCCAGAATCATGGCAGTCTTCTGCACGTGAGCGCGTTCACTAGCTGTGCCTTACAGGAAAAATGGAGTCTCAGTTGAACCGAACTAACTACAATGTTACTTGAAGGGGCACGTGAGAGAGCTGATGTTGGTAGGATTTGTTGCCAATGTTGGAAACGCTGGCTAGATCAGAGTAGAGGTTGTATTGGGGATCGGGCCATCCAGACTAGTCTCCTTCTGACTCTTGATGGATAAGAGGCGTGTTGGGCCAGCGGTCATGCAGTCTTTGCCTTTGACCAGGCTTGCCCGATGCTTGTATTGGACATGTTGGACGGTGAGGTATGTTCTGGCACCTTCTATGACTCATATGAGTATGGCCAAGAGTACATAACCCCCGTACCGGGGGTTATGTACTCTTGGTATGACAGTCATGTACTAGTATGACTACCAAACAGATACATGCACGTGAAACCTGCCTAAGACGACCGCTCAAGTCAAGGGACCTTCAAAACCTGGTCTCTGTAACCAGGGGTGGTCTTCTTATCCAGAGTCATTTGACTGGAACTATCACCCCTTGCTCCTGGTTGCAGTGGTCTTCAGGAACAGGTCAGTGAGTGGTCGCCTTGACAGGTTTTACTGTACATGGTCATTACGCTTTTGGGATCAGACATAGTTACTTGGGATCTGAGCACTCAGTGAGTCTAGAAACAGTAAAGTGCATGAGCAAGTCAAGATGGCCAACAGAACATACATGTAGAATCAATGGCAGCCTTCATATTATTATTATTATTAATTAAATTTTTAATATCATACATGTATGTTATGACTCTCTGGTGCAGGTGGTGATCATGGTGATACTCCTATTATTTTCTCTGTCTGAGTCTGAGTGCTGTCCGCTACCACAGCCAGGTAGAATGACTACGTATGACGTATGGTACTGTGCACCCTGACCTGGTTCAGACTCTCGTTTTCTCCAGGGGGAACGAGGAGGAGGAAGTGAGCTGTAGACTCTCCCCCCCCCCCTTGCGATGATTTTTTTTGTCAACATACAGTTGCGGACATGGAAGTCCAGTATGGATGACCATGGCACACCAGCTCCATCATAGCGAATGTTACCAGATCATACACATGCCCTGTGCTGAGATGTTCCCGATGATTAATTTTATGATTTGGGGCTGGGGCCGTACACATCGAAAAGTGGAGGACATTTCCCGAACCGGCCTAGTTAGTAGTTTATTGTAATGCATGTGTATACTAGTACTTCAAGAAGTACTTGTACACAGCTACCTGGGTATGCACATCATTTCTTGGATTTCAATGGTCCGGCGGATTGTCCGCAATTATTGTACTGAGTTTATGCCTGCGTACTGAGTGCGTAGTAAATTACATAATACAGGTTCTGTAAGTAAGTTGTAGGGGTGTGTTAGTGGCATGCCCGTAATTTCTCTAATAAAGCACAGTCTCCAATAAAGGCACACTACACTCGTGCGAAGAAAATAATTATAACTTCCAAAAGTTGACAAAAACAAGCAGGAACATGGCAAAGTGGGCTTGAAATGATAAAAAGCACAGTCTCCAATAATAGCATGGGTCGGAGGGTGGTTGGAAAAATAAAAGTCGCGTGTTTTAGGGAAAAGATGGTAATCATGATGGGATGTGTGTGTGTGTGTGTGTGTGTGTTTGATTATGGTCGCACACGTCTTTCTTCTCTTTCTCGGACTCTTCCTGACTTTTCTTTCATTCTCCTGGGTGGTTACCAACAGCCAGTGTATGCCGGAGTATGTGGTGTGGTGTGTGTGTGTGTGTAAAAAAAAGGAAAAAATTGAAAATGAAAAATAGGGATTCACTGGCCAGAAAAAGTCACTTCAAACAGCTGTGTGGTGGATACCAGGCTAAAAATAGTGGCGGTCAATTCATCAGCCTTGCAAGCTGTTGAATGGTGTAATCCCAGCACAAGTTGCTATGTCTAACATAGCTGTTCGCTATCATCGCTTCCGCGATGGGCATGTCTGAGGTCTGAGGTGTGCGTGTGTGTGTGTGCGCGCGCACGCTTGTGTGTGTATGTGTATGTCGGTGTGTGTGCACATGTGTGTGCAGCGTGCGCACCCACATGTTTTGGAGCTGGGTGTGCATGAACGTTTTGTTGCCAACTTCTTCCCATGGCAATAGTGCACGGGAATTTCACCAACATCGAGTCCACCTCCCTCAAACTATAGCTATGCGATTACATCATCAGTTGAGATGCTTTGGCAAAGTCGCGGCACAGAGCGCGCACCCGATGCACTAGCGACTCACCCTGTATGCATGTACGTACATGTACACAGCGCGCATAAGCACTGCGTTCCGCTGTATTGGCATAACTCATAAGCGGTTCCGGAATTCCACTGACCCATCGTTATGACTTCTTTCGCACAACCTCAAGGACATCTATATACACTTGGGAAGCTGTTGCTGTCTATGATCGGTAAACTCGTGAGCCACAGTAGAAACGCTTTGTTTCCTTCTTTCAAGTTTGTGTATAATACACGATGCCACTGCTTGGTCAATGCCCTAAGCCCTTGTCGGATAAATGCCAGCAGAAAAAACCCAGAATTTGGAGCTCTTCTGGCGTGTTTCATGCACATTTGGCATATAGATAAAGAAGAGGTGCAGAATGTGAGAAATTACTTGCCCACTATGTACACCTGAGTACGGTTCGGCCAAGGCGCTAGCTAGCTAGGCCTGTCCTACATCCAGATCTCTGGGTACATGTGTACCACGTAGATCTACACAGGGAGTAGTACCCTAAATACTACTCTCTGCCTCTGGTTTTACAACACCCAGTGGCGTAGACTCTACGATCCCCCCCCCCCCCCCCCTGGCCTGTGCGGGATACGGGATATGGCATGGATCCCGCCCCCCCCCCCCCCCCGGTTTCCGGGGACGTCCGGACCCGGATCCGGATGTGCAATAATAATAATAGTTCGCGGGATTCGCGTTGGCATCGCTTGAATGTTCAGAAACACACAAACTAGCCTTCGCTTCCGCAGGCCACCACTATGTGCAATACTACATGAATAAATTGTGCATATGTGGGGTCATGACTCCTGAGTCATGTGTCACATATCATGTTGATAATGATGTGTACCATAAAAAGTAATGATTTATGGCAAAAATACTCCAATTTTGTGGACTCGCGGGAAATTGGAAATACTCGAAAATCTTTGTTGCATTTTCATGCACGTTTTGTGTGTGCATGAGTGATGTGGGACGCTTTGTGATGTATCTGTCTTCTTTACATGGATTCTTGATTTCGCGTATGCAGTCTTGCACAAGGCCTGAGGACTCTGAAGCTGGGTTGAAGTTGTGTGTAGTGGTGTTGGTTGAGCCACTGGCCAGGGAAGGAGCTGGCTGCAGGTAAAGGCTCCCATTGCAGCTATGGAAGATGAACCGGACGATGTATCGAGAGAACAGTTGCTAGCCAAAGTATCGCGTATTCAGTCACTTTTGACCGACAACGACTGTTTCGCACAGGTAGCACTGATTGAGGCCTGTGACAACCTGGAGCGTGCAGAGAGCTTGCTGGTGAAATCCCACAGGAAAGTTCCGATAACCAGTACAACGAAAATTCCCGAAACGAACAGCGTAAGTTGAAACTGCTGCTACATTGTAGCTGGGTACATCCACTAAATTCCATCTCTGCATGAAAACGAGCAGAAACACAGTGTCAGTGGTATGGTATCTACTACCAAGAATACATAAACCAAAGCGTACAACTCCACATATGGGTTCAGGACAGCCCAATATGTCATTTTACGTAGTGTTGACGTCGAGATACAGTGAACACGTATGCCCCAGGTCGCATTGACGCAGCATTACACTGTAGCGGATCGCAGCTCTGATGATTCGCCAAGATTGACTTAAACGATGGATTCCACTTTCCCATACAAATCAGAGTTGTAGTACACACTATGGTTTATGTACTGTTATTACTACCAAGGGCACACAACCCTCAGAGACTGCATACTCTCTTGCTACTACCATATTTCGCCGAAAATAAATCACTTTTCATGAAAGAACGCACCAAATTGTAGACACAACTGCATTGCGCACTGTCAGCCTTGAAGCTCCAATGCATTGTAGAGCCGAAAAGCCAAGAAAGCTAGATATTAGGACTTGTTTGCTGCTGCTTGTATCACCAATGTGACCATTGTCTAGAATAATGGCGTGAAAATCCTCATTGGATTTACCAGTGGCTTCTGTGCTACGTGTGCTAATTTATCTCCATTCTTGCTGTTCGTCTTACTGCTGCTTTATCACCTTTACAAGTACATTAGTCATTGTACTCGCTAGTTTCTTTTCTGCTTGTATCCACTTCAAGAAAAGGCAATGAATACATTTTTTTCAGGAATGTTGCTGAGGAGCCTGGAATTAGCTCTGTTCTTCATTCTGAGTTTTGATACATTATCATAATGCCCCATTTCCATTATTTTCTGTTGTGTGCATGTCTGTGCAGGCACCGGCAAAGGCTGTTGTTGGTCCGACTGGTGGCAATGTCCAAAAAGAGGCTGATGTGTCCTTCGACGAACACAGCCTCCTAGGGGATGTGAGCGCCGAGGACTTATTTG
Organism: Sycon ciliatum; assembly: GCF_964019385.1. Lineage (NCBI taxonomy): Eukaryota > Metazoa > Porifera > Calcarea > Leucosolenida > Sycettidae > Sycon > Sycon ciliatum. The sequence continues at coordinate 24,440,366 of NC_088646.1, forward strand.
GCGACTTGGATGACAATGACGGCTCTGCAGCAAGCCTTTTGTCCTCGTCCGATAAAGATGCTAGCCAGGGGGAAATACCGACCATTGATGAATCGCATGATGACGTACCGCCACCAACAGCTGAGCATATCCTCTGCTTGAAGAAGTACTTTGGGCACTCATCATTTCGGCCGTAAGATATCCATTTTGATATGGTACAGTTGTGCTCGATGGAACCCGAGCAGCAGTGCAAAGCTAGTGCCCCCGAACCAGTTCACTTTACACCATTCAATTGTATGTGTAGTGCTAATGTAGCCACCTGCAGAACTACTAGTACATGACTTGCACTATTCCAAGGCACTTGTCACATTGCTTTCCACTGAAGTGATGCATTTGGCGTCTAAAGGCTGTATGTGTTTGCGGTTGTGTGTATGTGTATATCGTGTGTGTGTGTGTGTGTGTGTGAGTGCATGCTTGTTTGCACGCTGGCGTGTGCGCGGATTTGTGCATTGACAGGTTGCAATGGAAGATCATTCGATCGGTGCTAATCGACCGTCGTGACAATCTGGTCATCATGGCCACTGGTGTGTATCTGCTGTTAGCATTTGGAATTCTTTTTTGTTAGTTGTGATCAACACGCGATTTTCGGTGATTTCGGTAGAGAAAAGAGGCACCTACATTTAAATTATATCTAAAATGCACTAGAGTATGCACTGTATGTGAAGGGGAAGCTGATCACCTAATTTACATTGCACCTGAAACCTGTCAAGTCTCGGGCACCGAATTTTTAAGACACCTAGAATTACATGCCTTACGGTATTTAGTAAATGGCATGTGTGATACTCAGTATTTAGTTCGGTTATGTAGTAGCCTACATTGTACCTGCCCCTTTATTGAAATCTTTTACATGTTACCATTCATAGCATTGTTCTGTATATGATTGCTTTCTCGGCAGGGTATGGAAAGAGTTTATGCTATCAGTTCCCGGCAATGTATGACAAGGCACGGGGGATGACCATTGTCGTTTCTCCGCTTATATCGCTGATGGAAGATCAAGTCACATCGCTGAAGTAGGTGCAGCTTCTATTCATTGTTCTGTGCATGTGCTGTGCCGAAATTCGTTGATTTCTTCACTTATTCCAGCTTGATGTAAACATAATTTGAAACACTCCACCACTCCCCACTGCGCTCTTGGCCCACATTCACAGCACCATAGTGAGGAAATTTGTTCTTGGATAGATGGTGCATATCCCCATATAGCTGTTTTGCTCATTGAGAGCTCCTCAGCGGAGGTAGGTGACGAATGAAAGCAGATGACGGCATAGATATATTTATAGGGTAAAAGTTGCGCAATTGCACATTTTCTGCATAGAAAAATGGCATACCCAAAGAAGGTGATGGCGACAAAATACTTAGGTGCATAGTGCTGCTGGGACATACATGCATTGAACATGTCTAGATTACACCGCTACACTGGTAGATCCACTACTGTAAGTCGACAAATTTTAGGCCCATTCAAATTTCGGCCTCCCAGGGCCAAAACACATTTCGGCTGCAACAATTTTTCGGCCTGTACTACTGCTGCCTGTATGCACTGTCACACTGAACCTTGCAAAACAAATTTTCGGCTGCAACAAATTTTCGGGCAAAAATGATCAGGCCGAAAATAAATATGCGCCGAAAATTTGTTGACTTACAGTACAGGTACTGTACAACCTAAAAACAAAAAAACAACAACAACAACAACAACCTGGAGTCCGACTCTATGCCAGCTGGGCTCTCCGAAAATCAACAATCTGCCATTGCGGAGCGCATAGATGTTTTGAAAGCGTGCATCTGGGGTTTGGCTGCTGTCGGTCAGCATCAGCTCTTGTCTGACAGGAGTGTCTGCACACCAACTCACCAAGCACTCATTGTGCCTGCGACACTGCCAGGCCATCCTCTGTCGGCTTTGGCACGGGGGGAGCAAGGAAGAAGTATTCTGTGAATATGACTAGGAAAGACCTGTTGCATGCGAGGCATGACCCAGATAGGTCGATCAAGAACAACATAGCAGTACACGTACTAGTACTAGATGCATTTTGGACACTGTCCATGCCATGACTGACATCGGTAGTCTCTAATTTGGAACCCTGTCAGTGTGCTTGTATTCCTATGGATGTTAGTTTGCACACGTGTACATGCGTATTGTAGATATGTTCGTCTTTGATTCACTGTCGGGCTGACCATAATTATACCTGTTGTTCGTTTTTGTTTCCACAGGTTAGCTGGCGTTTCTGCCTGCTTTTTAGGCTCAGCACAAACAGACACGTCGTGTCTGAGAGATGTTGAAGCGTAAGTACATGTACATGTACATATTAGTTTTATATTATATTTTTTTATGTTCATATCCAGAGTGAAGGGTTGTACTGCGTGCACTCAATTGAAGTATCTCATGTTTATCTTCGAACCCATTTGCGGAAGTTGTGCGAACTTAAGACTATTGTTCTTGCACAGTGTAGTGTTCTGTATGCGATTTCTGGTGCTATGATTTTTGCCACCATGGCATGTTAGTATGCTGTGTGCATTGTGGCATGGGCACGTTGGATTAATTTTGTTTTTATGCTTTATCTTCCTCGCACTCGTTCAGCGGCAAGTACGTGCTTGTTTACGTGACACCGGAGTACCTTACAGTCGGCTCGTCCTTTCTGAAGAATATCCATCAGAGTGTGGGTATGTTTGCTAACTTTCGACCGTCGCCACAGACCATCACACTTTTGAATATTCCTGACTTTTGACTGATACATGTGTCTCGTTTAAGAGTCATATTACATGTGGCTTGTCTGTTGTTTGTTAACACATACTTGGGGGTCGATACAGGAATCACTGTGTAGATTCGTATCTGTCTTCTGCTGCTCCCTCCGGCACTTCCCATTGCCAGCCACCGCAGCCACCGCAGCCGGCCAGAAGCTTTGTGTTAGCCAGGGAACTCATTGTTGACTGTGTATTGGTGCGTGGTGGCAGAGGTCTGTTCTCAGCCGAATATTGAAGTTGGACATCTCCTGTAGCCAGTTGTTTTCACATTATCTTGGCTCGTCGTATATATGAACAGTCCGAGTAATGGAATTTGTTTCTCTGGTTTCTAGGTATAAATCTGGTGGCCATCGATGAAGCCCATTGTGTCTCCCAGTGGGGCCACGACTTCCGCAACTCCTATCGGCAGCTGGACTGCATCCGCAAGCAGCTGCCGCAGGTTCCGATCTTGGCCTTGACCGCCACGGCCACCCCCAGTGTGCGGCGCGATGTCTCGTTTTCGCTCAAGCTCCAACGGCCCCAGGTGCTCTGCACCAGTTTCGATCGGTATGCGGTGATGAATGCCTTTTCTTCTGCCATATGACTCGTTAATATCTGTACGTTTCGTTGTCGTTGGAGTTCCCCACTCATCCAACGGAGATGCTCGAAAAATAACACATTCTGTGTGCTATTTCTATATTCCTTCTCCAGACCCAACTTATTCTTTGAAGCGCGGCCTCGGGGTAACAACGTTGCAAATGACCTGAAGACGTTCATGACACCTGTCAAGGAGACCGGATTGATGTAGGCGCTCAGTCGTGTGCATGGTGTGTCCTGATGTATGATGGTTTATTTTATTTTATAGAGAACAGCAATTGCAGGCTTCGTCTGAATGTCCTTCAGCCCAACCTAACATTGCTGTCATAGAGGCTAGATCAAGGCACATAATCCACTCGTACTCTTGCTGAGATGCATCATGGGAAAGAAAATATCCAACATGAATCATTAGATAAAGGCTGTTACACGTTTGCTTTTCTTGGTGGTATAGAGGCACATGCATGCTGTTCGACTTGGAGTTGGTTGAGTAGCATCTGGGCTGCTATTTTGAAGTACTTGGTACGGTGTATTCCAGTAATACAGTCTAACACATCTCCAGGGTTCTTCTTTTGCAGTCTTTTATTCGCCTAGCACAATATACTGGAACCGTGCCCTTTTTCGCATGCAGTTGCTGTTTTGTGGTACCGCAGCACAGTCACGTGAGTGTGTCTGCAATCTCTGTTGTGGATGTCAGCTAATGCGCTTGTCTTTCTGTGTGCTTGTTGTTGGCATGGAATGGGCAACAGGACTCACTACCAATTCCCTGGCTCCACCATTGTGTACTGTCCGACCAAGAAAATGACGGAGGAAGTCTGCAGTGTACTGAATGGTAGGAACTCTCCTGTCCCCTACTGTATGTGCGTGTGTGTGTGTGCTTGTGTATGTATGTATGACATGTATGTGTGTGTGTGCGTGTGCATGTTGGGGAGGGGGCTGACCTTCTCCCGTATTTTGGCAATTCCGGCTGAGGCGCTTAGTAGTTTGCAAGCCCTAAAACTTCACCCAATTTTTAACAAATCCACACAAGAGCCCTGAAATAACGCGGCACTTCAGACAGGCGGTAAAATAACGCACTAATTTCAGAAAATACGGTAGTCTTGACATGATCATGGATATCCTTTCATCCATCTGAGGTGCCATGTAAAGACATGATAACATTCTTCCAGTTTTCTTCTTTCTTTTTCAGCCAGTTTCCGTGGTCCTGCTTCCAATTCGCTGGCACTCTCAAGAATCAGACCTATCTAAAAAGTGCTCTGTGCAGTGGATGCGCCTTGGGATTCCCGTGGCCAATCATACGAGGGGTTAACTGTTTTTCTTTCTGGGATGTTTGCCCATAACTTGACTCTCTACATTGTGGTCATTGTGCTCGCCTTCTGTTCTGCTGATCAGGGCTTGGCGTCAAGGTGGGAATGTATCATGCTGGCCTGTCAGTCAAACATCGACGAGACACTCACCAGGGCTTCCTCATGGACAGGCTTGATGTGAGGAGGGCTGTCTGTTTGTTGTTGTGTTGTTATGTTCTCCTTCTCGGTGCACAGTGCTAGTTGACTGTTGACATGCAGATATCCAATTATTATCCATGCACCTTGTTGGCTCCTACTTGGGTGGCTCCGGTGCAAGTTGATGCATGCATTGCATCTATTCATCCTTCTTTACTGGTTTGTTGTGGCTGGCTCTGTTTGTAGTTGTTTGCTTGGTCTCCTCTCTCTCTCTCTCTCTCTCTCTCTCTCTCTCTCTCTCTCTCTCTCTCTCTCTCTCTCTCTCTCTCTCTCTCTCTCTCTCTCTCTCTCTCTCTCTCTCTCTCTCTCTCTCTCTCTCTCTCTCTCTCTCTCTCTCTCTCTCTCTCTCTCTCTCTCTCTCTCTCTCTCTCTCTCTCTCTCTCTCTCTCTCTCTCTCTCTCTCTCTCTCGCTCTCGCTCTCGCTCTCTCTCTCTCTCTCATCTATCTATCTATCTATCTATCTATCTATCTATCTAACAAACAATAGGAGGACAGAGAAAGTGTTTTTACTCCGAGTTTCACGCACTAAGCGATCATCAGAAAACAGTTTTCTGATGATCGCTTAGTGCACTTTCTCTGTCCTCCTATTGTTTGAACCAGCTCTACCACTCGGTATTGAGCACTCTCTTGGACAGCCTGGAACCTCTCTGTTTTATCTATCTATCTACATGAATCTTTCTTTCTTTCTCCACTATTGTCTTGCTTGATGTCCTAATGTCCTTTTGGCATTATTCCTCTGTGCATTTCCTCATCTTGCTCAGTGTGTCGTAGCGACCGTTGCGTTTGGAATGGGTATAGACAAGCCTGATGTGCGTCTTGTTATCCATTATGGAGGTATGTAGGCAGCCTGGCTCCTGCTCCACCTGGCTCTGCTTCTGCATATCTGGGTGCATGAAGAACACAGTCATAGACAAGTGTCGTTTTGAGAATACAATCTTGCTTACCGGTATGCGCACTTTGGTGCATTCCATTCTGCCACAGTTCAATCCATGTACATGTACTTCAGTATTCTACAATTTGTAGGAGAAGGGAGCGAATCAAGTGGGTGTTTGGTGTGTGGGTTGTTGGCACACATACTTCTTAACCTGGTGCCTGTGTTTATGTTTCTGTGTGTCGCGTGCTGGAACTTAGTGCCCAAAGATATTGAATCCTACTATCAGGAGATGGGCCGAGCAGGCAGAGATGGGTGAGTTTTTAAAAATGTGCCTGATCAGTACCGGTAGTTTCTTGATGTCCCATTGTTTTTGAAAAGTTCCCTTGTTGTTTTGGGGCTACAGGCTGTAGACTGTCTTTGAGCATTTTAGTACTCCCCCCCCCCCCCCTCGCTATTACCGTAAAGTACCGTTGATCCGCCCCCACGCCATGTCGCTTCCCAGCTGCGTTTTCGGCAGGGGGCGGGAATTAGATCAAGGCTGTCAAGTGCAGTACGATGTACAACAACGTAGAGGATCAGTCTCAATGTGCTGGATTGTGCACATTTTGATCCTGGATTGGCAAGTATTGTGTACAGCAGTGTATGCGTCGGTTCAACATCGTATTTCGTTGTATACGCCGAAGTCGCTTCACAAGGAAAAAATCGACAGGGGGCGGGAATTAGAGAGGGGGCGGATCAACGGTACTTTACGGTACATGTCATGTAGATCAACATCACTACATTGTAGATCTTCATGGTGCCATTACCCCACATCAATGTACATGTATACATGCAATGTCACTGCCTGTGTGGAATGCGTTCATACGCCTTTCCTGAAAGTGGCCACCCAAAGCCGAGTGCATGCATATTGGAAAGCATATATCAGCAAGTCTGTGTTAACACACCCGGCCACACTCCAGTAGCCTGCCAATTTTAGAGGATGGTCTCACCCTGCCAATAGTACACGTAACAGCTCTACCTGCACCATGATGTTCTTTGCTTGTGAAGTACAAGTACATGTACGAATACTTTTAGGATTACCCCGCATACGCTCTCTTCTTTTCACTTCCGCACGTGCACAGTGCTGTGCTCTGGATCTCCACTCAGCCCACCAACCTCTGTTCAAAATTTTGCAAAGTAAACAGTTGTGTTCTATAATCAAGTACTCATTGTCTGTCACTAGGGACCTCGTGGGCTGCATCACAGCACGTGTGCGTATGTGTGTGCTCGTGTGTATGTGAGTGTGTTCAGTGCTTCTGTGCGTCTGACCATAGTGCTGTTCCCTGTGTATGTGTGTGTGTGTGTGTGTGTGTGTGTGTGTGTGTGTGTGTGTGTGTGTGTGTGTATGTGTGTGGGTGTGGGCGTGGGTGATGTGTGTGTGGGTGTGTGGGTGATGTGTGTGTGTGTGTGTGTGTGGGTGATGTGTGTGTGTGTGTGTGTGTGTGTGTGTGTGTGTGTGTGTGTGTGTGTGTGTACACGTATGTATGTGTTCACTGCCATACAGAGATGACAGCAAGTGCTATGTTCTATACAGCTACAAAGATTTTGTCATGTGGAAGTATGTATAGCAGTTGTACTTGGTGGTTGTAAACAACATACTTTGCTGATGTTTATACATGGGTATTCAGTGAAACCTGTCCAAGGCGACCACGCAAGTCAAGGGACCTTCGAAATATGGTCGCTGCGTACAGGTGATCTCCTTATCCAGGGTCATTTGGCTGGAAACAACACCCCTTGGTCCTTTTTATTGTGGTCCACTGAGGCAGGTGGTCGCCTTATCAGGTTTACTGTAGTTACTTACACTGCTATTGAGGAAGGTGTGCACTGTTTGCTTGCATTCTACTTCCTCCAGAAATAAGAACTTTGTGACTTTGATCGTGAATTGAGCTCCGAGGAATTGAACGATGATGACTCCGAGTCAGACTGAAACGGTGCCAATTTTCTCTTGTATAATAATGTACATACTTCAAACAAGTACATCCACTCACTCACTGTCTTGAAATGTTTTGTTCCACTGAGCCAAATTTCTTCAGCACAGAAACTCCTACGGATTCGAATGAAAAAGTCACAAAGTTTTTGCTACCGGAGGAAGTATCTAGCCACTATTGGAGATCACTCTGTTTCACACTACTGTTTGTTGCTCACACCATGTTCTGTCTTGAGATGTTGTTGAGTAAATCAATATGGTTTGGCATGGCTGGGCTGGTGGGACAATCACATGGGCTGGTTATGTTCAGAGGTATTGTCAGCTGTAACTTAGTTGTTAATACTAGTACAGTTAACCTGTAGTTTGGAGGCGGTGGGAAAACAGTTTCGTAATAAGTATTCGCATGCAACTACGCAAATCCACACAATTCAGTAGACACTTCCTTTCTATCAAACGTTTTCTTTCCCTTCTCTTCAGGATAGTACAGGGAATGTTGTAAATTTGAAAAACGCATAACTATATAGAGAAAGAAAGAAAGAAAAAAGTCAACACTTCAACATACAGTAGAGTCGCGCGCCCAAGAATGTTGTTTCCAAGGAGTTAGCCTGGGACGTTCTTATTCAGCAATCTGGCTGCGTTCTTATAGCACGTTCTTAGAAACAATCCGTACTGGATCATTATGTATCCCACAGGCTGCCAGAAAACAACACCGCCGTTCTTAGCTTTAGGCTGTGGCGTTCTTAGAATTTCTGGCTGGACGTTCTTGGGCTCCACGTTCTTCAGCGCGCGACTCTACTGTAGGTGATAAAATGATTAAAAGTGTTAAAAATCAAAAACAAACAGCTGCAAGTTGTAGACACTGACAAACACGTTAAAACGGACATGAAATCAACGGACGTTGGAGGTGTGGACCGGAGCAACCAACCAAACAAGCCTAACGGAAGAGAACAACGGCAGGCGTCGAAGGTGACAGAGCTAAGTGATCGGTCCATCAAGCGTCATTTGTCGGGCAGTGCTAGTTGTCGTAAGTTGTATAGTGATGATATCTTTTCGATTTTGACTCGTGGAAGGTCTAAGTTACATCTTGCTGTGTTAGAAGCTCTGTATATTCGTAAACTAGATCCAGAACTATGTGTACAGAAGGAGAATGTGTTATCGTGCAGTTGTTTGGTGTCACACCGCGTGAAAGTGTGACAAGTGTTCCCTGATGTGTTCAACGTGTTTGTCTACAACTTGCAGCTGTTTGTTTTTGATTTTTAACACTTTAATCATTTTATCACCTATGTTGAAGTGTTGACTTTTTTCTTTCTTTCTTTCTCTATATAGTTATGTGTTTTTCAAATTGACAACATTCCCTGTACTATCCTGAAGAGAAGGGAAAGAAAACGTTTGATAGAAAGGAAGTGTCTACTGAATTGTGTGGATTTGCGTCGTTGCATGCGAATACTTATTACGAAACAGTTAACCTGCTAATTAGTTTTGTCTTCTCCTACGACGCCATTGCACCTGATCCTGTGCTCCTCCTGCCAGCTGTGTGTGACCTAGCTCTATTTTGTTTTCAGCGGAGTGAGTCCAGAGCTTGCCTGTAAGGCTGTGACTGTCTTGTTTTCTGGTTTTGTGTAGATCATTACTGGGTGACATCACTGATAAGAAGTTCCAGGTGCACAAGATTGAGATGATCAGCAAATTGGAGATGTATGTCTCGACCACGGAATGTCGTCGACGGTAAGCGGCTGCTCTGAGATACTCTGCCATTCCCGGGCGCTTGTTGCTTGGTCTTCTGGAGTAACATGTCTGTACAATGTTCCAGTTCTAGTTAGTTGGCTCTAGTACAACTTGATGTTCTGAAGTCTGCATGTGCAATTATGCATGCTTGTGTAGGCTGTCTTCTGCTGATTTATCAAGTCAACAAAATTATTTTCGCATATTTAGTTTTGGCTATTTTCGGCCTGGTGATGTTTGGCCGAAAATTTGTTGCTGCCGAAATAGGTTGTAGCCGTGGGAGGCCGAAAATGTGTCGACTTACAGTAGGTGGTATTGTATAAGCAGAAAAATTCGTCTGGAATTTAATTTCGTCTTTTTCGTCCAAGGAGCTTTTGGACTAAATTAAATGTAGGACGAATATCGATTTGTCCAGCTTTTCTTTACACTCTTATGATCCATGGACGAAATTTTCAACCGGACGAACTCCTTTTCTTTGGAGTTGGACGAAATTATTGACCGACGAAATTTTCTGCCTCTACAGTATGCACTGTATAAGACTATTCTTTTGGTGAAACTAATTTCGGTAGTTTCGGTAGAGAAATCAGGCGCCTAAATTTAGATTTTACGGAAAAGGCACTAGACTATGCACTGTAAATTAAATGAAGGAAATGCCGGTAACCTAAATTTAAGATATACCTGAAACATATCAGGTACCTGACACCGAAATTTTAATGCTTCGTCTAAAATTACATGTTAGGCAGTACCTTGGATACTACGTGCGTGTGTGCGTGTGCACGTGTGTGTGTGTGTGTGTGTGTGTGTGTGTGTGTGTGCGTACGTGTGAGCTGTGTTATTATTATTATTATTTATTCACAATCACGTGGCACTAGCCAATGAAATGGTGATGTGGGCGATAGCCAGCCATGGCGGTAATAGCGCTAGAGGGGAGAAAGAAAAAGAATGAAAGGGGAACTGAAAAGTAAGGGAAGCTAGGGCAGGGCTGGATATCAACTAGTATGTTGCATTCTGCAGTAGCTGTGTGAATGTATTGTAACATTGGCAGGATTTTAGATGTTGTGGGAGGAGAGACCAATGGCGGTAAGCAAGGAAGAGAGGAGATGTTTGCATAGAGGCAGACCGCGCAATAGGGAAGCGGAGAGAGTTTCTGGTGCGCATGTCTTGAGATTGAGCAAACCAGCTTAGGCAGGAGAGAGCATGAAGAGGAGCAATGCCCAGCTTAATTTTATGAATTGTCTGGCATGCCAAAAAACGCACGCGGCCCGAGAGCGGCACAGCAGAAGCAAGGCGGTATAAGTCTGCGCTTGGAGTCAGGCGAGGAAGCCGAAATAATATTTTCAAAAGACGCCTATGCATAACTTCGAGTCGAGCAATCAGTGTTTTAGAAATGCCAGCCCAAATTATGCAGCAGTAATCAAAAATAGGCAGAATGTAAGATGTGTAGATAACATGGCGACAGTCGGTGTGGAGGTGGGTGATGTGTGATGAGAGAAATCCCATCACTGAGCTAACACGGCTGTCTAAATTTTCGATCTGGGATTTCCAGGTTAAGTGTTGGTCAATAATGACGCCAAGATGCTTGTGTTTTTCAACGATGCAGAGCGGGGTTGTGGTGCCTGGAAAGGTGAAGGGACTGGTTACTAATGAAGATAGGTCACAGGAACAACTGGGGGGGGGGATACACATTACAGCAGTTTTCGAGGAGTTGGGCTGCAATTTCCATTTTTCCATCCAATGAATAACGCCATCTATGTTGGACTGTAACTTGGCACTAGCCTCGGGGAGAGTGGGTGCTGTCACAAGTAGTGCTGTATCATCAGCATATAGTGATGTGTGATCCATTTCTGCCAGATCGTTTACATACATAAGAAAGAGGAGAGGCCCCAGGATTGATCCCTGAGGAACTCCAGACCGTACATGCCCTTTGGTAGACAGAGCAGAGCCGACACGCACCCTTTGCTGTCTGCCCGTTAGGTAAGTACTGAGCCACGTGAAGCAAGTACCATGGATTCCATGGCGCGACAGCTTGTATAGGAGCCCGCGTGTCCATACTGTGTCGAAGGCCTTGCTTAGATCAAAGAAACATAGCATGCTGTAATGGCCGTTCTCACGAACAAAAGACATCGATTGAACAAGTCTGAGAAGCTGCCAGAACGTAGAGTCGCCTTTTCGGAATCCAGACTGGGACGGATGTAGAACAGGAGACAGGTAAGTGTATAAGTGGTTGTACATAATACGTTCACACAGCTTGGAGATTGTTGACAATAACGAAATCGGGCGGTAATTCGATGCATCGAGCTTACTTCCCTTGTTCTTAAAGACCGGAGTTACAATTGCGTGTTTCCAAATAGCAGGGAAAGCACCAGTTGCAAAAGTGAGGTTAAAGATGAGGCTGAGAGGGTATGCAATACTGGAACAAAAGAGTTTCAGGAGTTCATGAGAAATACCGTCCGCTCCCGCAGCCTTTCGGGTCTTAAGGTTGCGGATTTGCTTTGCCACAGCAAAAGGCGTGGTGGTGACATCTTGCAACGTAGGTGTAGTTCTTCCACGTGATGGGGCGTCGGGTGGCTTGAAGTCTGGCACATTCCATGAAGGATCATCTTGTGTCCCAAAACCAATAAACTGTTCGTTCAAAGCATCTGCCACATCCACAGGGTCAGAATATAGAGTACCAACGACTGAGAGCTGAGTTACAGTCGTTCTGCTGTTGCCTTGGGGAGATCGAAGCTTCCGGACAAACTGGAATAAACTTGGTGATGCGAGTCTTGCCGTGGATGCACTTAGGGATGAGATGTACAGTCGATGGGCAGTTCGAGACATATTGCGAGTAACGTTTCGCTCTCGTCTGTAAATAGCGAAGTTGTCAGCCGAGGGAAACTTTCGGTAAACACTATACGAATCTCGTTTTTTCTTTATTTGATGTCGGAGGGTACTGGTCAGCCATGGGGGGTTCATATGGATACGCTTGACAGCTGGCGGCTTCTGCCTGGGCAGAAATCTTGCACAGATGTTATGGAAAATAGAGTAAAAGTTGTCCACAGATATGTCAGGATCGCGCCTCTCCAGGCTCAAAGCTGCTGGCCAATGTATGTGGGACATGGCAGTATTCATACTCGCGACAGTGTTGCTGTCTAGAGAATCCAAAGAAAATACACTAAAATCAGGGACATCCAGGGGAGTCGAACGAGCATCACGAGAACGATATGTGGGCATTTCTGGGCAGGGTACAGTACGGATGTGGCCAACCACGATAGAATGATCGGATTGTCCAAGTGGTGCTGTAGCACGGAGGCAGGATATAGAGTCCGGTATATCAGTGACAACTAGGTCGAGAGCTGCCCCCATGCCAGACAATGACTCATTTGTTGGAAAATTTACGAGCTGCGTGAGAGAGAACTGTTGAAAGGTTCTTTGCATATGGTGTGTGTGTGTGTGTGTGTGTGTGTGTGTGTGTGTGTGTGTGTGTGTGTGTGTGTGTGTGTGTGTGTGTGTGTGTGTGTGTGTGTGTGTGTGTGTGTGTGTGTGTGTGTGTGTGTGTGTGCTGGTGTGCTGGTGTGCTGGTGTGCTGGTGTGCTGGCGTGCTGGCGTGGTTGAATTGCATTTCTGTACTATAGCACACTTCTGAATCACTTTGAGGACATCACACCGTATGGTACAAAGCCCAAGAAGAACTGCTGTGACAACTGCACGAGAGCGTAAGTCTTGCTCTTTGTGTAATATTGGTTTACCTGTGCATAGCTGTGAAAGAAAGGCTGTGCGTCTTCAGTCACAGAATATCGCGTACATAGGCAGATAGAGGGAAAAGAGAAATGAAGTTCAATAATTTTCTTTTCGTTCCTAGGCTCCAGCATCTTTGTTACTCAAAACAAGGACCTTCTGGCATTAATACTTTAATAGACTTCAAGTCAGCGCACGTAGATGCTACCAAGCATATCGTGAGCTTGTGTGCACTTGTGTATTTGTAGATTGTCACGGCCAGCCAATGCAGGAAGCGACAAGGATGCGGTAGACAGCGACGGCAAGCGGGACTATGCTAAAGAAGCAAAGCAATTGCTGTCAGCAATCTCGGTAAGCCCTTAGCAAGCGGCCATGGAGCATGCTTGAGTTTGGTAACGGTGTGTTACGATTGAAGCTGCAGCACATGTGACTGTAGTGCAGTGTATCCTTCTGCAGCTCTCTGCATGTTGTAGCGTTAGGGAAATGGGCTGGACACCATGCAGCTTAATGTCTTACAACAAGGAGCAAACTACTCGGCTATGCTCCATCCCCCCCCCCCCCCCCCAAAGGTGCTTCCACAACGCCAAGTTGCTCGATTCGGAAAAAAATATTTATCTTGGTCGTATTCTATCCGATCAATACGTCCAGGTGCAAGAATGTCACTTGAGCTGTCGTGGCTACTAATTTTCAACTGTTTTGCATGGCTACAGCAGTGCCCATCCTTGGGTATTGGGGTCAAGTGAATAGCGGATAGGGGGCTTAGAAGTGAGAGCCATCTGTTCAGTGGTATGTAGGTGTTCAGAATTTCCGATACACGCATGTAGTAATGCTCTTTGTTCTGATGGTGTTCTGTTCTTGCAGATGTGGCAAAGAGGCCTGCAGACGTCGATATTATTTCTCCGTGGATCAGGGGTGAGTTGCTCAATCAGTATTGTACGGGATGCGTAGAGACCACTTGTGTGTGTGTGTGTCAGTGTGCTCTGAACTGGTGCAGGGTGTAAACGTATTCATGAGCCTGAACTTCATTGAGCATGACTGTGGTTGACCATGTGTAGTCCGTCGCTAATGTACATACCGTGCATGTTTGTTGCCGGTGCTGCTGCTGCTGCTGTGTTACTTGCAGAGCTCTAAGCTACCTGACTGGTGCAGAAAGAAGGAGAACTACGGAGTCGGACAGTAGGTGGAATAAGTGACTGCCGTCATTGTTGTTGCTGCTGCTGCTGCTGCTGCTGCTGCTGCTGCTGCTGCTGCTGTTGTTGTTGTTGTTGTTGTTGTTGTTGTTGTTGTTGTTGTTGTTGTTGTTGTTGTTGTTGTTGTTGTTGTTGTTGTTGTTGTTGTCTATGACACCTTGGCAGTGGTATGTTCGTTCCTAGCTTGCACTGCTATGCTACAACAGTCACTACTACACACTGTGTATTGGAAAAGTAGTCACACGTGCATGTATGTGTACACGCATGTACTAATGCGTATGAAACTTTCCCTCTAAGTATTTCCTATTGACAGTTAGGACAGTCAGAAAACATTGCACGTTACTTCAAAGTTGAGTCTATCTCGGCAACGCCAGCCATGTTGACATGCAATCGCCACGCAAAGTGGTCATTGGCTACCCCAGCCGTGTATTGCTTGGAATAAAATAAAAATATATAAATGAAGTCTCATCAGTGGTGCTCCTCATTATATTTCTGGCTGAGCCAGTTGCTCTGAAGTTTAGACACCAAGGAAGGATGATTTAGATCAAGTCAATGATGTGTTCATCTTCTTACCCCTCATCCTGTGTATTTAGGCACCTGCCGGAAAACTATTGGAAAGCGCTGGGTGAGTTGAGTCACTTGTGTGTGTGTCTGTGTGTTTGTGCGTGTTGGAATACGATGTGGAGATGTCTAGTGCGAGTAACTGCAAACCTTGCACTCACACTCATGAAGCGCAATGTAACTCATGCTGTTAGCTGGTGACCTGTGGGTCCATGCAAAATTAAGGTTGACTGCATTTGACCATCAAGTGCACACTACCACAAGTACAAAATTATAAATGCACCGTAGTAAAGAACAGTCTACTGCAGGGAGTCGTAAAATACCGGTATTTTACGACTCCCTGCTCTACTGATCATCTTATCATCACTACAGTCCATTCACAAAAAGATGGGCCCTGGCTCTGGCTAGCTCCCGTATTAGGCGATTTTTCAAGATTTTATCGTACACAGTGCTAGTGCAGTGCTGTGAAATTTGACATTTGAAAAAGGGTCCAAAAAGGGTACCTGAACTGGGGTTCGAACCGTACAATGCACTGTTGCAGGCACGGTCAAACGGCCTGGATTTTGATGGGTTTTCCCAATTCAGTGCTCTTGGGGCAAAACCTGGCCGAAATCCTATTCTTGCTATGGCTTGCTTTTTGGAGAAATAGACTTCAGAAACATAATTGGAAGAGGATTCCATAGGGGATTGCAGAAAAAAATTCTAAAAAAACTCAACGTTTGACCCATTTATGGCCAAAAGCTAGAAGTCCATCTTTTTCTGAATGGACTGTAGAAGAATGTGGCTGCTCCTAATGTTGGAGCAGTGTGCTTCCTGCCGACTGACTGACACTTGACTGACTCACGACTGCCGTCTGGAGCACGCTAGCTCCAACGTTTTGAGCAACCTTCTTCTACAATTACCGCCGAAGTCGCAACATGTCAGTTCTTATCATCACTGTCGGTTGTTGTTTTGCTTGCTTGTCACCGTGTAGGTCGTATGCTGAAGAACGAGCGCTTTATCGTGGACGAGGCGTTCTCGAGCGGCTGGTCTGGTGGGCAAGGTGCCAGCAAGTTTGGCTGCACTGTCAAGCTGAGTGGTAGGTGGAACGGCTCTCTTCAACAGACATTGTTTTGTGTTGCTGTGTGTGTCTGTGTGTGTCTGTGTGTGTCTGTGTGTGTGTGCGTGTGTGTATGTGTGTGTGTGTGTGTGTGTCTGTGTGTGTGTCTGTGTGTGTGTGTGTGTGTGTGTGTGTGTGTGTGTGTGTGTGTGTGTGTGTGTGCCGGAGTATGTGGTGTGATGTATGTGCGGAAAAAAACGAATGAAAAAAGACCAAAAAGGAGGGATTCACTGGCCAGAAAAAGCCACTTCATAGCTGTGTGGTGTAGACCAGGCTGGATAGTGGCGGTCAATTCTTCAGCCTTGCAAGCTGTTGAATGGTGCAATCCCAGCACAAGCTGCTATGGCTTGTGCCGTAGCATCGCTATCATCGCCTCTGGCGATGGGCGTCCAATGGTCCAATGGTGTGTGTGTATGGGGGTGGGGGGGGGGGGGTGGGGGGTGGGTGTGGGTGGGTGGGTGACAGGATTGGGCAGTGTGTTCACTTACTCTTAATTGCCCAGTGGCGTGTTATCGTATTTTATTATTGATATTATATTTTCAAGGATTCTCCAGGGGCAAATGGAGTCAGTCTCCTGGGGAAAGGAAGTGAAGGTGGCTGTTATGAGAGAGGGAGGAAGGGACATGACAAGGTGAAAAAAAAGTATGTAGTTGCATTTCCTGTGGCAAGATGCGATACTCGTGGAAGCTTTGTTTTACAGTTCAACTGTACAGTGCAGTGACATTCTTAATTTTCTCTCAGCCTTGTTTTCAGTTCCATTTGATATTTTTGTTGGTCACTTGTGTTTTGCTGTGTATCCCCAGACAAGGGTGGTGCGTATTTGCGTCAAAGTAAGAGTGGACCACTGCGACTGAGCCCAACACAGGTATGGCCTGCTTCGTTTGCCTTTGCCGCTGGTTTGTGTGTGTAGTGGCAGGATCTGCACGGTACTTGCCTGGGGCAGCTTACAGGGAAAATGTTGTGGTCTCGAGTGGTGACTCTGGTTGCAAACAGAAAGCAGTATAATACTTCCACTGGGATTAGCTCACAGCACAGACTCATACTGTGAGAGAAGTAGTGCAAGTTGGAGGGTGAAGCTGTGTTGTGACTCAGAACTTGACGTTATTAAACCTACTTGATTACGGAATTATCAGCCTGATGATTGCGTCGAGCAAGACACCCGGAGTATAGACATTTCCACCGGACCTTGTGTGTGGATTGGAAAGCTCTGGAGTGCTGACCTGTCAGCACACACAGTGACACACTCTCATAGAGCACCCTGATCTACCTTCATGGATCATCCTGTACTTATCAACGTATGCACGTGTGCTGTCTGTGTTTGCTCCTGACAACAGGACATGGTGGAGGTTGAGCAGCAGGCTGAGAGAGCTGCGCAAGTCACATTGTAAGTACAGTAGGTATCGGTTATAGCGTGGGTGTTTGAAAAACGACTTTCTATTCTTATTTCCGATATTTCTTACACACGATAAATCAAGTGTGGCATATCATATGCATGTGCGCAGCAGCGCAGGGGCAGGAAGATCATCGTACATGCAACGCAGTACTTCTGTGCATGTGGTTGGTCATAGCCCCATAGGCTTACCATGTGGCTATGCAACATGAGTTACATGACCACAACAGTTGAATCTGCAGCACTACGACGCAATGAGAGTCAGACCAGAACGGAATCGGACAGATGTTATTACTTCAGGCAATACACTTTGTACTAATCTGGCATGTTTCGCTACACAAAGTCCATTCTTAGGACCGATGTATTCTACTATGGGATAAAATTGCTTGTAAGAATAAATGTGCACTTGAAATCCATGTTATGATTATGAAAACTTGAGGGTTCATTCTTGTAGGCAGTATATTCTTTTACACGACCACGCTATAACCGATACGCACTGTACCAAAGTGATCAGCGGACAATGCTTCATCGATATGGGTCTTTCTGAGCGGGTGATGTGTCTCGACTCGTACTGCACTGGTACTGCACTGCCATGGAGCGGCGGTCGTTTCGATTCTCTTCTCTTTACTGACCTATACCGCAGAGAAAGAGCACTTCTACTTCAAGTATGTCAGTGTGGTGTCTACGACTAAGAGTTGACCCTGTGTTTTTGTGTGTTTGTGATTGTTCCCACAGCACGGTGCGTAACAATCCGTCAGTTGCACTCGGAGCTCAAGGCCTACTCCGCGTCACAACTGTAGCACTGGAGCGAGCTTCTTCTGCAATTGGTGGTAGCGCCGACGTGGACCTACCGCCGTCAGAGGAGCAGCAGCGCGAAGACGGCATTTCTGTAGGTGGCAGCCGTTGACACCAGTAGCATTCAGATCGCACATCTTACTGACACGTGCACGCACTGTGATGTGTATGCACTGTGATGTGTATGCACTGTGATGTGTATGCACTGTGATGTGTATGCACTGTGATGTGTATGCACTGTGATGTGTATGCACTGTGATGTGTATGCACTGTGATGTGTATGCACTGTGATGTGTATGCACTGTGATGTGTATGCACTGTGATGTGTATGCACTGTGATGTGTATGCACTGTGATGTGTATGCACTGTGATGTGTATGCACTGTGATGTGTATGCACTGTGATGTGTATGCACTGTGATGTGTATGCACTGTGATGTGTATGCACTGTGATGTGTATGCACTGTGATGTGTATGCACTGTGATGTGTATGCACTGTGATGTGTATGCACTGTGATGTGTATGCACTGTGATGTGTATGCACTGTGATGTGTATGCACTGTGATGTGTATGCACTGTGATGTGTATGCACTGTGATGTGTATGCACTGTGATGTGTATGCACTGTGATGTGTATGCACTGTGATGTGTATGCACTGTGATGTGTATGCACTGTGATGTGTATGCACTGTGATGTGTATGCACTGTGATGTGTATGCACTGTGATGTGTATGCACTGTGATGTGTATGCACTGTGATGTGTATGCACTGTGATGTGTATGCACTGTGATGTGTATGCACTGTGATGTGTATGCACTGTGATGTGTATGCACTGTGATGTGTATGCACTGTGATGTGTATGCACTGTGATGTGTATGCACTGTGATGTGTATGCAACTCCTAGTACTGTACAAGACACTGACAGCAGTCTGAATGGTGTTGGTGCCTATACTGCACACATTCCCGTTGTTCCCGCGTTGTGGACAAGCCTACTCAGACTCCGAATAGCGATATCTTCAGACCCTGACCAAGTGTGACGCTCCAATGTATAAAACATGCCATCTAATCAATGTAGCAAAACTGCACCTGCATTAACAGTCCTGCTATCACCGTTGCTAAGCTTTATCCGTACCATCTTTTACTCGCAGTGAGTGCACGGCTATACTTATCGTTGCTATCTCGTCCAAACGTATTACGGTATTGAGCTCAACGTCGACTGTGAGTGCAGATTTCGGTATGTACCTGCAGTACTTGTAGGAAAGTTGTAAGGCCATCTTAGCAGTGTGATTGTTGTTACTGTAAGTGCTGTGTACTGTGTGCTATGTGATGGTGCTCTGTTTCCTGCAGGCCGCCCTCTTCCAGGAGCTCATCATGGTCAGAGCTGGCCTGCTGTCGGCTCTTAGCCGCAGCGGAATGGTTACCAGCGCCGCATCTCTCGTTACGAATATTGCCTTACAGAAGATGGCACGCCGGCGGTAAGTTCCAATGCCCATGTGTATCATATTATCTTACTCATAAACGGTATTACTAAATTAGTAACCTTTGTTTTGTTTTGTTTGTTCAACTTCACGTACTTTGAACACCCACCCCTCGATGAGACAGACCAACTTTGAACTAAGGCATTTGTATACAATTGATATGGTAACCTTGTGCTTCGAAGTATATGTTATGTATTGGTGCACTGCTCTGGCATGGTGGCGGGGTTGGCCAACCTGCTTGTAGAATGCTCATGTGGTATATATACGGCACCAGGCGCTGGCTGCTGGAAAGCCGGGCGATATTACTTGGGCGCTGTTCCCCCATTCCACGTCAGCTGTCGTTTCCGTGTGTGGGTCTACTGTGCCACGCTTGACAAGTAGTGTTTGCTGTACTTGACAAGTTGTGCTTGCTGTGCTTGACCAGTTGTGTTTGCTGTTGGGTGTTGTTCCTGTGCTTTCAGGCCTAGCTCAATCATGGCTCTGAAAAACATAGATAGCTTGTCTGACGAGAAGGCTGAGAAGTATGGCAAGAACTTCATTGACAAGATTGTCTCGTTCTGCCGTGAGCACGGTGCACGGCTAGACTTCGACCCGTCCTCTCTGGTAAAGCGTCAATCTGTCGAGGTAGGGGCTCAGATCGATTAGGCCTAGAAGTGCAGCATCATAGTCCAGTTGGAAGCCACTTTCCTTTGCACAGTTCTCTCTCTCCCTCTCTCTCGAAAAAAAAAAGATCTCATTTGAATTAGTCCCAGAAGATGTAAGGATTTACTGATCAGCTTTGCTGAAGTACATGCTTCATGGAGTTTCGGCGGCCAAGCAGATCAGACTTGGTGGTCCTGCCCGTACTGTCATACAACTACAATGTAGTATGCAGCTAGGCATGTGATATTTGTACTGTGCTTTCATGGTTTTGCTCCTCTTGGCCATTGACGAAAGATTGATACGATCCTTTCCTTGATGTAGTGAATTGTAAATCGGTTGACTCTCCTGCATACCTTGATTTGTATTTCGCATATCGTTCCTGTAAAGTTCGATCCATGAACTTTGTTACTTATTTCGAACTCACACACCCAACATGCGAGAGCATTCTATTTTGACTTCACTTCTTGGGAACATAAACAACAAGAAGAACAAAGAAATGCAAATCACTCCAGATTATCAGAACTGGACGGAAGGTGCTAGAAGCAGTAGAAGAAGATAGAAGGATCCAGAACCGGATGTGTACAATACGATGACAAGCTAGACCACATAGGTTGGTTGATCATGAACGCGTGTCATGTGCAGGTAAGCCGTACATGGATGGAGTGTCATGCGATGGCATAGCAAGGCACTAGATGACTGTGCATGATAATTACAAACAACACATATAACTCATGTGTAGCACATGCAACAGTTCCTTCGCCTGGTCTTCTCCTGTCCTATCCAGCAAGTCCTGGTCAAGCCAAGTTGTATGAAGAAGGACCTCAGCCAGACTGTAGTGGTCTCCTACAACATGTTCCACGAGGAAAGCCAAACACTGGTTAGTTTCTCTGTTTCCCTGTTTCCCTGTACAGTCCACTCATATCTCTCTCTTATCCGGGCGGCGGTCCGGGACCGGGCACTGTCCATAGCTTCAAAATGTCCGCAACTCCGAGTCCGAAACGGGTCAATGGGGGAAGGGTTTGATATCCTGCATTCATGTATATGACATGACTATAACTCTCCCACAGCGTGCCCGGTAGACCGACGTGCCCGTAACTTCAAGGTCCGGACAAGAGAGCTATGAGTGTAACTTACTTCTTCATCACATGTCACAGACTAGTGGGTGCAGTGCCTATACTATAGCCTGCATGTAGTACACAAGTGAATATGACTGTGCTCATTCACAGTGAGCACAGGATAGAGTGTGTGCTGAGGTGGAAGACATACTACGCAGAATGGTGTACTACAGATTCACTTGTTATACTTGCTAGGGGTTCGTTCTGTACGGTCATATGAAGTGATTGATTGCACATGTACGCATGGAGAGTAAACATTGGCCCATGACTCCATGAGTAGAAGTGGACCACCCGGACATCACCGTTATATGGTTACTATGCATGGTGTGTAGCAATGGCCACGTTAATATTTTCTTCTCTGTGTTGCATACTCCTGAGTGTCTGTTGGTCCGTTTGATGCCTGTTGCTCACAGGAACAGATTGCTACTACTAGAGGCATCCAGCCGACCACTGTTGGTGGTCATCTTGTCGATGCATTTCAGGCTGGCTATCCTGTTGATTACATTAGAGGTAGGGAAGTCCCCCCCCCCCCCCCCCCCCGACGTACTAATGAACTCTACTGGACGAAATGATGCATGATGCAATTTGTGCCGGGCGTGAATGTTGGTGCCCTCGCTGAAATACGGATACGGTGTAGTACAGTCAGCCTTGCGACTAACGACCCTTGATTAAGCATACGACATGTGTTGTTATTCACAAGGTGGATTCTATGCAGTCAAACGATCGTTAGGTCTGAAGTTAGTGTCACTATTCGTGGCTTGCTGTACCCGGGGTTATGACTTGTGAGGTAGACTGTATAGTGTACATGTATATCCGATCTTGTGGACTTCTCAGCCAATCTGATCTAGCAGCTGATCAGGTGAATGCAGAGTGTGTTGTTGCTATCAGGAATCTCCTTGTGGAACGTGATTCTGACCTGGATCCTGCAATGGTGAATGTGACAGCCAAATGACTTCTTCTGTCTTTGTGTACGCGTTTGGCAGCTGGATTTACAACCGACGTTGAAAGTCGATCAGTTGCCGCTGTGAAAGCTGCTTACGAATCAACTGGTAAGATGTCTTGAATGTCTTCTCCCCTATTTTACCTTTCGAGGAGCGACTTTGCACCACTTGCAAACTCAGTGGAACCCAGCTGTGTTGTTCCCGTGGCTTTTGCGGGATTTGTATGGATTCCGCTGCACCACAATCCAATGCAAACTTGCACATTATTGGGGTTACCCAATACTGTAGACAGCAGGCTGTTTCGGCCGTAAAGGCCTCATCAGTACATTATTGATTGGGGTTTAATATGTAATCTTGGTACCAGTGTGAACTGTGTATGTTTTGCCATGTACTTGACAGGTGGTGAAGGTGTTATCAGAGCAGCCAAACAGTCCTGTCCATCGCTGGAATACTGGCACCTGAAAATGGCGATTGCGCTGCTGCAAGAAGCATCAGATAACACGGTACAGTGACACGCATGTGTGTGTGTGTGTGTGTGCACGTGTGCACGTGTGTATGTGTGTATTGGGGGTCGATTCACATGGCTTCGCCAGTTGTGTGGATTAGACAGTTATCTGGCGCTAGGCTTGATCTGTTTCATGCCGATTCATGCTGTGTGCTATAATGAGTGGTTAAAAGTGGCATTTAATTTCCACATTTTCCATGCTCTGGAACATTTTGATCAGTCGAGTTGAAATCTGACAGCATATACAGTAGTGTGCATGCTTGTAGTGGACTCGTTGGTGCTCGGTGCAATATACTACGGGCTCAATCAAGAGTATATAACCCCCCCCCCCCCCCCCAAGAGTGTGCAACTCTGCATATGGGGTCTCCGACGGCGAAAACTCACATCACGTGTCTCAGATATGTTCGTACTACGCACAAACGAAGGATAGCGTGCGCGCAATCCGAATATCTGCCATGATCATGCTGGGAATTTGCATACGCGCAGTGAGTTTCTGTCAGAGAGTGTTTTTTTATTACTCCGCTGCTCGCTAAAAACGGGCTGGAAACGTACAACTAAGACACTGCACCACGTGATGTGAGTTTTCGCCGTCGGCGTACCCCATAGAAAGGGTATCAGGCGTTGCACACTCTTGGGGGGTTATACTCTTGGCTCAATGTCATTGTGATGTTACCTGTGCACGTTCTCTGGTTGAAATGGGTACTAGCAAGAGTACATAACCCCCCCCCCCCCCAGAGTGTGCAACGCCTGATCCAGCTCTGCATAGGGTCTTGGTTGAGCGTAATCGGATCTTTGTGTCATAAATTCTCATAATACCGTACACATCTTAGGAGAACCCGGGGAGTCGCGGGGACTGTCGGATCAAAAATAACGGTGTCCTGCCTCGAGACCGGCCTTGTGCTGGTGTGGAGTGTACGCATGACATCAGAAGATCCGACTACGCTCGACCACGACCCTACGCAGAGCTGGGTCAGGCGTTGCACACTCTGGGGGTTATGTACTCTTGGTGCATTGCAGTCCTAAAAAAGAACAATTCACGTGCATCTTATCCTACAGGCTTGTACACACTTTGTAGACTATAAACATTTCCACCGGCACCCCATCACCGAGCTTGAGTTTCTCTCTGCGTTGCTGGCCCATTGGCTGTTGACCTCCACAGTAGTCGAAAGTTGAATTCTGTTCTGGGAAATCCGATCCATTCATTGCCTCTGACTTCTTCTTTGTATGTGTGTGGATTCTCATTTCGCTTCTTTTGCTACCCACCAGGGAAGTGCTGATCGTACATCAAGCCCAAAGTCAACTTCATTGTTGCCAGCTGCCCAGCAACCATCAGCTCCATCCCCTGAGCCTGCATTGGTATCATCATCCTATTTCCCAGGTACCAGCCCCAGTCAGCTGCCGTGTCAATCTCGGTCACCGTACGTCCAGGCTAAACCCACCGAGTCATCATCCACTGCTCGATCGGCCTATGTCCAAGCTAAGGCCACAGGGTCATCCACTGCGCGCTCGCCTTACGTCCTAGCAAAGTCTAGCGCAGCGGCCACAGGAGCAGGCTCGACAACATCGCCATCTGGTCGTGCCAAGCAATTTGCTCCGGACCCCGTACCACCAATGAAGCGGCAGAACAGCGACGACGCTTCAAGTCAGCGTTCGTTGCCCACCTGGATGTCATCAGCGGGTAGAGGTGGACAGAGACAAGCTGTTGGTGGTGGAACAGGAATGCCTCCAGGAAAGAAAAAAAACATACGTTTATGAGGTGATTCTGGTATGGCGCATGCTTGATGTGATGGCGGTAGACACAACTGCGGTTCTGCTGCACTCAAATACCTGTGGGCTGCGCGTAACGCAGGCAGTTGTATTTACGAGGATTGGATTCCCGACACGAAGCAGTCCGAATCTCATCGTCAGTGGTTGACCGAGTCCCAGGCCATGATCAGTAATACAACACTCGTAGGTGTTGTTGCTGCATTGGCGTCCATGAAAACGTTCAGATTCCACAGCCTCTGTGTTGGTGAGCATGTGTGCATGAATACACATGCCTTGATGTGACCTTTTCTCTCCAGAGCTAGCTAGTTAGACAGTGAAAAGAAAGACTTTGCTGCATTTAGTATATCTCCATGATACCAGCATATATTATAGGCAAGCTGTTGCTGTCCCTCTCTTTACTCTGAAATTGAGCAGGCTCTTCACATGAAAAAACACCCAAGCTAATATTCAAATTTACTCCCAGTTCATATCTTTTCTAAATGAACCATCAACACACTAAATGTTCTTCACATTACAGACACAGCCTTGTGGTAATATGTCCAAGGTGTTCTATCTTATTCTCACACCATACTTCAAAACACACCGCAGGATGGTTGTGTGTTCATAAAATTTTCATCGCAAAATTTTGAAAATGTACAAATTCCTAGTTTTATGAGTGAAATATCTTCAGTTCATCTCATGTTTTTTTGCATCTGATTTTATGGTTTTCATGATTCCAATTGTATGGTTTACGGTGATCACTATGACAAAAATAATAATCCAGGATTGAACAAATCAAGGCAGAATATCATCCAAAGTTCAAATAATACAAGCAGTAGCTGAGTGCATGGGTTGACCAGAATGAAATGGGACCTGTACACAATGTCTGCAGTCTGTAGGCTCAGCATTCTAGCGTAATTCTGTTGCTATGAGGAGCCGGTGGACTTTTTCATGCAGTTCCCGTCAGGGTAGGCTTTCTTGTAGCGTTCCACCATGTCCGGGTCCACCAGGCGTACACCGTCAAGCTGGTTTCCCAAGGTCACCCAGTTAGGTTGAACGTTGTGCTGTCGGCCAAACAGCTCGCATTTCCGCGAGCCCGGTGCCAGGCGCTCAATGAGCCCGTACACTTCGTCGGGCTTGTGTGACGTCGCACGCACTTCTGCGACGAGGACATCGCAGTCCAAGCCCTTGTTGAACGTGTAAGTCCGCCCTGGGGATCCCTTGTACCCAATCAGGCAATGTTCTTTACCATGGTTGAGCCAGTGGCCAGTGCGACCAGTCCGAATGAGTCGTTGGAGTTGATTGGTCTTAACCCAGATCAGCTCGTCGCAGCGCTTATAGCCCCATTTGTCCAAGCAGGAGCGACCCAGCTCCATTGCACGGCCTGTGACCCACAAGAAGATGTAGCCCTCGTCCTGCAGTGTGGTGACGTTCATGCGAAGCATTTCATCGTCACTCATCGTGCCGTATGGCAACTCCATGTGAATGTCCCACGGCGGGTCAGCCATGACCACGCTGAACTTTCCCAGCACGGTGAAGTCAAGCGTCCGGATGTCACAGTTGACCCACTGTGCTGGGTACAGCTTGTGCTCTATCGTACTATCAGCCAATGCAGCAGAGTCGCCGCCGCCGTAAGCACTGCTTGTCTGACCAGCACCAGCTGGCGTGTCCCGGGCGTAGTCCACCTCGTAATGCACAAACTTGCAGGTGTCCACGTGAAAACACGTGTTGAGAAACGAGCAGTCGCCGAGACTCTCGTCCGTGTGGCTGCGGATTATGCGCCGGAAATGCAGATTTTCACACGCGTACTGGGATCGCCTCTGTCGACGGCACTCGATTTTCGTCCCGTGCTTGCAGAACTCCTTGAGGCGCGTTCCGCCCTGCGATTTGAACTTCTCCATCAGAGATAGCTCTTTCGTAGTCTTGGAGGAGAGTAGCTCGTTGATCTCCTGGCCGAGCTTCTGGCTCTCGGTCTCCTTTACAGAAGACGACTGCAGCAAGCTATCGATATCAAGATCATCTGCAGATTCTGTCCTTGCTACCTTTCTAGTGCTAGGATCATCTACAGGACCAGGCGCTGGTCGCTTCTGCGACTGGATGGCTGTATTGTCAGCGCCTGATGCAGTGCTAGTACCGCCACCAGAGTCACGCATCGCACAGAGCTTTGTTAAATCCACAGAGACGACGGACGTATCGTCACCGGACGACAGAGACAAGAGACTCTGCAGCGCAAACTTGCGCAGTGTCTGCTTCACAGCATCCAGGGAGATGTCGGCGCCCTCCTCGGAGGTGCGCTGCAGCCGCTCGCATATAGCACTGGCCTGGACGGGCACCACTGCCGGGTCACACAGCCATCGTATTACAACATGCTCCACAGTGGCATCCAAAGCAACAGCTGTAGATGTCGCTACACCCTGAGCTTGTTTACTAACACTAGTGCTACTTGCTAGAGGTTCTTCAGCTACTACGGGTGTCGATGTGGCCACGTCCGCAGCAGCATCTGGTTGCGGCGTGCTGGTGGACCCTGCTTCCAGTGCTTTTCGCTGCTGCTTTCTCTTCTCCAGGCGGTCTCTAAGATTCGTCTGGCGTTGCCTGATGGCATTGATGCCCTCAAACGTGTCTGACATTATCACGGATATTTGCTCACCGCAGCATGGCCTCAATTAGTATGCTGATGAATCCCACAATACACGGTTTTGCACTGGCAATGTCTTACAACATAAAAATTTTAACAATAAGTTTTCAAGTGGCAGATTGTTCCTACGAGCGAAACTATTATTTTCACCAATGATTAGTACTTCCCACAGTAGGTTAGTCCTTCGGCTTTCCAGAAATGATCTGCGCCTTTGGCAAAAGAACAAGACTTAGTCAAGTTAGTGTTTACTAACACTGTATGCTTTAGTTTAGCTCTATCGAAGTCATCTCATTCTGTGTGAAATATCCTCAAAATATTCAAAATCATAAAAACTTCTTTCTTGAATCATCATGAGGTCATACTGGACGAGAGTATGACGACACGTGAGCCATCAGCTGATCATGCACGCATGCGTTCAAGTTTTCCCGCGAATTCCAGTGACCACGTGCACCTGAAGCGCGATTTCGGACTTGCTTGCAGCCTTTCCGTTGAATGTTTGAGTTGAGTAGAGTTGTATCTCACCAACAGCGTTTTTTGTCTTTTGGTGTGGAGCTTTGGCCAAACATCTAGCTACAATGTCGGGCTTTGACGATCCAGGATTGTTTTTCAGTGACCCTTTCGGCACTGAGGAGCAGCCTCAAGAGGAGAGAGCTGCACGGGTTCAGTCGAAGCAGGGGTTCCGCAATTTCATTCGCGAATTTAGTGAAAGCAATTTCAACTATCGTTACAGGTAGGTTGGGTCGCCAATTGTGGATGTGTATCCTGTCATGTTCTATGATGTGAACGGTGGTAGTTACACGAAGTCCTATTCTCTCTGGACGCTTCTAAACTTTCAAATAATAGGGAGCAGCTGAGACGCCGTTACAATGTTGGACAGTATTGGATTGAAGTGGAGATTGGTCACCTTTCCACCTACGATGAGGAACTGTGCTCTCGTCTCCTCAAGCAACCTTCAGAATACTTGCCGTTGGTAAGTTGCAGTTAATCTCATCCTGTCGTTGATGTGGCAACTCGTGTTCGTAGTGTGTACTTCCTGGAACGAGTTGTGCATGGCGTAAATTCATGTGCCACATGAATGACTGATGAACATTGAACATTTACTGCTGCACGCGAGAAATTGAAAATTTGAATGTTGACCTCGCTGTTTCGTGTACTGACTATGAGGGCTATGGGCTTGCAGTGGTTATGTCAACTTGAGAACTGAATGTGTTTCCGCATGTGCAGTTCGAGGATGCGGCAAAGGAGATGGCTGATGAGCTTACCCAGCCGCGCCCCGTAGGTCAGGAGGTGATGCACGACGTTCAGGTTCTGTTGAACTGGGACGCCAATCCCAGCACCATCCGCGCTCTGAAGTCCGACCAGATGTCGCGCCTGGTCAAGATCCCCGGCATCGCCATCAACGCAAGCTCTGTGCGCGCCAAGGCAACTACACTGACTCTGCAGTGCCGGACATGCCGGGCAATGCTGAATGACATTCCCGTCAAGCCTGGCCTGGAAGGATACATGCTGCCACGCAGCTGTAACTCGTAAGTGTGTTGCAGCCCCCTGTTCAACATGTAGCATCCCTCATCGTAAACACACCCGTTTTGGCACATTGGAGAATGCCCTCGGCATAAATCCGTATCCCCGTTCCAAACACCGTGACTACGGCTGAACGGACCAGACATGGAACTCCTTATTTGTTCGAAGTGATGGAGTGCTTACTCCGTGGTGGAAGTGTTCACTGCGACATTCAGCCCTTGGCTTCACTGTACCCTACAGTCATTTTGGTTTGACCAACCAGAACACTGCAACATAATCTGCGTTTAGTATCTTCCGTGAACTGTGCGTTGATGTACAGACTATCATCCAAGAGAATATTTGGCAGTGTGCTTTTCCATTCAACATTCATTTGATTGAGGTCGGTCGGCGCACACCGCTATCACTCTGACGCTACCAACCATGGGCTGATGAGAAAATAGAAAATTGCAACCAATGCATATTCTCAATGGTGCTTGACACGTTTAAAGCCTGTATTAATGATAATGAGGGCTGAAGCTACTCTTTTATGACCAGCACGGATGTGTCACTGGTGTTCCTTGTGCTTTCCCAGAGATACTCAGCAGCTCGGGAAACCCAAGTGCCCCGTCGATCCGTTCTTCATTGTCCCTGATAAGTGCAAGTGTGTGGACTTTCAGGTAGGGAGGACGTGTATATGCATGCAATGTCATGTGCACGTAATGTCCTGATGTTGCGAATGACCAAAGTGGTGTTTGCAGCAAATGTGCCTTTACTGTATGCCAGTTAACACTTCGTAGCCTCTTCGGACAGGTGGTGGCAGTTAGGTATGTGCTCATGCGATCTTCTACTTTTCTGCTACTTCTCTGCTCAGGTGTTGAAATTTCAAGAAAGTCCTGAAGCTGTACCGAATGGTGAAATGCCGCGACACATCGAGGTCTACTGCGACCGGTGCGTATCTTCTGTTGTCTAAATTATTTCCATGGTACAGTGCACTGGGGCTGCGTTGGTTGATCCCATCACTGACTTGACTTTGTACTTGGTTACCATGCTTCTTGTATTATTATTATTATTATTATTATTATTTCACCGTCCAATGGCAGAAGCCAATGCAAAGGAAGGGGCGTTAGCCAGCCATGGCTAGTATTGAATATCGTTATTATAAGCATTTTCGCGTTGAAGTGTAACAGCAGTAATGAGTATGTCACGTCCGCAGCTTCGCCTATGCTGAATGGCTTGCGTGCGAGGATTGGATTGGATTGTAGGAGTGTGGCATACAGGATTGTAGTGAATACTAGGCAGTAGAATGGTGTTCTTTGATCGTGGTACCGGTATGTATGTTTATTTGTATAGGTTGTACAGTCCATTCAGAAAAAGATGGACTTCTAGCTTTTGGCCATAAATAGGTCAAACGTTGAGTTTTTTTAGAATTTTTTTCTGTAATCCCCTATGGAATCCTTTTCCAATTATGTTTTTGAAGTCTATTTCTCAAAAAAGCAAGCCATGGCAAGAATAGGATTTCGGCCAGGTTTTGCCCCAAGAGCACTGAATTCGGAAAACCCATCAAAATCCAGGTCGTTTGACCCTGCCTGCAACAGTGCATTGTACGGTTCGAACCCCAGTTCAGGTACCCTTTTTGGACCCTTTTTCAAATATCAAATTTCGCAGCACTGCACTTTGTACGATAAAATCTTGAAAAATCTCTTAATTAATACGGGAGCTCGCCAGGGCCCATCTTTTTGTGAATGGACTGTAGGTCCTTGTAACGTTTTCTACTACTGTGTTCTGGCTCATTCTACGGTTTCATTTTTTGTGGTTTTTCTTTAGCTATCTTGTGGAGAAAGTCGTTCCTGGCAACCGCGTTACCGTTGTAGGAATCTACTCGATTCGAAAAGGAGGTGGAAAGCCCAAGGTATGTTATGATGGGGGTCCTTGGGCGTCTAAATCCTTTCTTGCTTTGACTTCTGGAAGAAATGATGTATGGTGTATCACACGTGTGAGTATACTGTTCTGTTTGTCTGTGGCACTGGACTGCGACTGCTATCCGAATGTATGTGGTGCATTCGCAACAAATTTCTACTATGTGCTTTAGCCAGATGGTGCTGTTCGTGTTCTTTGTGTCCATGTAGCGTGGCGAGGCAGAGAAGATCAATGTAGGTATTCGCCGTCCGTATGTCCGTGCCCTTGGCTTCGCCGTGGAAACGGAAGGTCCCGGCCGAAGCTCCGCAGTGCCATTCACTCCTGAAGAAGAGCATCGCTTCCGCACGTTGTCAGCGCAACCGGACATCTATCAGAAAATCGCCAGCAGCATCGCCCCGTCAATCTATGGCAGTGACGGTAAGTCTTGTGTGTTTCTGTTGCCTTCGCCTTCATAGGTTTGGTTCCGTTTAC
Organism: Sycon ciliatum; assembly: GCF_964019385.1. Classification (NCBI taxonomy): domain Eukaryota; kingdom Metazoa; phylum Porifera; class Calcarea; order Leucosolenida; family Sycettidae; genus Sycon; species Sycon ciliatum. Next base: position 24,471,474 of record NC_088646.1, read on the forward strand.
GCTGGATAATTTCATCCATGTCACTATCAATGCATGAATGCTTATTTAGCCAATGGCATCATGGGTGAGCAGTTAGCACAAGGGTCGTGTTTCACCAGAGTATTCCTAAAGCATGTGCCACCGTACTTCCTACAATAGACTTAATTTTATCTGGTAGAATGCTCTTTGATGTCCTTTGTTCGTTTTTCATATACTAGTTTACGTTAGTTTTCATTTCACTTAGCACTTGAGGTGACAGAGCGCACACCCGGAAAATACGGTGGTCCTGTGCTATGATCCTGTTTTGTTTTTGTTTTTAGACATTAAGAAGGCCATTGCAGCTCTCCTCTTCGGCGGCTCTCGAAAACGGTGAGTATGGCCCCTCTTCTTGTTCTCACACGTACGCTGTTGAGAGTAGATCTGATCGAGTTTGATTATTTTGACGAGTCGTGGCCAAGTGCTGCAGACTGATGTACCGCAGGGAAATGTTTGCGCTGTCTTGGACCGGCATGGATATGTACTCGTTGCCAGCAGCTGAGCAGGATAGAATTCACTGGCCCTCCATTGTGTTTTCTTGCTCTATGACGCCCCGACAATCTGTGGCTTTTTTTAAAATAGACGTTAGCCCTCATCTACTATACTGGTCCTTTGTGTGCTTATTATCAATTTTCGCATGTGTTGCGTTTAGTTTGCCTGATGGATTGACTCGCCGTGGGGACATCAACCTTCTGCTACTCGGTGATCCTGGTACTGCTAAGAGTCAGCTGTTGAAGTTTGTCGAAAAAGTTGCTCCTGTTGGTGTGAGTGCCTTGACATGTGTTGCTTTGAGCTGCTAACCATAATATTGGGCAATCCCGCATGCCTGAGGTATGCAAGTCCATCGAAGGTCAAAGAATGCATATTGAACTACAGTACTTCGAAGTACAAACATAGTGAGTTACTTACTATCCACGGTGCAATCCAAGGGCAAGAGTGCGTCTAAGCTAATGAGCAGTCCATTAGTACCAACTCCTGTTCAATTAATTCAAAGATGAAATAACGTGCAGGGATCGATTTCCTTTTTTTTGCGTAGCAGTCACTGCTACACAAATTAAGAGTTGGTTAGCGACTTCCAGTATTGATTAGCAGTTTTTTTCATCCATTTCCCAGCCATATCACAAGTATTTACAATGTTTATTTCAGAATTTGTACAGAAAAGAGCAGCAATGTCTACTAGGCGTAATCACAGGCTGGTAGGCACGTGATGTGACAGAATAGATGTATAACAATTGTCCAATGATGTGCAGCTGCTGAGGGTAACTTTAGATATTTAAAATTGCCGTGCCAATCAAGAGATTTCATAATTTGTTGTCTCTATTTTCGCATACATGTTTTATGTTTTAAGTCTCAAAACATGCATGCGTTAAGAAAAACACTGGGATCCGATCATCTGAAAGAAGAAGCAAGAAACAAAGGCGGAAATAAAATGAAAAGAAGAGAAAAACCCCAGAACCAAGAAACCCAATTCAAAACACTATACTTCCTCCGTATACAAAAACTTCGTGACTTTTTTTCAATGGTGTTTTTTAGCAAGAATCTGCTCAACGAACCGCGCCAACGGCTCTCATCGACAACGCACATTCATGTTGAGGTAGGTTTGGTTGATCTCGAACAGATTCTCCACGGAAGCCATGCGTGTGAGGACGTTGCCGACAGGAACTCACGAGTCAAATAACAGAAAAACTAACACTTACTTGCTCGAAACTGACACCGTGACGAAGTGGAGCTCGCGCCTGCTGGAGCACGGAGTCACGACTCACGCGGCTTTCGCTGCCTTGAAACAGGCCAGGCTCGTACTTGCGGTGCGCGGCCCCATACGCAGCGTGAGAACATAAAATCGGTTCCGCTCGCACGGAAAGATGAAACATTTCAGTCGTCGTGCAACCAGCGCAGACTCCGGATCGGAAGGTCGACGACCTGGCTTTCTTCTCCTCTCTCCACTCCAGTCAGACGTCTCCGTTCTGGCCTAGGAGGGGAATCGCAGGGACCTCGTCGAAGCCGTTGTAGAATGCTGGGAGGATTCTCCTGCCGAGAAAATGCGAAGCGTGTGGATGTGCTTGGGCGACTCGTTTCACGGCATAATGGAGGTCGCGGGTTGGAACGACTGAATATAGTCGACACCGATTCGTACACAGCTCTGGAAATGAAGAGTATGCTAGCCAAAGTCCCGCGTCGGATCATCATTGCAGCTGAAAAGAATCTGAATGAAATGCGAGCGAAGCAGCGACTTTTGGCGATGCGGAGTCAGCGTCGTCAGGTGACAATGACAGGAGCGACGAAGACTCTGAATAAACTCATTCTCATTCGTCTGAGCTGTTTTTTTCTTTGTATATAGCTTGTAAACAGGTTAGACAATGCCACGAGTGTTATTCCAAGTCAAACGGAACAATTCCAGAGCTATGCGCAGCCTTCAAAAAAAAGTCACGAAGTTTTTGTATACGGAGGAAGTACAAAAAAACTGATGTTTCAGCAGTGAGGGGTGATGGGCAAAGGTAAGTTTGCTGGGTTTACTCACTGTCGAAGACATCCAGTTGCTCCACCTCACCATGCTTTCTCTTACGGGGTCCATACGGCATTGCATCTGGTCGCTCTGAAAGCCGAGACCGCCAATCAGTCTTGATCCTCCGCATGGTGCTGAATCCACGCTCCACTTTTGCATTGCTGACTGGAAACGCCAGCAGCAGCTCAATCACATGGCAGAGGTTTGGAAATGTCTCCCGGTAGTATGTGAGGAGAAGCTGCCATATGTTATCCAAGTGCCGAAGAGACTCTTTGGAGTAGGCCTTGAAAGCTACCCACTCGCTGCTGATGGAACTGATCGACACTTTGTTCTTTTCCAGCAACGGCTTGAACTTTTCAACCACTGCCGTGAGGTCAGCAGCACCAAACTCTTCAAGGTCAGCGCTATCCGCAGGCCAGGAGCAGCTATCCAAGAGAGGTGCGCTTCATGGTATCTTCCTTCTCCATATCATCAAACCGGTTAGCCACACAGTTGTCAAGCCTGTCAATATACCTTGAACACCCATAATTGAATGCGTGAAGCACGGCATCTGTTGAGTGATTCAGCTTCACGCCTCTGAACACACGGTGCTCCGGATCAGCTTGCCATTGCTATCCACCATCAAGACGTAGATAAGCTCGTTTTCCACCACGCTTGAATCCGTGTAGCCATCCATCAGCACTCCCAAATACCGCGACCGCCGGACTGCAGCAACCACATCGTCCTTCAACGTATCGCCAATCACGCACGTGCATTCTTTACACTTTCTGTCTGTGCTGTAGGCAGTACCAAGCGATACTCCGTGGCGTTTCTCAAGCTCCACGATGCAAGGGTACTTTGTGAATGGCATTTCCTCCTTAGCGATCATGTAGGCAACGTCGAACAGCTTGCCCAACCTGACCGGCTCCTCGCTAGACGCAGTTGCCATTGCTTTTCCAAGCGGTGTGGACTTGAAAATCTGCGTCAGGGTTTTTGTTGGGGCTCGCTCCATGTTCAGCGCCTTGGAGTGCATATCCGAACGCGAGTGCTTTACAACATTGTCCTTCTTCAGGGCAGTTCCTCTGATGCCGTCAACAAAGGAGACACTGAAGTTGCGGATAGCTCTCATGCTTCGAACAAAGCGCACAGAATATTCGCGTTACTCTCCCTTTTTCCTCATCAAAACGAACCCACTCTCCTAGCGAGTCCAGTTCCTTTACCCACTTCTGCACAGTAGTCAGATTAACTGACATGTCGGCTTTCGATATTCAAGACGCTGACAAAACGATCTACTTGACTTGTCAAACAGAAACAAACAGCTGAACAGAGAGTGAAAGAAGGAAGAAAAAACTTCAGCCAGTGGAAGGCGCGTACTAGTAACTGTGAGTGGCACACCGCCAGATTTTCGCTACATTGCACATGTACGACTACGATCACGAGTAGAGCCCCTACCGGAACTTCAAAAGACAACACTCGTACTTACCCAGTCACTTTCCAGTGTCCAAAATCACGAACAAGCGATCCGTGAGCCGCGCGCGCGGCCGAAACGGTCCCAGCCAGGTGCAGGGAGTACGAATCGTGCCAGTACTACTAGTACATGTTTTACTACTCCCTGCTTGGAAGTGCGCGTGTGTACCTGTACTGGCCAGTTGCATGCACGGCCCGGGGCGCTCAGTACAGTGTAGATCTACGACAGTCAGTTGACGATTTGCGAGAAGTGCATCGCAGTTTTGGGCGATAAAAACCGAAAGGCGAATCGCAGCCGGTCGATTTTGATTCGCAAACTGCGATGCGAACCCGGATAAATCAATTCCTGACGTGTATAGATCAAAGTGTACTCCTTCAGCCATTTATGGATCGAAAGGGTTCAAAGTGTAATCTATGCTACGACGAAAGAAGAGTGCCGATAGTGCTGTCACGACGTATGTGTCTCCGTGTCCTGATATGCTACTATAGTGTTTGAGAGTTTCCTGTGGCTTTGAACTGCCTTGCATATTTTCTGCTTGCTGTGTTTTGTTTTGGTGTAGGTCTACACATCCGGCAAAGGAAGCAGTGCAGCAGGTCTGACGGCATCCATCATGAGAGATCCAGCTACTGTAAGCCTCAAGCTCTTGTCAATATTTGCAAGCTCTTGTCAATATTTGCGCTGCATGTCTGATTGTGGCTACTGCAGGTGTGAATCCAACGCCTAGTCGATTCGTTCTACATTGTTATCTACTGTTATGCGAACCTGGCTGTCCAAAGATACTTTGTCAGCTCACTTTCACTGGCATATGTATTGGTACTTTTCTTGGTTCCTACAGCAGTCTGCAATGTGTGCTTTTGGTTCTCGCCCCCTTTATGTTCAGCTTGTCTACTTGTACTAACTACTACCTGTGTGTGTGCCTGTTACTGTTGGCTCTGTGCAGCGCAACTTTGTTGTGGAGGGTGGTGCCATGGTACTGGCCGACGGTGGTGTTGTGTGTATTGATGAGTTTGACAAGGTAGGATCTCTTTATCAACTGCACTTTCTACTGCTCTTGGTCTTGGTGCACTTCCCTCGTCGTCTTGTATCTATACACTGCAAGCAGCGGTTGGTGTTTTCTCCTTGTGTGCATGTTGCCGAGTGGATATTTGTAGGGTTTCTGCAAACAATTGCTGTTGTTTCTCTCCTGACGGAGTCTGTTTTGTGCTAAAACTGCTCTTTTCCTAATGGTGATTGTTGCAATGTGTCTGTGTGTCTTCTTGCTTGCAGATGAGACAAGACGACCGTGTGGCCATTCACGAAGCTATGGAGCAGCAAACCATTTCTCTGGCCAAGGTATGTTCGCTGGTTGTCGAGGTCCACTGCACTTTGTACTGTTTTGATGTCTGTGTTGGTTTCTAGCTTGCGCTTGCTTTTTATTAGCTGATCTCCTGTGATAGATCTCACACTGGCTCTTTTGCTACTGCTTGTTCCCGTCCCTTCTCTGGCAGGCTGGAATCACTACAACGCTTAACAGCCGTTGTTCAGTCTTAGCGGCAGCCAACTCTGTGTTTGGCCGCTGGGACGACACCAAAGGAGAAGAGGTAGGCTTTTAGTGCATGGTCGCATTGGCTGAGATCATCTCACTGCCCATCACGGTGCGAGCACCTCATTATGGATGTGATCTGGCATGATCTTCACCAAATGTACAGAAAGTAAAGCACAAGTCTCCTGCTCTAGCAATGAATGCATGTACATGTACATGATTGTGTTATAGCTTGTTAGTAGGAATGTACGAGCGGGTTCTGGGCCAGGGGGCGCCCGGGTCCCAAAAAATGGGGTATTATTGAAAAATGGGGTACTAATAGTACCCCATTTTTGCGGTGAAAATTATTTTTGGCCCGGTTTTTTTGCGGATAAAAATATGTGCCAGGGGGTGCCCTGACCCCAAAAAATGGGGTATTATTGAAAATATGTGTTGTGCACATGTGGGTTTGAATCTCACTTTTTTGGGCCACCTTGCCCCGGATGGGAGTGGGTATAAAAAGTAGAATGTTGAATATGGTGTTTATCATGAAGTTTTTTCCGTGACCTACCCCACCTCCCCATGCAATTTTTCAAAAATGGTCCTGCTCGCACACACGTCAGAAAGGTCAGTTCTTGATAGATACGATACATGTCATTACAAAGAATAATGGAACGAACAGTGAATATCGCAATGGAGTGGAGGAGAAAGGTAGTACAATTCAGTTCTTGTTGTCCTGATTTCATCAAGCTGGTATTGGATGAGAGACCACAAAGTTTACTCTTCTAATACGTGTGAGGATGGATTCACCCATGATCTCTTCCGTGACACGCAGTACGAGATGGAGTTGTCGGACGCTCTGATGTGCACCAATGGTTCCACCCAGTCAGCAATGGAACTGTCAGTCGACGACCTCCTTTGCACCGCCATCGTGTCAACAGTCGACTCGGGTAATTTGGAGATAAATCCATCGTCGCCGATGTCGATCGTACCAACTCGCACACGAATCCGCGTTACTCTTGTTGCAACGGCACGGAGTTGAACGGCCTTGGTACTACGTCGTACACGCACACGATCAACTCGAGAGACTTCATTTTTCGTTCACCTCCTTGACAAGTTGCATTACGTCGCTGGAATCCAAATAGGTTGCATCAGCGAAGAGGTCGATGATGTGTTGAGAGCACGGTTCGTCACGCATGTCACTAAGCTTGTAGAATGAGTGTCTACCATCAGTCCACCTTCGCAGTATGACACCATCATCAGTCTCACTAATAGTTCCGTAGTCCTCCACACCACCGATGACGATTTTAGGAAGGTGCTGTTTCCTATTCTTCACATTCAAGATCAGGCTGGTGACCCTGCAGATAATATACTCAGCAGCAGTGAGTGGTGACATATCGAATCTTCTGGGATGTGCTATCATCGGGTCAAGATCCCTGGTTGTCTTGCTAGCACTGAGGCGACGGATTGAGAACTCTTCATTATCGCATGAAAATAAATACCATTTCTCTGCTCTGCACGTCTCAGAAAATGTCCACGCCATTTTAGCTTCTTCACACTGCAAGAAGGAGTCGATAATGAAACTGCAGGTTGAGACTACTTCACCTCGAGGTCAAAGTTCACGCCGCGATGACCTTTGTAAACAAGGCTACGTCTAGACGTCTCAAACAAGACCAAGGGGTCACGCCACGGGGAGGTGACGACCTTGGAGAACACGATGTGTTTCGAAAGCGGAAAGACGCCCCCGTCATGGTGAGTCTTTTTTGTTCGGGTTTGGAATCTTTCGACTATGATATCAGATTGAGATGTGAATACCTTTCTTCTATTGCTTTGACCTTTGGGTCAAATAAGGCACACTGTGTCGGTCGTGCTTGGTCTGACCCCGGGACTCCCCCAGGGTTTGACCTTTGACCTTTGGGTTGAATAAGGCACACTTATCGTCATTGTTAATCTTTATTCTGTTCATTTTTTATTTATTTTTTCAGGAGTATTTTGCTATTATCCCCGGATAGGAGTGGGTATAAAAGTAGATATATTGATGGATAATGTTTCACTATGAAGATGATGGTGTGGGGTGAAGATGGATTCTGAATTAGAGATCTTACGTGCCTATGTACGTGAAAAGAGACTTCGTGAAGAAGAAGAAGAACAAGAAGAAGAAGAAGAACAAGAAGGAGGAGAAGAAGAAGAAGAGCAAGAAGGGAAGGAAAAGCAGTGTCATCATCTTGATCATGTTGTTCATGAAGGAAGATACGTATGTTCTTCTTGTGGACTTGTCATGGATGTGGTTTACTTACCTGAAGTTGATGTGCATCAGAGATGTAGTTTGATGAAGAAGCCTTACGCTGCGCATGAGCGGTTATGTGGTGTGGATCGTCATCTTTTGCATTTTCTTTCGAAAACTGAACTCTTATCCGATCAGCTTCGTGTACACCCTCTTCGAGAGCAGATACGTGCGATGAAGAAGTCCTGTTTGTACAAGAGTATAAATTATGCTATAGCATTATCCTGTATAGTATACGATACGAATGTGGATGCATTACGTAAACTGTATTCCTACTTACCTCATAGCAATGTAGCCTGGTTGAGGTTCAGTCGAATCATGAAACCTCTTCCTCGGCATTTTCCACTCCTATACGTACTGCATCTCATGGAGTCGACTAGGATGGTGTCTTCATTGCAATTGTCCATGTTGCGTTCGAATTTGCTGCTTTTATCTCAATCTGATATATCTCTTATGACATCATTGATTGATGCTTATTGCTGGGAAATCTATTCACTTGATCACGTGATCCAGAACATGCACACGTTTGACTGTGATCTTCTTTCCATACTGTATCAATTCACCAAGGTGGCGGTATCATGTAAGGAATCTTTATAATGAGATATGATTTTGGCGGGCACGATGCTGATTGGTCAAATGTTTTTGGCGGGCTTGATGCTGATTGGTGAAATGTTTTTGGCGGGCTTGATTGGTTGACACATATCTTATCATTTCAATCCACATACCTCTCTGGCTCGTATAAACGAATGATTGTCTGCAGTTGAGTCATTCGTTCATCGAATACAGTGCTGACGAGTTGTCCTGACTTCACTTCCTAGAAGATGGCTTCCCTATACGAGCGAAGGATGAAGAAGAATTCCGCTCTTTCTGCTGACCCTCCTCGAGTTGTGCTCTCTTCGAAGCCAGTACCGGCTAAGCGTCGCTATGCATCACCTGCTCCTACCAAGCTCCACAAAGAGATTGTGGTGGATGGGTTTCAGGAGGACATGCAGCTGCCCTACAAGTTATCTGGTAAATCCTTCTACAAGCCTGGATATAAGATGTACTTCCCTTCGGGAGCTCTGCCAGCCTGTGGTAGTACGGCAACAGCTCGCAAAGATGCTCAAGGACAAGTTTACATCGAACTGAACGAGTCCACTGAGTTCATCATTACGAACTTGATCAAGACTTGTCCATCGCTCCGTGACACTCTCCGAAGTGGACGTGTGGAGAAGATCATAACCAACTTCTATACATCACGTTCGTCCGACGGTCAATGTCGGGTGTACATCAACGGTGAAAACAAGCTAGTCCCGACCAGCTCGTTTGAACTGGATGTGGAACAAGATGTATTCATCTACCCCGGGGCAGTCTCCCTCGACACTGACGAGCAAGTGATGAAGGTACGTCTTGCTGTTGCTCCAATCATCTGCATCAACGTGGAACCCAGATGTTTTCATCGTGCTCTGGACGCACACATGGCACTTTCTATCACGGAGCTGAAACAGCTGACTGAGAGCTTCACATCATTATGCAGTGTCGTCGTCCAACAAGACGATCAGCTGGTAGAGACCTTCCAAGAAGTCTTTAATGAACTGCCTTCTTTATCACACAGCTGATCATTCATTCTTATTCTATCCTATACTATCCTATACTACTTTCTACGTCAATACCTCATGATACAAATTAAAAAAAAAAAAAACTTCTAAAGAACAAGTATGGGTGGTGTTGTGTCGAGTAGTACGTCCACGGAAGAGTGCTGCCTTGCCTCTTCGGACTCTAGTACCCCCACTGCTACTACTAGTGGAGAATGGGTTGCAGGATGTGAAAAGAATGGAATTGGGAAAGATGAACCAGGGTGATCTCATGTGAACACCATCAATGAATGCGTCATTCATGACAAGATCAATCATGTCAAGGTTACATCATCTGTTTTTGGCGGGCTTGATGGTGATTGGTTGACAACTTTGCATTTTCAACCCACCCCATTCTGACTTGTATAAATATGCATGCTTGACATGCAGTCGAGTCATTCCTTCACCCGATACAGTATTGATCAGTTGCCTCGTGTCTTCGCATTCTAGGAAATGAATTCCCTTTACGAGAGATGGTTTCACGTTGCAAAGAGTCTTAACGGATCGGCTGATCACAAGACTCACGAATGTCAGGTGTGTCATCTGCTAGTACGAGTTGCTGACCATGTTCTTGCAACATACGCAAAGGATGAAGGTGAATGCTCGGAGACTCGTCATGCCTTTGCCATTGACCATTTGTTCGTTCGTGATTCGACATTGTTTCACGTGTGGACATCTGCTAAACATGTCGCTATGAAGAGACCTGACATTCTCAGGTATGCTGCGAGCTTTACTGTTGGCGATGGTGATCGTGAACAAGCTGAACGACTTGAAAGTTGCATATGCGGCATCATGGAAGGTTTATGGAGTCATGCGTCAAACGACGTCGTTGCCCTGGAGATGACCTTGGCATATTCAGTCACTCTGTTGGACATGCTGGCACGGAAAGGCGATCGTGCGAAGGTGTTGTTAGCACGAGATTTCCTCATGAAACACATTCATGAACAATCGAGGAGGAGGATGAACGGTCGACTCATCAACACGATGACTGTGGCTCTTGTTTGTTGTGCATTACCTGTTGTTTACCTGTTCTTATGAGCATCATAAAGATTTATTTGAGAAAGAAAATATTTCCTTTCATAATTAGTACAGTGTGTGTGTGTGTGTGTGTGAAGATGGCGTACTGGGCTACGCATTTCCATAGGAGTGATGGTGATGAGGCCTCCCTCAAACACATGCAAAGCATGCGGAATGACATTATCGAGATGCAATCGGTTGTGGGGAACGAAGACACCGAAAACACCTTGGTTCATGATGTGGAGAAACTGAAAGAGGAGAAAGCCGATGAGAGCAAAGTGGAAGATGTGGAAAACAGATCTACGCGCTACACAGATCAAGCCATAGCAACTGATGAGCTGCACGTTAGAACAGACGGATCCGTGTCCATGGATGCTAACCTCGACATGAACGAACATTCAATCTGTAATTTGGCGTACGAAGATAGCTCTTTGACATGTGCTGTCCCTGCCGGTTGGGTCAAGAATGAAATCCGTCAATCCTCATCGAGATTGCAACACGACATCGACGCTGTGCGCAAGATGAAAGGTCCTCGTGGTGATCGGGGATTGGGATGGCTTAGTGGAGGTGGCATGCCGCTGAACTCTGTAGGGAGAAATGGTGACTTCTACCTCGATGCAGCCACGCTGATCGTGTACAAGAAATTCAGCTCGAAATGGATGGCTTTCGGTCGGCTTCGTGGACCAAGAGGTGAAGCTGGTCCACGTGGGGAACGTGGATTGATCGGTCCTGAAGGTGAGACTGGACCTAGAGGAGGCGATGGACAAGGTGGTGAACGCGGTCAAAAAGGTGATCAAGGAATACCTGGTCCAGAAGGTCCCAGAGGTAAAGTTGGACCACGTGGAGAACGTGGATTAGTTGGTCCTGAAGGTGAGATTGGGCCTAGAGGAGAAGATGGACAAGACGGCTCACAAGGTGAACGTGGTGTTCAAGGTGATCAAGGAACCACAGGTCCCGTCGGTCCCCAAGGAACCATCGGTCCAACCGGTCCTCCAGGAAACAGAGGTCCCGTGGGCCCCCAAGGAATCGTCGGCCCCATAGGTCCTCCAGGAGCCAGAGGTCCCGTGGGTCCGCAATCAAATCAGAACCTATCCGATCCGTTTCATCTACTACCTCTCATTCGGAGAAACGCCTACCTCTACATATACTCTCATCCTAGCAGATTTGAATCCGTCGCCAGGGTGAGCAGAAACAGATACAGAGGGGGAAATATCGTTGACATGAAGGACAAGAGAATCAACGTGAACAGCATCGACATGTTCCGAGACGATCACTTCTACCTCAACATTACACAACCCAGCCAAGTTTCCATTAGAGAACGATTCGTCAATCTGTTTCACGACAACATGTCTTTTGCAATGTTCCAAGTAATTCAAGTGGACGCACCTGACCCTAGAAACATGTCATTGAAGGCATTCGATATCGATACTGTCGGAAATTTCAGCTTGGATAGTTTGTACGTGTTGTTCACTGCCACCCACATAAGTGGCAACTACTTCACGCGTCCCGGCCATTCATCATTCAACATACCCGTTTCGTCTGTAGTCAGCCAATTATCGGCGGCTTTGGATAAACCTGTGTCGAGGATGACGGATCTCTTGGGTACAAAGTGTGTCATAAGTTACGCTCGGAATTCAGAAGGCCTATTCACTCTATACGTAAACTCCATTTTGATACATTCCAACTTAGACACTGTCCCATTTTCCAGGACCAATGGAATCGAAGATTGCAATTATAGCATTGGTGGTACTCAATTCTTCAACGGCACTTCATCAAAGTTGTTCTGTCATTTGCACTTTGCAGAGAGTTTATCTTCTCATACAATCCAGCGTATCCACACAGAACTCATGGCACACTACGATATATGAAAGTGCTACTTTGATTGTACATAATATATAGCACACATGCTACACTACATTCTTGAGATGAAAATGAAAAATAAAACCTATCTATAGTGAGTGTCATCACAACACCAGAATGTCTGTGATATTGACAGTGGCGAACAACACGTCGGGCGTGAGCAGGGGATTGCACAAACCGAACTTTACTCTAAATGTGAAGGAGCTCGATACGCGTGATAAAGTCCTGCATGTTGAATCGGCTCAGTTTGAAGTACACTTTGAGAACATAGACGAGGCAACGAACAAAGTCTATGTGGTACATGGTGTAGAAGAAGAAGAAGAAGAGGATAGACTTTCCATCAAGACTGGAACATACAGCGATGTAGACGATTTGGTGTCTATTATCAATGCCACTCTGAAACGAGCAGGACACGGAGACATTGTGTTTTCCTACTCTCGTCACACCAGCCGCATAAGTGTCTCGGTACCCAGGAATAAACGGTGCTTGTTGAAGAAGGACTCACCCGCATTGGTGCTGGGTGTGGGCACTATTCTCAAGCCATACACGATCGAGGGATCTCACACGTTCCCGTTCGCTGTGGATCTGACAAAAGGCAGAAGACTTGTCCTGCTCTACACCGACCTCATTGGACCTGCTGTGGAGTACGAAGACAATACTGATTCGAGGGTGCTGAAAACTTTTCTTATTCAAACCCTCAACGGTTTGAATAACTACGTGTTCGGGAAAGAAGACAAACGACTGCTGCTTCCACACGAAAACGTGACTAGCATTTCGTTCTGGTTGAAATTCAACACCGGTGAACACATTACTTCCGGATATCCCGTCTACCTTGATCTTCGGATCACCAACACGACTACTTAGATGGATCTTCCAGATGTTCGTGTCCGTCACGTGCGTGACATGGTGGAGGATATAGCAAAACGAAAGAAATTGGAGAGCGAAAAGGTGCGTTGCCGGGAGAAGTACGTGATTTACAACACTGCAATCTTGTCCTTTCTCATACTCATTCAAACCATTCTCAATATCCTTCAAGGGAGTGGTGTTGTATCTGGAGAACATCGCATTCGAATCATCGCCATCAGTAGCACGATCATCGGTGTGATCATGGCATGCATTGGTAAACACGTTCTCGACACCAAACGTCAGCTTGTCAAGTGTATTGAACAACTGCAGCAGATGGAGAGAGCTGAAGACTCGTTCATGTTGGAATTGGGCATTACTCTTGAAGATGGGAAGCTCACTAACGAGGAGCATCAACGATTGATATCGATGATGAACGACTTTCGCAAGACACTGGATATTGGATCTTTGAAAAAAATTCACCCCTATTATAATGTGACTCGCAAGAATGGCACAGGAGATATACTCACCACAAGCTCCGGAGTCCTTCACGGGACTCCTGACCAACACGAAGATCGTTCAGAAGAACATCCTCGACAGGACGGAGAAGAAACTTTCGTTGCTTGAGGGTAGACGCGGAGTACGACTCTTTTCCACAGCAGATCGATCACCACCATCCCTGAACAATGAACTAGACATCTCGTCGCCGAATTTCATTGCTCTGGGGGAGAGCTATTTCATCGTGAAAATGCGCTATAGTGTCAAAAACAATCTCAATAACCAGCCTGGAGACTACACGCGATGGGTGTGCACCACGTCACCAGCCTTTTCGTGGTTCAAGAACATTCGAGTGGAGATCAACGGAACAGAGGTCACGCAATCGAGTAAAGTTGCCGACATGCAAATGGTTCAGCATATCCTCAGTCTAATGGAAAGCAGCAGCGAACGCCTTCAGTACGTGGACTCGGATCTCTACGGTCTACAGAAACTGGATCCGCAAAGAGCATTGAGAGGTGTGGATTTAACGCCCTATCAACTTGGTGTGAAGCGTAAGCATGGCTATGCCTTCGAAACAAACGCTGCAAACGCTAATGCAGCACAAGCACCGGATTTCGTCGATGATTTCACACTCAGGCGTGCACCCACCGTCGAGCTTGTCACCAACGAAGGCTTCTCCAACACGGTTCAGGAAAATGCACTTCGTGCAGCTGTTGGACGGTTTCAGTACAAGCTGAGACCCTTCCTACCGTTTTTCAATCAGGACGATGCTTGGTTACCCCCGGGTACACAGGTGAAGCTTCGCTTTGATCTGCCACAATCCGAGCTTTCCAGATACATCATGCTTAGCGATCAAGGCGGTGGTGCCAACAGTGCTCTGAGCGTCGGTGATATTGAGATCGATCTACTCCAATTGGACTTTGTGTACACTACCTATCGCATGGAACCCAATCTCACCGATCGTGTACGCCTTCCCAAACAACTCTATTTCCACACGTGGTGCCCTCGTCTCATACAAAAGAGCATTTCAGATGATGCTGGTACACTGGAACTGCTTCACAATGCGGACATTCCACGCAGGATGATCCTGTTCTTCACAGATTTGACTCATGGTACACAGCCAGCATTGGCTGGAGGTCAAGCATCGCATTCTTCGAACAGACTGGCCATGATTCATGCAAATCTCAGTCAACTTCGTGTCACTGTCAACGACCAGACGCTCTTTGACAACCCGCTCAAGTTCCAGTGGGATGTGAGTCGTAATACTGAAGGGCAATACTTCTACGATTACAACAAATCCTCCTACCTGCGTGGCTACAATCTGGTTCAAGACTTTTTCGGCAAGACGTATGGAACGCAAATCCCCATCACCGCTGCAGATTACTGCAATCACTACTTTATGGTGCCTATCAACTTGAATCTGGATCGGACCACAGACAATCCAAGATCGAGAGGAAATCTGTCCATCGACTATCAATTTAGCGACGTGACAAACGCCCCCGTGAGGAGACCTAGCGAAAATGGCGCCTCGATCAAAGTCAACCTTCTCTGCATGGACAAGTACTTGTACACCATGAGCAAAGATGAAGGTATCAAAGCCGAAGTTGTATGAATTAATTCCGACCTAGTAGTAAAAGGGCATCATGGAAGGTGGTGACCTGGAGACCAGACATCGTGTCTACGGTGGTGATTTGAAAACATCGAGTCGACAACACGGTGGATTCTTCTGGAAAAAGAGCTTCTGGAAAAACCTAATCGGTGCTGGACCGAATGAGATGGAAAAGCAGATGGCGGAACCCACGACAAAACAAGATGCAATGCAACGCGGTGGACTTGGACCCCTGGCTGCCATGGCAGGAATGACACTTCTTCCCATGCTTTTGGGGAGAGGAGAGTCCGGAGACATTGTGGAAGCGCAAATGAAAACAGCTTACAACCCTGCCATGCACCGAGGAGGTCTAGCCATTCCACCAGGATTAGCCGCCAAGGCCATACCACTCCTGACGAATCTGGCTGCTCCCTTGGCCATGGGTACCATGGCATCACTGGGTGACAACGTAATGGATAAAATATTCGGCAGAGGAGTAAGGAAGGGAAGCTCAGCAGGTGCCATGAAGCGCACTAAAAGTCGTCGTCGTCGGCATGCACCGAAGAAGATTCGTCAACGAGCATCTCGAAAAACCAAGAAGCCAGCTCGTCAAGTTCGCTCCAAAGGCCGCAGGGCACGAGGAATAAAGAAACAAGGAAGGGCCTTGTTCAAAAAACTAGGACATCGTGCCCTCGACGAAGCTTCATCGTTCCTGTCTGCACCTCGTAGATCCCTAACCCGTCCTGAAACTCCATTTGCTCAAAAAATTCGACAGAACATTAACAGTGCAGGACCGTCTTCTATGAGTTCCGCTCACATCGGTCCATCCTACAACATCTGATCATGGACTTTATCTCGCTCCTTGGACAGGAAATCGGGAGGAAGAAAAAGACTAGTCCCGTAAGGAACGACGATGTTCCGACCACGGCCACTGCTCGACACGGGCTGCACATTCCTGGTCTTCAGTTCGAGTCTAAGGATTGGTTCACGGAAATCATTCCTGCTCTTAAATCCTGGGGTCAAAACGTATTGTTTCTGGGACAGAGCAACATGGGTAAATCCTACTTTCTCATCAAGCTCCTGAAACGTGTGCAACCTGAGCGTATAGTTGTCATCTCCAACACGCCGGCCGATCAGTATCGTCTCCCAAGCCTCAAATCCTTCAAGCATTACAGCACCATGCCCGAGTGTATCGAAGACATGGATCTCCAGCCTAACACCTATGTGATCATTGATGACATCAGAGTGATGGGTTTGAAGCACGGCAGTCAAAGAGAGTGTCTCTACAAGTTCTTCACCATGTACAGTCATCATCATAAGTTGAACGTGTTCTTTCTCTCTCAGAGCTTTGATAACATTAAAGACATGAAGATCAATGCAAACTTTATGTATCTATTTCGCTTCACTGATAAAAGCAATATCAAGCGTTATCTCAATACTCTGTTTGGTGGTCTGTGCACGAAGTCATCCATTATCTTTAGATTGTATGAGAAGTTATTGGCGGTGTGTCGCAGACCTATCCTAACCATTGATTGCTCTTCTAATCAGTACTACACGTATTGCGAAGACACTGCATTAAAGGTGACTTTTGAATAAAAACCTCGTTGATGTGTGTGTGTGTGTGTGTGTGTACGATATTAGTCGAAGAGTTAACCGAAAAGTTAGCCGAAAAGTTAGCCGAAAAGTTAGCCGAAAAGTTAGCCGAAAAGTTAGCCGAAAAGTTAGCCGAAAAGTTAGCCGAAAAGTTAGCCGAAAAGTTAGCCGCAACATTGAAAAAAATTCCAATCATGAATAAGAATGGAGCATCTTACGGTGAAATTCTCAAATGGGCTACCGAGTAGTATACAAAGAGTGGGACTCAGAAAGGGATCCTTCTCGATACCCAAGCGTAAAAGGTTGCAAACCTTGCAGTTTATGACGAAACATCCTCAACACATCATTAAGAAGAGAGCAAATTCGTGGGAAGTTCTCGGTATACCACCACTCATGCGGCAAAAAGGAGGTAATAACTACAATGCATACTTGAAAAGCGTTAAGAAAGTTCTTTCCCAAGTACCAGATCACAGTTTGAGCACCTCCACCCTGTTGGAACTGCAAGCCGATCCGCGAGTAAAGCGTCTATATGACACCCACTTCAAAAACAATCCCGATCACATCAGTTACCCGTCTGTGAGAAATGTGATTGCATCCAACATACTCAACTATGATTCCACTACCGATCAAGTTCGCGATTCCGTTTCAGATGTCAGGAAGAAGAGAAAGGCACCTTTAACATCGGTGCCTTTCAATCTACTACAAGATCATGAATTTGACCGATGGATCCTGCAAATCCTGGACAGTTTCCTCCGGCATACAAATATACCGGTAACCTTTTTGAAGAGCAACTATTTCACAAGCCGATCACAACTGCTGCAACTCTACGATGAAGATCGACTGAGGTTCAGGAGTCGGGTGGAAGCGGCTGCGGATGCCCTGAAGACGCAGACGATGAACGACTACACTACTCTGGTCAACGAGACGAATCGCATCTACATGTCCAGGTACCCGTTTGCAGCCATAGCAGGTGCCATGGGAATCAACAAACACGTCGATGGGTTCCTTCGATCAGAACGAAAGATTCAGGAACTAACCACCCTTGTGATAGCTATACCGGGATCACAGCTCAAGTTTCAAGATCTCAACGATATGACTTCCACCTATGGTAGAACAACAGAAGCAAAATTGATCCATCCCGAGCATTTCATGATCAGAGCACAAAAGGTGATGGTGGACGATGCATCATTCATTCAACAGGTGCTGAAGGACAAAAGCAGGATCACTCGTATCATCAAGGATATCCTGAGCGGACGCTCCATGTGATCACGTGCCAAATATTTTCAGGCTATGATCAAGAATGGACTATCCTCTCAGCAGTGCCGATATCAAAGGAAGATTGAATGGTGTCGGAGGGTTCGTGGGCTGCACGAGTTACGACCTCTTGCCACCCTTGAACAATGGAGACTTTTGTATCGTCAACACCGACAACGTTCTACCGGTGTACGATGCAACGGAAGGCGGACATCATTGGTTGACCGTGTGTCGCGAGCAAAACGTGATCCTGGTTTTTGACAGTTTCGGACGCAGTCTATACACTATGGAGCAAGATTACACTGAACCTGCACTGTGCGATTTCTTTAAAGAAGCCTACGCAGACTGTAAGATCATCACCAACACCCAAGCCGTTCAAGACAGAAGCACAGCAGTATGTGGATGGTATGCCATATTGATGGGAAAGCTATTTTCCAAATATGGTCTGGATGAAGCACTTCGAATTTTCCGAAGAGTCTTTGATGATGACGAAAAGCTGGAAAACGATCAACTGGTTCTCAGTTCAGGTGCCCTGGAAGGTGCTGGAGCCTTTTGGGACAACAAAGTGCAAAAGGCAATTCAGGATGGAAGACGGAAGAATAAGACAGAACCCGCACAGTTCCATACGAAACTGGCTAACGAATTGCACAAGCCCAGACGAGTGCATTTCAAAAGACGCAAGGTGAAGAGCAGAGCAATTGACCATATATGGAGTGCAGATCTCGTGGATATGCAACGGTTTGCCCGAAGCAATAAGAACATCAAATTCCTGCTAACAGTCATCGACTTATACAGCCGCTATGCCTGGGCAATGCCTTTGAAATCGAAGACGGGTACCGCCGTGAGAGATGCGTTCGATAAGATTGTCAGTACATCCGGAAGGACACCGCTAAAACTCTGGGTAGACGAAGGCAAGGAATTCTACAATGCCCCCATGAAACGATGGTTATCACAACACAACGTCATCATGTACAGCACCCATAACGAGGGTAAAGCGGTGGTGGTCGAGCGCTTCAATAGAACGTTGAAGGCAAGAATGTGGCGTCACTTTACAGAGAAATCCACGAACACGTACCTCAATGTCCTACCTCATCTACTAGACCGCTACAACCAGTCAAAGCATAGAAGCATTGGGATGACACCTCACGAAGCATCGAACGATAGAATACCAAAAGATGCAGATCAACAAGACCCCCTGCAGTCAAAACCCAAGTTCAAAGTGGGTGACGAGGTGCGCCTAACCGTATCTAAGCGTCATTTCGAGAAGGGCTACACTGCGAACTGGACGGAGGAAGTATTCGAGGTGGATGAAATCCTATCAACATCACCACACACCTACAGGATTCGTGATCTGATGGGAGAACACATCATCGGATCGTTTTACGAAGCAGAACTGCAACACGCCAGAGAGACCGGTTTGAGATTCGACAAGGTGTTAAAATACAACAAGGATCAACGTCTTGTGCAATGGAAAGGCTACACAGATAATAAATTCAATACCTGGCTCACAAAGAAGGATGTGAACAGTCTTCGGTCATGATTCACAATGTCATTCATATTGAAAAATAAAAAATAAATGATTGAGTGCTATGTACAAGCTGATGGCGTTCATGAGAATTATCGCATGAGTATGAGGGGTATACTGCTGGACACTTTCACGAGTGCGTTAGCACGACGAAAAATATAAGGGATACGGTATGTACAGAGTACGAATGGTATAATCCAGTTATCCCATGTACTATTCCAAATAGAGCGCGATCAGCACTAAGACATGTATCGATTATCCCACGAGTACGAGCAAGAGTACATGTACTCTTGGTACGAGGGATACACCGCTAGATATTTTCATGAGTGCGTCAGCACGATTGAAAATATAATGGGTACGGTATGCACAGAGTACGAATGGTATAATCCATTTATCCCATGTACTATCCCAAATAGAGCGTGATCAGCACTAACATCTCCCTTATTTACTCTGTCGCAAGACCCGGGGAATATTCGTGCTCCGAGCGGGGAATATCGCTCTATTGACAGTTGAGTCCTCTTTCCAAGATTCCTTTTGAATTCCTCTCTACCATCTCTGTATGAGAAGAGACCACGGAATTCCGTATATGTATAGCATCCACCGATCGTGCAGTTCGCTGTGATGTCATTGCACAGTGTATGTATATTATGTGCATGTGTGTGTGTGTGTTTGTGTGGTACATGATGCATCCTACAATCCACTGTGACGTCAATGCACACTCCATGATGTGCGCATCCATGGTCCGTGTGCCTTACGTATTTCCACCCCTGAAAATATATGAAAATCAAGTACTATGAGAGTAAGAATTATATGAGCAGAAAGCTAGAAAAATCCTCCGTCTCATCGACCTTTCAATAGAAGAAAGGCATTCACATCTCAATCTGATATCATAGTCGAAAGATTCCAAACCCGAACAAAAAAGACTCACCATGACGGGGGCGTCTTTCCGCTTTCGAAACACATCGTGTTCTCCAAGGTCGTCACCTCCCCGTGGCGTGACCCCTTGGTCTTGTTTGAGACGTCTAGACGTAGCCTTGTTTACAAAGGTCATCGCGGCGTGAACTTTGACCTCGAGGTGAAGTAGTCTCAACCTGCAGTTTCATTATCGACTCCTTCTTGCAGTGTGAAGAAGCTAAAATGGCGTGGACATTTTCTGAGACGTGCAGAGCAGAGAAATGGTATTTATTTTCATGCGATAATGAAGAGTTCTCAATCCGTCGCCTCAGTGCTAGCAAGACAACCAGGGATCTTGACCCGATGATAGCACATCCCAGAAGATTCGATATGTCACCACTCACTGCTGCTGAGTATATTATCTGCAGGGTCACCAGCCTGATCTTGAATGTGAAGAATAGGAAACAGCACCTTCCTAAAATCGTCATCGGTGGTGTGGAGGACTACGGAACTATTAGTGAGACTGATGATGGTGTCATACTGCGAAGGTGGACTGATGGTAGACACTCATTCTACAAGCTTAGTGACATGCGTGACGAACCGTGCTCTCAACACATCATCGACCTCTTCGCTGATGCAACCTATTTGGATTCCAGCGACGTAATGCAACTTGTCAAGGAGGTGAACGAAAAATGAAGTCTCTCGAGTTGATCGTGTGCGTGTACGACGTAGTACCAAGGCCGTTCAACTCCGTGCCGTTGCAACAAGAGTAACGCGGATTCGTGTGCGAGTTGGTACGATCGACATCGGCGACGATGGATTTATCTCCAAATTACCCGAGTCGACTGTTGACACGATGGCGGTGCAAAGGAGGTCGTCGACTGACAGTTCCATTGCTGACTGGGTGGAACCATTGGTGCACATCAGAGCGTCCGACAACTCCATCTCGTACTGCGTGTCACGGAAGAGATCATGGGTGAATCCATCCTCACACGTATTAGAAGAGTAAACTTTGTGGTCTCTCATCCAATACCAGCTTGATGAAATCAGGACAACAAGAACTGAATTGTACTACCTTTCTCCTCCACTCCATTGCGATATTCACTGTTCGTTCCATTATTCTTTGTAATGACATGTATCGTATCTATCAAGAACTGACCTTTCTGACGTGTGTGCGAGCAGGACCATTTTTGAAAAATTGCATGGGGAGGTGGGGTAGGTCACGGAAAAAACTTCATGATAAACACCATATTCAACATTCTACTTTTTATACCCACTCCCATCCGGGGCAAGGTGGCCCAAAAAAGTGAGATTCAAACCCACATGTGCACAACACATATTTTCAATAATACCCCATTTTTTGGGGTCAGGGCACCCCCTGGCACATATTTTTATCCGCAAAAAAACCGGGCCAAAAATAATTTTCACCGCAAAAATGGGGTACTATTAGTACCCCATTTTTCAATAATACCCCATTTTTTGGGACCCGGGCGCCCCCTGGCCCAGAACCCGCTCGTACATTCCTACTCTTGTTAGTTATCCTGAATAATCCAGTCTCTTACTTTCCTGCATTGTCTGTCCCTGTTGTTGATGTCGCTGTCCTCTGTTTTCAGAACATCGACTTCATGCCGACCATTCTGTCTCGGTTCGATATGATCTTTATTATCAAAGACACACACAATGAGGAGAGGGATCAGGTATGCTCTTGGTGTTCATGGTTGTGGCTTATGTTGTTCGTGACCAGCTTGTTTGACCGGTGCTGAATTCTAACGTGCAGCCTTTGGCTCTTCCTGGCGTGTGAGGTTGTCCTCCTCAGCGCCTCCACATCTCGCTTAGTTTTGCCTGAGTGGTCAATGAGATATGGCATTTCTTCAATTTGGATTGTGCCCAAGGGGTGAGAGTTTTCTGAGCGTAATCTTCGCTGTGTATTCTTTGTCTGTGGCTTATCCAGACTCTGGCCAGACATGTTATGCGCGTGCATTTGAATGCTGCTGCTCGCACGCGTACGGATGAAGCTGAGGGAGAGCTCAGTCTTGGCGAGTTAAAGAAGTTTGTCAAATTCTGCCGGAAGTAAGTAGAGTGAGCCTGTCCATCTCGTGGCTTATTGATGGAACATCCTATCTGAATGTGGATGTGACTGTGTGTATCTATTACGCCTGAAACGATTATACCGGTTGTTCGAGTAACTGAAGCGATTACACAATCGGTAGAATTTGATAATCGATATTTGCACAGCCTGCCCGTATGTTGGTGGAAATCGACCTTTACTAGAGATATGTTTCAACTTTTTGCCACGTCTAACCCTTGGAACAGCTGCAGCAACCACCTTGGTTTGCAATTTTGACCAAACAGATGAACTCTCCATCTGCATTGTTCTTTAAATGACTGTAAAGTGATGTGTAGGATAGCTGAGTGAAATATTTGCAGCCAGAATGCTTGTTTTACAGACTTAGAACAACATTGGTAATCGAAAGTATAATCGTTAGTCGAATCGTTACAACAATAGGTTAGCCGATGGCCGAAATCTTTACAACAATAGGTTAGCCGATGGCCGAAATCTGTAATCGTTCTCGCCTTGAATTTCTTTTTTGATATTAATTTTCACATAACTCACCCATGTATTGTGTGATTGCATCATTTGCAGCACTTGTGCGCCACGGCTGTCCGCTGATGCTGCGGAAAAACTCAAAAGCCAATACGTATTGATGCGCTCTGGGTCACGGGAGCACGAACTAGCAACAGACAAGAGGTCGAGCATTCCCATTACGGTTCGGTAAGCTGTGTTCGTTGTTGCTCTTTGGATTATCATCTGGGTACGGAATACGATATTCAACTTAATAGGGAGGTTTCGCTCTACGGAATTACGTATGAAAATAACGTGGGAGCTGCACGGAATTTTCATACGTAAAGATCAGCGCTGTTGGGTTTCGCTCTACGTGATTTCTCCACAGCTGCTAAACATGCCTTGTTGCTTTGGAGACGCGTTGGCTGCATGCACCACGAACCGAAACTGCGTTTTCCATCATATTTTGCACTTGATGTACGGTGTGTGTACCTTGTGTTTCGCGCGGCTTGAACTTTGCTATGGATAAATCCCGAAAATGCGAAACATATTTCAAAAAGTCCTACGGAGGCGCCAACGTAGGAAACAGCTTTCCTACGGAAATCCGTAGAGAGATTTACGTATGAAAGTTGCCCTCGCTCCCCAGCGTGTACGACATACAGACTTTCATACGTAATTACGTAGAGCGAAACCTCCCTAATATCGAGTCTTGATTTTTTTGTTCAAACCCAACACACAGTTAACCGTTTTGTGTTGATGCTTGCTGCTTTCCATATCTGACTAGAACATAGACAGGTTTGCACAAGGTAATGAGTACCAGCACATCTATCTCTCTCTCTCTCTCTTTCTCTCTCTCTCTCTCATCGACTGCAATAGGCATGCGTTGCTAACTTGCCTGCTTGCTTCTGTTACGTGGTGTGTTTGTGTTCTGTTTAGACAACTGGAGGCCGTCGTCCGTATTGCAGAATCCATTGCAAAGATGGGCATGCAGCCGTTTGCCACGGAAGTTCACATCGACGAAGCACTGCGTCTCTTCCAAGTCTCTACCCTTGACGCTGCGCTTTCTGGTAGCTTGACCGGCGTGGAAGGATTCACTCCTGTCGAAGACCAGCAAGAAGTGCAGCGATGCGAACAGCAGCTGAAAAGCCGTTTCCCTGTTGGCTCCCAGGTTAGTAGTGACTTTGGTGGTGTCTCGCTAGAAGCAGTTCAGAAGTAGATTGGTTTGATCTTTGGTCATTGCAAGGTGCCTGCATTTCCAGGGTGCATGATTGTTTTGTATGTTCTGGCGTGTTTTGCTTCCACCAGGTGTCGGAACAGCGCATTGTCTCAGATTTTATGTCAAAGGTGAGTTTGCTGTGTGCATCATGCACTGAAATCAAATTGCAACACGTCCATGCTCAGTGCGATCATCAGACAAGATGGGGATACTGTTGGCCATGAGTATAGTAACACATCACAGCAAGTGAGCAGAGCGGTGTGTGTGTGTGTGTGTGTGTGGTGCTAGGACCACGTAGTCCCCGGTGCTATTATGTTCATTGGGTCGGATTTCTCCAGCCAGGATTGCACTTCTTGAAGTTTTTTTCTGAAGACTCTAATGTGGTTCCCCTCACATAAGTAGCAAAACGTTGTTCCCCAGATTTGCTTAGTCAGAGTACTCTGACATCTAGTGGAGTCAGGTTCCAATGGCCTTTGATGTGTGTGTGTGGGGGGGGGGGGGGGGGCATTGTGAGCAAAAAAATTGATGCAGGCCTGAGCCTTCCATAACGGTTGTGTGTATACATGTGTGTGTCCTTACAGAACTTTGCTGAGCGTACCATCATGACTGTCATCCACGTCATGCTGCGCCGCGGGGAGCTGCAGCATCGCCTTCAGCGCAAGGTCTTGCTGCGAGTTCGGTGAGTCTCAGCACCATTCCTCAATTGCTGTCGCCATTCAGGCTAGGATGCCACCACCCTCTCTACTTCATTTCTGACTTGTACATACCTTTTCTTTCTCCATTGGCTCACGACTCTCTTTTTTTTTCTTTTATGTCCTTGTTGATGCTGTGAATATGTTTTTATCCTTCTTCTCTTTTTTTTTAAATGAAGCTGTCCAATGCTATTGTTTGCAAGTTAAGTTGTAGATTGATATTTGGATTATCCATGTTTTCAACCGCTCCTCCCTTCCTACTCGTAAGTGCTGGCCACTTTCCCAACACTGTTTTTAGCTCCAGGAACGCTTTCTTTCGGAACTTTGCTACCCTCCTCGCTGTGTGGCCCTTGAACGTTGCTCTATTACTACCCATTCTTTCTTTCATCCTATCTCTTTGTACGGTATAGACGACTTGTGTTGGTCACCCGAATGTTGGGAAATACATGACATTCATTGTATGTTATCAAGAGTATGACCAAGTGAAGAGTGCAGGAGTCACAACTCCCGCATGCAGTCCTGCCCGGCAGAATTTCAAGTCCATGCGTGCCATGCTCACTGTAGGTGTGTTTTCTAAATTCTAATGCCCATGCATGCAAGCACACAGGATGTGAACAGGTCTCATGTTTGCCTGTGTGTATGAGTTCTCTACAGGCTCAGATGAAAGTCCATTTGGACGTCAAAAGTGACGTCAACTTGAAATTATTCCTGTTGGGACAGGACTGAACGTGAGAGCTGCATGTAACCCTCATAACGTACATTGTACTCAGTCATGCTGTCAGGTTCGTTGAAAGTCCTGCTGTCAGGTTCGTTGAAAGTCCTGCTTTGGTTGTCAACATCACTGTACGTGTTGTGCGCTGTCGCTCCGGCATGCAGCTGACGCTGGACGGCAAGTACACATGTGTACTGTGACCATTGCGGCTATTTCCACGATTACGTCATACTTGACACTGGTCCGCGATACGTGTGAGCTACTTGTACATGCTAGAGAGCAGATGGCTGAGTGTGAGCCACCAGCACAGCATTGTTCCCTGATCAGATTCAACATTCATTCATGACAATCCGGAGTCCAGGATCAGGGACTCAGGGAGTCGTGTTTCTGTCTTGGTGATGTCCCTGAGTCATCACCTGATCACAGAATAAAGCCCTCCTCGAAGCACGTGACACTGCATGCAGCTTTGCTGCTGCAGCTGGAGCCTGCAGTCTGAGTTCAGAGCTGATTTCTCCATTGTTGGCCCTGCCATTTCGTTGGGGAGGATCATCCCTCCTACACACACAAACACACACACACACAACATTGCAAGGCTACATCAGTAGATCTACATGTAGAATTATTTTGTAGATGTAGCTGTCGACATGCATGTGCGAGTTTTACACAGGGTAGGTCTACGGTAATCATACTCGGGTACGGGAACAACAAAGTCCGTGACGTCGACCCGTCGTAGATTGCTCGCGTCCTCGATCGATCGATGTCGCGTTGCATGTTCTTGGCAAAATTTTCTAGGAAAACAGACTGCAGCCTAGCCTTCTGAGCTGAGTAGCTGGGGCGGAGGTGGACGAAAGGAGGTGAAGCGTAGTAGTTGAAGCCATAGGTAGTAGAGAGGCTGATCTGGCCAGTAGAAGTGCAGGATGAGCAGGCAAGTCTACAAAGAAGGCACCCTCCTGAAGAGGGGTAAAATGAACAAACAGTATAAGGAGCGACATTTCGTTGTTGACAACAAATGGGCACATTATTTTCAAGGCGGAGTAAGATTCCTGATTCACCATTCGCAAGCCAAGTAGCAGGATCTTCTAATGTAGAATATTCGTAAATGTTTCTTGCAATTTTAGAAAGGAGCACCACAAGGTTCGATCAGCATTGAGGCAATTACCTCAGTAGGCGATATTGGTGTCGTGGAACCGGGTGCATTTTCGGTAGGTGGTCCTACAAAAGTTAGGTACTTCAGCGTCATCATATGGATTGCTAAGTGCTGGTAGCTATTTGTGCTTTCTCCGTTTTTTTTTATTGAAGGTGGATATCCCTGGGCGTCAATATGTTTTCAAAGGAAGTAAGTGTTGAACTCTTATTCTCAAGATTTAAAATTGTTGATTTCTAGTTCAAGAAAATCAGTGTTCTGGAAACCTGCTGTATGGCATTTACCGTAAATTAATGCGGCAAGTGAAGTCCGACCTCATGTATGAAACAAGGTCGTTGCAAGTGCACAGCTCAATATTCGTAGTACAGACATTTTTAATCCAGCACCCTCGATTTCTAGTAGGATTTCTTGAGGAACAGATCGTTCCCAGCAGTTTAATCCGGCGCTCGCAATCCGTCTTCGGCAGGCCTTTCCCGACACAGACGATCAAGATGTGTGTACATCGTGCTCGTGTATGTCGTCTCCATATAGCCATGCATATGCAATGTCACAATGTACACTTAGGATGCGTTCTAAAATTCTCTCGGAAAAGTACGAGACTCTCCGAAAAGTTGGAGAGCTGTTCACTCTGGATTTAGTAGATTCTCCGAAGGTCTCCAAGCTCTCCAAGCAACCAAGGTAGTTGAAACTTGGAGATTCCCGCGTTTCGGGGTCAATGCATGCGAACTACTGCTAAAAACCACGTGTTGATCATGCGTGTAGGACATTCCCTTTCGCATATGCAGAATGTGTACTACATTTGCGTCACTCAAGACCCCTTTGGCAATTCGCATGGGCGAAAGATCTCCGAATTCTTCAGGACCAGTCCAGTTTCTTCGACTTCCAGGAGAAATTTCTCTGAGAAGCTAGAGAAAAGTACATTGTAGAGGACTCGTCCCCCAATCCGTCTGATACACCGAAAATATACACATCATGTGGTAGTGTCAAGAGTACTTAGCCTCAAGAGTATGCAGCTCTGATCTTCATGCTGCTTGTGCTGTGTACGGTGCCTTCATTATGTACTAGGGAGGTTCCGGAGTACGATTTTTCGTGCCAAAATCTGTAGAGGCGCTACGGATTTTTTATATGTCGTTATCGAGTAGTGAAATGTTCTGGAGTACGGAACTTATGTGTTTGCCGTCATTGCCTAGGTTACGATCGCAAACACGTCACATTCCCGCGCTATGCTTTGTTATTTTGAAATTTTGTACCGAAATCAAAACTTCCCGCGAAAAATTGATGTTTCTCGTACCAAATTTGTATGCGAAAAATCTTTCTGCACCCGATGACGCAAAAACTCCATACGAAACATGGTTCGTATGAAAGCCAGTCCACACGGATTCTCCATGCCAAAAACTCTGTAGCGCCCATACGGATTTTGGCACGGAAAATCGTACCCCGGAACCTCCCTATTGAAATGACGCTCAAGTCGGCTGGATTTGATTTGATTATCATTTATGTTCGTTATTTTCACGCATGATGCAGTATGTTCAAGGGCAGTGCCTGTACGCGGCGTATCACACGCAAAGCCTTCCGAAGTCTCCGAGAAAACACACTTGGACGATGGGAACCATAGCAGATCAATAATGACACAATGATCCTGCTCGTAGCCCTGTTCATGGCTACGCAATATGAGCAACGCACCACACAGACCCCATGTGCGAAGTTGCATACTCCTGCGGTTATAACATCTTGATATTGCCATTGGGTATAGACGTTCGTTGATGCAGCAGAAATCTTCCAAACGGATGCATCCAGATTGGAGAGGTCTGACTATACTAAAGCTGTTCAGACCCTGCGCTGTTCCAGTGGAGATTGGATAGAACTTATTGTATAGCGATACCCCTTGGGAGCTGAGTCGCCCTAGTCGATCCGTCACTAAATCCGACTGTCCGAAAGGGTGGGTGGCGAGCAGCAGGAATTAGTTGTAAGCTCAGTCTGCATTCTATGCATTGCTATAACCAATCTCCACTGCATTGCTCATGAAGTCGGATTTCACTTGCATCAACTGTAGGACATCTAGATACCAAGCATTTATCATTCATGCTAGACTTTAATTTCAACAAAAATAATACTGTCCCTGAACTTCAAGATAAAACATATTTTGGCCTTGGGCCATGATCAGGATTGATAAGAAACAGACGATGAGGTGGACCCAATATACATGCTAACCTTGACTTTTTTTTAGCGCTTTTTGTTTCTCCTGTTCCATTGACATCCACCCACCTTCCCCGTATACAAGAAAAATGGGGAGAATAGCCTTTATCATGCTGAACATACAGTACACATGTTGATAACTCTTCATTTAGCGGACAGTACTGCTTCACCCAGTGTGGACTCATCATCGCAGCACAGAGAAACGAGGCCAGATTTTTTCTTCTTCTCCTAAATTTATGAAGCCATAGTTTACCCACCTTACTCCTAATGGTTTCGTTTTGTGTTGCTATGTGTGTACTGTGTATGTAGCAACGGATGGGGAGACTAAGTTATGGCGAACCGCTTTCATTGGCGCCTGCAACGAGAACAAGAAAGGCTTTTCATGACAAGATTTATTTAGCTACAGAGAAATTTCTTTAATGGCACTGGATTCTTCGAAGGCAAAGACAGATTATTGGAGCAAATTGCTATGCCTGCTACCCAGACTTATTCCATAGCCTATTGCTAGTGCTAAGAGTATATGACAACGGATTTGCTGTTTATTTGCTACAGACATATTCTATAGTTTGATTTGTGCTTCTGCATCCGATGCTTACGCTTTTTTCCCATGTGGAATGCTGTGAAACTGCTTGATTTTTATGTTTCCCTGTCCCATTCCCCTCAGTTTTTATGCCATTCACTCTCGTTTAGGTAATACCAGCCATTTGCCTTGCCTTCCCTGTGGGATAGCGTTGGCTTGCTCAGGTGTCATTCGAATAGCTTTTATTTCATCATCTCACTTGAGTTAAATGCCCACACTTCTCCTCCAGCCTGTCTCCTCTTGTCTAGGAGCTGGGTTCTCAGCCTCAGCTCTCTATTTCTCTCTGTCTCTCTCTTCTCTCTCTCTCTCTCTCTCTCTCTCTCTCTCTCTCTCTCTCTCTCTCTCTCTCTCTCTCTCTCTCTCTCTCTCTCTCTCTCTCTCTCCTGCTGAAAGTGGCACGTGTCCAGTTTTCCGCAGCTACCGATAATGTTACAGTTTAGTTTCCGTAAAGCACTATGTTCACCGTGTGAATGGTTGTAATTGTTGTGCTCTGCTCTTCATAGATTTTTTCTTCTTTTGTGTTAGGCTACCTCTTGCTGCCTGGGTGCTTCTGTTGGTTTATATCTTTGTGTGTTGTGGATTTCAGCTTCAGTCCTTTACTCTGCGCACACTCTGCTTATTTATGTGCCCTGTTTAAATATGGGGCGATAAAGCTGCCGTTGCTTTGGCAACTGTTCTAATTTCATTTCCTACTGTGAACGAATTCACACCCTTCGAATGACAATTGTGTTGCTGTCAAGGCGTGTGATGTTCCCCTCCTAGGCCTCTCACTACTCTCTCTGCTCTGCTCTCCTCTCTCTCTCTCTCTCTCTCTCTCTCTCTCTCTCTCTCTCTCTCTCTCTCTCTCTCTCTCTCTCTCTCTCTCTCTCTCTCTCTCTCTCTCTCTCTCTCTCTCTCTCTCTCTCTCCATCTATCTCAGGCACAGTGTGCACCACATTAGCACGCTACAACTTGTTACACTCTGTTGATCTCCATGATTTGAACAGGATACCTGGATGAGTTTGCGTGATAGTTTTCCAGGTAGGTACGATGATGGCAGTATACTACTTCGAGTAGTATCACAAGGCAGACAGTGCACCGTAAGAAAGCAGTTTTCGTACTAAGGGGGCGTTCGAATTGTCTTTATCAACTGTTCGAACAAATTTTTAAAAGAGATCAGTTGAAGTGTCCCATTACGGGCATTAGAACGGTTTCTATCGTTTTAGAGTTTTCAGTGGAATAGTAATGGCGATGATGACGTCCGATCAGATCGACCATCTCCACGTACTATGTGACGTAGCTATTCCGAACTCTTCGGAACTACAATTATTATTATGATCCACCTCCCCCGTCGGATGAGGTTGTACGGTTATGGAGTTTCGAGGAATTTCGTTTTTCTGAAGAGGCCACCTCTTGTACTTTTACAATAAAACATGTTTGTAGTTGTTGTATGATTGTACTGTACGAAGAGTCCATAAACGTATGCACTCTTGCCCAGTCTTGGTACTACTACACACTGTACTATTTGTAGTAATTAATATAAATTTTTGTACCACAAGTCCTACTCCCTGGCTCCCGAATCCCGGCCACAGGCCGGTATGTGTGCCAACCGGGGTCCAGTACGCACGTGCACGTGTGCTGCGCTCGGGGAAAACCCTAACATTTTTTGAAATGAGAGCATGCAAGCAGCAGGACAAGTCGAGGCTTGTCGACTGTTTCAAACATTTTCTCTTCTTTTGAGTTGAAAGAAACATTGAGTACTGGTAGATGTTTTACCATGATTATGCCCTTGACAAATGCTATGGCACCAAATAGTTGGAATTATATCTTGAGAGCCGTTGGGTTTTCCATAATGTCTGTTGGCAGCTTCATCAGCTGTGGGTACTGGGGCGAACGTCGTAGTGCATGTAAAACGTAATCAGAAACTGATCTACAAGGATGGAGAGTTCCACTTTTTCAGTTCGCATTGTGACGGCGGACTTCTACTCAGAAGTTCCGTTGCGTACAGTGGACACAGTTTACTCGGAAGGTCGGGCTTCCTCCGTGCGTCGTGTACCAGTCGTGCGTGTGTTTGGAACCACTCCTGCAGGCCAGAAAGCCTGCGTTCACATCCATGGCCTGTTTCCCTATCTGTACGTGGCCTACGATGGAGAAGGTGACTCCTCGCCGACTGTGGAGCTCCTTGAGCAGCTAGCCTTCAGTATCGATAATGCTCTGCAAGTGTCTCTGGGCCAGGGATCCCGTCAACAACATCATGTATTCAAGATAACACCTGTCACTGGAATGTGAGGTTACAATGAATAAGTAATACTTGTTATTTACATGTACGTGTACAACTGAATAGGAATCATCATTTTTGTAATTTTGGGCAAGTGTAGAAAACTCCCAAACCTGCCTGGTGGGCACAGTGATAAAAATAACATTAAAAATTCACCACAGTTCACAACACTTCACAGACAATGTATGTAATGCCCATGCGTGCGATCTCTGCTACTTGGTACTGCAGCAGGGCAGCTTGTATCACGTCGGCATGAAAATTAATTATCTCAAAGTGGCCTAATCCATGGCCGTGTGACGTTGTGTGCTCTGGCTTTTGGCGCAGTGCTCATGACCTATGCGTGCACTTGCAGGTTACTTGGCTAGTAACAAGAGATCCACACGATGTAGGGTTGCACCTCCATCACCAGCGGAACATTTCAGAAGCTTATCACTGCAGTCTGTGTACAGTATTCACGCCCATAAAAGGACAAGCACTTATATTCGAATACAAAGGCACCTCCACGTATAAAGGCATGACAAAACTCAAGACCCAAGAGTGTATTTTGAAGACTTGAATACTGTAATTTCACAAATTTTCGGTGTACTTTTATTTTCGGTACTTTCGGTGCGTCTGTTTCATACCTAAAATTTCAATACACCGAACAAACACTAACACACATAATCCAATAGGGAACTGCTTGTCTGTACCGAAAAGTTCTGTTCACCTAACCTAGCCTGTTGACCTCATACCGAAAATATTGAGCACCGAAAATTTCTGAAATTAGAGTACTCGTATTGAAAGGCATGCCCTTGTATTCGAAACATTTGCTTCCTGGCGAAATGGAAAAAAACATTTTTCGCATTATAAGGGCATGCACTTGTATATGGATGAATACGGTATGTGGGTGGGTATGTGGGTGGGCAAAAGGTCAGTAAAGATGGAATAGTCAGCTGTCAACACACACTGAACATCACACAAAACGCTCTTATCCTTGGAACAGTCGCTGAATTGTTACTGACGCCCACTTATGTCTCGTAGACTGAGTCTTAGTCCATACATGTATGAACATCTTACCAGCACCATATACCAGCTCTTGCTTTGACTGCTCTTGCTTTGACTGCTCTTGCTTTGACTGCTCTTGCTTTGTTTTGCAGTCCTTATTATGGATATCATTCCCATCCTAGGACGTTCCTGAAGATTTTGCTATACAGCCCTATGTTGGTACCAAGGTATGTGCCCGGGAGAGTGTTGTACCACAGAGTATACGCATGACTCATGTAGTTGCACCTCCCACTGTCAGCATGTGTGTGTGTGTATGTGTGTGTGTGTGTGTTTGTGTTTGTTCGTATGTGTGTGTTTGTGTGTGTGTGTGTGTGTGTGTGTGCGTGCACGCGTGTATGTGTGTGTGTGTGTGTGTGTGTGTGTGTGTGTGTGTGTGTGTGTGTGTGTGTGTGTGTGTGTGTGTGTGTGTGTGTGTGTGCATGTGTGTGCACGCATGAGATGTGTGTATGCATGCGTATGCGTGTTTGTTTCCAACTGCCCCATCTCCCTCTGTACCAGACTACATGAGTACTTGGAGGGCAGAGATCTGTTGCGGACGTACACATAACTTGCTGCTGTGCTTTGCGAGGCCACAGCCTATCCCTGTTGTCTTGTGACACAGCAGTGTACATTCTGTTTTTTAGTGCATGCAACCTTGCCGTCATTTTTCTGTAAATGTTCTCTGTGTCACTGTGTGTATGTATGTGTGTGCGTGTGCATGTACTTGTGTATACATGCGTGTTTGTGTGACTGTGTGCATGGTTTTATAATTTCATGTACCGGTAACTGTTATCGGGGTTTTGTTGTTAACAGACTGGCTGAGCTATTGCGCAATGGCGCCATCATGCAGAAGTTACTAGAACCATATGAAGCTCACATACCTTTCCTCATGCAGGTGAGAAACCAAGGCACAGCTGATTGATTAATTGATTGATTGATAACTCGTGTGGTGTGTGTAGTGCTCATCAACGTTTGTTCATGGCTAGCGGTTGACTATCTTTGCCAAGCATGGAACACAGCCCCGTCGATTTACATGTATTACTCGCCTGGGCTGTGGTTGTGTCTCCGCATTGGTGTAGCCAAAAGTAACTCAGCTCTTACGCTCTTGGTGTAACAGTGCTCATGATTCTCTGTTTAAAAAATGTTTCCCCTGAGACAACAATGCTGGAACGCTAAAAAAGAGCACACACTCCAGGTTCTTTAACAACAACAGTTTGAAAAGTTTCACCTGAAGAGAAGGCACAACAGTTTACTTGTGACACTTTTCAAATTGTTGTGTAGAATTTGTAGTGTGTGCTCTTTCTAATAGTGTTCTCTGTTTCCACAAGTTATATAATTATAGCTCTGCTCCTGTGAGCATTGAGCACTCTATCGGACCGCAGGACTCTGATGTCTGATTCTCTGTTTATGTAGGTTTTCATGGATTATAACCTGTATGGAATGAGCTTCCTGAACTTGGCGTCTGTCAAATTCCGTCTTCCCCTGCCAGGTAAAATGAAAGAGTGAACACATGTTTAATACTGTGCTCGTGTTTATGTGTCAGGTGTTTGATTGTGTATCCCAGTTGTTGTGACAGGGTGTCGGTAATTAGA
Organism: Sycon ciliatum; assembly: GCF_964019385.1. Taxonomy (NCBI): domain Eukaryota; kingdom Metazoa; phylum Porifera; class Calcarea; order Leucosolenida; family Sycettidae; genus Sycon; species Sycon ciliatum. The sequence goes on from NC_088646.1 coordinate 24,505,884, forward strand.
CTTACTGGGGAACCTGTATGTATCAATAGCTCTGCTGGTAGCCTATTTACTCTGACCTCAACTTCCGCACCCCCATCTGTCCGCTACTTGACCAGTACGCAATGCAGCTACAATGCCAGTCATCGTCCTGGAAATGAGAGGCATTCACCTCTCTGGACCCAATTTCACTGATTTGAGCTATGGCAATGGTGACAACCGTTGCAAGAAACGTTTGTGCAGCTCCTCGTACCCACATGCCTGCGCAGAGTCATGCGCTGCTTTAGCTCTGAGGGCTTGACATGGGGGATGCGTACACATCACACACGCGTAGAATAGTGTATGGATGTACGGAACTCACAGTGTACATTGCACGCTGGTGAAGACTAGCTTGTGAGCACTATGCTATTATGTAAAAAGTCTTGCTAACAAAATTTATAGTGTTCACTGTATGCTGATGAAGACTAGCTTGTGCACACTATATGTAAAGTCTTGCTAACAACAGATTCTGTTTTTGGTTGCTTTCTTTGTTTGTTTCTCCTTTTACTGCCCTGTAGCAGGAGAAGGTGATGCGGACAGCTCGTTTTCCCTGAGCGGTAGCTCGCACTCCAACAGGCAGATTTGCAGAGCTCGTTGGACCACATCAACTGTTATTCGGTACAGTACGCATTTTTGCAGCTTGGTGTGCAGTAGTCCCGTAGGATTGGAGGACTTATGTTGAATGTGGCAGTGAACAACCTAAGGAGATGACCCCCGGCCATTCAGCGGCATTCGCTGGATAAGTTAACCTTCACTGAGGAATTGAGTGGTTGTTACTCCAGTACAGACACTGCGTAAAATTTATGGTACTAGAACGCTGCTTTAACCGGGCTCGCGATGTTTCACACGATGTGACATGGCACTGTTCAATGTTACGAGGCTTTGATTATGCTGAAGTTAGCCTCCTCCTTTTCCATTCTGTACTAACAGTTTTTATTTATTTTTTAACCCTGTGCATCTGTTTTTAATCCGTGTTGTAGTGGACAGTTGATGGACCTAGTTCCACGGCAGAGCAAGTGTGAGCTGGAGCTCGATGCAGTTGCCTGTGATATACTCAACCAGTACGAAGAAGTCACAGGTGAGCTACACCTTGCTGGCATTATTGTTATCCTATTTCTGCCAGATCATGGGATGGTAGCGTCCCACGGAAGCAGAAAGGCGGTTCTTGACCCGCCCTGTGCGCGAATCTGAGTCAATTTTTTATTTTCTTATTTTCATTTTGCTAGGGTCACAGTTGTACACTTTATACGCATACTTACTTGGTCTCCTTGTTTGCTTGTTTGCTCCAGGTGGCGTGGCTAATCCTGGAATCGCTGCCATCTGGAAAGAGGAGCAGAAGCGCTGCTCTACCCTCGGACTGCCGCCACCAGAGAGGTTAACATCACCAGGCAAGTTGCTTGTGTGTTGCGTTGCGGGTGTGCTTCCACGCGCTGTTTTGCTGACTTGGAGTCAAGTTCACCTTGCTTTTGGCTGCGTACACTCAAGGTGAAAATGATGAAGGGGATCATCTAATGCTATGCAATCAAGTTTTTTTCCATCCTTGTATCATGCTCTGTCTGTTGGGGAACAGATAGGGGTGACATGGAGGACGTGCCTTGTGAGAAGCGTTTGAAGCGTGATCTTCGGCGTATCGTGAAGCAGCGACTGTAAGTACATGTATTTATGGCTTTGTTATACCATTGCATTCCAGTAAAATGTATTTTTGCATGGTGTGTACAAATATGGCCAGCAGTGAGCTGCTTATGTGCAACGGCAAGGGAGAGGGTCACAACATTGTTTTCGGGAAACCACGCAAGTATTGAATGCTCTATAACATTTTAAAATGATGTTTGGGGGGGGGGGAGGGTACACTGAATTCCTATAATTAGCGCTTGCACCCGAATGCATCAGAGCAGTGTATAGGAAATGGGAGTCTACAATGTGACCTGTGTGGTTAGATCGTTAAATGACTGCCTGTTCCGAGCCACCGATTGCAGTGTCTCCAGGCCATTCAGACGTCGAAGACGCAGGGAGGTCTCCTTAGCTAGCTCGGTATCTATCACCACCAGTAGGGTGAGGCACAGGTGTCCTCGCCAGCCCAGATTCTGTTGCTGGAAGTATGCTGTCATGCTCGCCTGCGCTGGAGGTGCATCAGGGAGACGTACAACATGGCCAAATAATTTCCATGGTGCTCTTCTGCTGATTCCCGATATTGGCTTGGCATCACAACGGAGTACTGTATGTAGATCAGCGTTAGACATTATTTGTGGGCATGATATTCTTAAAAGATGGCAGATCTGCTTCCTGTGGAAAGCATCCGTTGCTGTTGCATCCCGAGATGAAAGCACCCACGTGTCCGCTGCCGACCTCAAAAACATGCATTGGTTCGGAATGGTGATGATCTCATGCGTGACCCTCTCACCAGCGTGCGGGAATGTCATCTAAATTCTACATTGGTGGCCGGAAATTGAGAAAGTTTGATTTTCCAAGGGAACTCAGAAATCATCTTATGCGTTTTTTTGCAGGTTGTTGAGTATAATGTTGTCAAGCCTTCTTTGAGTACTATTGCTGCTGGTTATGACTTGCTGCAGCTGCCAGAATGTTATTATACAAAATGTGTTGTGCATTCTTATTGGCTTGATAGTGTGGGCTTGAGTGCCATTGTGGAAAAGGAGGTCTGTCTTTGTTGCTCTTTGCTTACCTCCAGGGCATCGCCAATGGTACCAAAACAGGAGAGCAGTCAGGCAAACCAGTAAGCTGCCACTGTCGTGATTAATAGACTGATTATTCTCCGTGTTTGATGAGGATAGCGATATTACCTCAGTTTGAACTTGGCAATACCCCTGATCACAGATATTGCAGATATTGCCTTTGGTATATGCATATACTTGCATACACTTGTGCCAGTGGTTGTGAGACTTTCCACTCCCCCCACCGTTAGGCGCTGCATCTGCCGCTAGGGTTTAGCGGGTGCAAGCGGCCGTCGTGAGTTCCCTTCGGGAACGGACACAATAATTTACTTTACTTAGACATGTATATGCCTTCCTGTATTGTGGGCAAATCTTTTGACTGGAACACTTTTGGTTGCCGTAAATTACGTTAGAGTGACCCACCATGATGTTCCAGTCAGGGGAAGGAACCTCATATGGCCGAGTGCAACTACGTTCATTACCTGTAAGAACTTGTAAGTGTAGTCTACAGGATCACACATGGTCCCGCACCAGCTCACTGTTGCGTTGTGATCGCTGCCGCTCGACGTTGAGATGAGTACGGATTAACTGCCCAACGTGCAATGTGCGGACAACTTGCGTGTTATATGACCTCACCCGAAACATGACCATGACGGGTTCCGTGTGGTCAGGAGTTTTTGCAATTCCTAAACGAGAGCGTGACAGCCTTGTATAAATCCATTACTCTTTGCCTCTCTTGGAGTTTCTTTCATTGTATGTGCACTGGTACTATGTGCGTTGCAGATCCACTGGTGTTCTGCTGATGTCCACGCTGTTTGAAGACTCTGAAATGGCCACGAGTGGTGCGTACAGTTCCCGTTGCTTGGATTGTGTGTTTCTTGTCATGGTGGTTAAATACTGGTGATCTAGTACTGGTTGCTGTGCTGTACTTGACACCTGCAAGAGTTTTTTTTACATACATGCATTTTCACCCTTGAGATTCCCATAATAGGCATCTATTTGCCTTTGGAAAATCAATAAAATATAAATAAAAAAGAGAGAAGAAGTTGACTATCTTGTCTCTCTGTCTCTGTCTCTCTCTCTCTCTCTCTCTCTCTCTCTCTCTCTCTCTCTCTCTCTCTCTCTCTCTCTCTCTCTCTCTCTCTCTCTCTCTCTCTCTCTCTCTCTCTCTCTCTCTCTCTCTCTCTCTCTCTCTCTCTCTCTCTCTCTCTCTCTCTCTCTCTCTCTCTCTCTCTCTCTCTCTCTCTCTCTCTCTCTCTCTCTCTCTCTCTCTCTCTCTCTCTCTCTCTCTCTCTCTCTCTCTCTCTCTCTCTCTCTCTCTCTCTCTCTCTCTCTCTCTCTCTCTCTGTATATTTTTTACTGCCTGGCTATGTGCAGATGATGACATGCCGCAAAGTCAGCCGGCGGATGCAGAGGCGCTCATGTCTTCCCAGAGCTGGCTGTTAAACTCTGGTAAGCGGTCGTTGCAGAACACTGAATGGTAGCTTTGCTGCCAAGCGCCGCTGTGTTTGTTGCCAGCAGCCTGTTATTTGCGGACAAAAATCCTCCACTTTGTGTTGTGTTTAGTAGGTACCGTGTCTGTGTTTGTATGTTTGTTGTGATGTTCCTGTTGAGGCTTTGATTATTTTGTCTTGTGTACTGCTGACGGTGTGCATTTGGGTATTCTGTGTGGGGTTTGTACTTCAGGTTCCTTCTCAGTGCAGCTGCTAGCCAACCTGGATTCGTCGGGTGTGCTCGCAGAAAGCTCACAACCGTCATCTGTATCAAGCTCACAGGCCACTACGCCAGTCAGTGGATCCTCTCAGCCACCTGCAGTGGGCACTGTGTTTCAGGCATCCCAAGATCCACGTCAAGTCTCCAGTCGTCGCTCGTCTACCAACAGCAGCTTCTCGCTGTCCACTTTTGACCTGGAGCAGTTGTTGGAGGATGCCCAGGCCGCCAGTCAAAGTGTCTCGCGACAAACTTACGATGCCGACACAGTCGCTAATAACGGCAGTGTGTCCAGCAATGTTCCATCGACACCAGGCAGTACAAGTCAAGCTGAAGCTCAACGTGCAGTGGGTACCGGTGACCTGGGAGCACTGCTGCAGCTCCAAAAGGAGCGCGACGAATTCCTGGATGACAGCGACGACGATGAGATATTGCGTGAGCTAGCCGAGCAGGACCGGGAGGAGAGCATAGCTATGTCACAGATCTATCGTGGCGACTTGCATGAAGGCATGCCTGGCAGCACAGGGTAGGAATAATAGTACCTATGAAGTGTGGATGTGCATTGCCAGTGTGCTGTTTTGACATGATCGGAGTGTTGCGAGTGAAGGTGAAATGTATTTTGGTTTTTTAGCCAGCACTAAATAGGAGAGACAGATAGGGCACTCTGTTGAGAATGAACATACCTTGGTGTTATTGCTTTTCTATGACTGTGGTATTCTGTGTGCTGTTTAGGCCCACGGCTACTGAGGGGCATGGGTCTGCTTTGGACCTTGGAGCGCCCACGCTCTTGGGCTCTGTGATCGGTGCTCAACCACTCACTCCCAGCTCAGAAGTGCCTGCACAAATGTTTAATTCGTCATTTAATGAGCTGCCACCCTGCAATGCATCCACCCCGGTCGGTAAGTGACATTGTCAGGCCCGGTGGATCCAGTCCGGTTGGTCAGGCCATAGTTTTGGCCACTAAGGGGTTGTCCGTATTTTTCGAAAAATTAAAAAATCCGTCCTCAGGCAAAAAGGGTGTGGGTGGTCAAGAGTGCTGGCGGAATTTAATTTTTTGATTTTCGTACCTTTTTTTTATTTTTTTATTTTTTTCTCCAGTGACTTTCATACACTTGTTGCACTGACATGGCTGTGTAGTGTAGATCTGCTGTAGACGTACTGTAAAAGCAGAAATTTTCGGTGGTGTTTTATTTTCGGTAACTTCGGTGCCGAAATTTTTACCGAAAATAAAACGCACCGAAAATGTCGGTATAGTACTAGTACACTTACCTGGAACGCGGGTTTACCGAAAATTTCCCACCGCCGAACCGCCGATTTTGGAGAATACCGAAAATATTACACCACCGAAAATTTCTGCTTTTACGAATTTCTGCTTTTACAGTAGTGTAGGATCGATTGCCGCAACCACCAGTATGATCTACGACGTGCATGGCCGTCGGTAGACCTACTGCTCACTGTACTTAGCTACTACTAGTAGATCTACTTGACATACACGTACATGTAGGTGCAGTCAGTGAGCATGGATGGGGTCAGGAGTTTTTATTTTCGAGCTGGGCATCGGTAAAAATCAAAAAATTAATGGGAAAAAATGGGGGTGGGTGGGTGGGTCAAAGACAATTTTGCACGAGGACGGATTTTTTATTTTTTCGATAATTACGGACGACCCCTAATGTGTGTGTTACTGCTAAGGAAGGAATGTGCACCCGCCATATTATACACAAAGTATGAAAGACTATGGTATAGCCGGACCAATCAAAAACTGCTTCCACCGGCCCTGGTTGTTCACGGAATGCATGTTATCCTTAAAGACCTCCTCATTGGCAGAAACTGGCAGAGCACCATTTCCTTGCAAAGCGTAGCCCACCTTACGAATAGGTCTCCACGTTATGGTTCTCCTGTCTCAATGGGATAGGATCTTCTTGGTAACCAGCAACACACTGGGCGCCGTGCAGCCCTAGACCTGCAAACACTTTGTAATGCAGCAACGTATATTTGAATAGTCTGTGCGTTTTTTAACCACTGCTGATGCTGTTCAAAGCCTGACTTGCATGCTCATGACATTTTCTGTGTTCTGATTTATACAGGCCGGACTCACTCGGCACGTCGGAAAGCCAAACGCGTGCCCGCTGCCGGTGAATCTGCTGCTTCTACCGCACTCGACACCACACTGCCGATCGATGACGGCCACACTCGACACCACACTGCCGATCGATGACGGCCAAATGGAAAGCCAGGACGCCGAGTGTTCGGAATTTGTGCTTGAGGCTGACGGTTCACACAGTGCAAGTGACGATGGTACAATTGTAATGGCCGGGAATGGTGATAAAACTAATGATGAGAACCTTGAGGCGATTCTGTTTTCTTCACGGGTGTCGAAGAATCTCTCCAACACGGCAAAGCGTCTGAAGAAACCTGCAAAGTGCTTGCGCGGTGATTCGTTTCCGAAGGCATCCCTACTTCATTTCAAACACCAAGTAGAAAGTACTGAGTTGGCTGATGCTGAGCTGGACAAACCGTTCTCTAGAGAGGCGACCGATGTGTTTGCTTCACTAGATTTCCCACAGCGTGATCCTACTAGTGAAATAGTAGAGAAGCCTGTCTGTGCTGCAATGGACCGGCTAGATGCCTTTGCGCTTGAACCTATCTTGGCCGGATCGGACGAGATGGTCGGTGACTGTTGTGACAGTGATCTTCTACCGGGTATGAGTCCTGAGTATCCTGCTCCGATTGAACAACATGTCAAGAAAGACGCATCATTGTCAGTGATCGAGCTCTCCTCATCCAGTGAAACAGAGGAGATGGAGGCCAGGGGTAGCCCTGGCAGTCAGAATAATACCCTAGTGCAAGAAGAACAGTGCGACGATGATGTTGCTCTATCTGACGCCAGTGACTATCCAGCCGAAGCAGCCCGCATTGAGACATGGACACCGGTGGTGCTGGGTGAGACTGCATACATGACACCGACGTGCAATCCACCAACCCGGCAAGACATCATTGCCAGCGCGCCCAGTCACAATCTGCCGCTGTGCACTAAGCAAGATGCAGAGTTCAGCAGCGTATCAGACTACACCGGACCGAAGACTGTTGGTTTAACCAGGGTCTGTGTTTCAGCGCCATGTGCTCTTGGCATCGAGCCATTCAACACTCGAAAGATCACATCCACCAAGAAGTCCTGGTTTAGTCTGAGTACCTGGCGGGCACGCATCAACAGAAATAATTTTGTCTACTCGCACTTCGGCGCGAAGATCGAGCTTTCTTCGGTGAACATTCAGAATGCTGACTCGCTGGCGCAGTGTGCGGAGGAGAGAGCGAAGCTTTTGCCACCACGCTCCTGCTGGCTCACACCGACCACGAAGCCACCCAGTCGCAAGGCGGTCATCGCATGGTCTAGGAAACAACGCTCAGCGCAGAAACCTCAGCCGGTAGCACCTATAGCTGTTGCCAGCGTTGAGTCAAAGACTCCAGGAAAGGATCCTGCAGAAAGTGAAAAGACCGAATCGTCCGTAGATAGTGCCAATACCACAGAAAGTTCAATGTGCCAGGATGGGGAAGCACCATCTCCTAATGCTAACATCACCAAGACCCTATCGACATCCTCTCATGCTAGTGCAGGCAGCAATTCTGGTAGTGAACTTGACAGCAGCTTTATGGTTCCAACTCAGATCCTTCCTAGCGCCGATCACATCACGGAATACCAAAGCTGTCTGCCGCCCATGAGCTCCGAGTCTTCAAGAACCGCGTCGGATTCGGATAGCCACCTCACCGCCGCACAGAGAGGCTGCTTTTTGGTGTCTGAGAGCAGTGTATTCCGTGATTCTCAGTCACCGACTCAAACTACTTCCGTGAGCACAGAGGGTTGCGCTGGCAAAGGAGAGTCTTCAATCCCTTCTGCCAGTTGTGACACAGCTGAAGATCGTCACACAGTAATGGCAACAGAAGATGAGAAAATGGAGAGCGGAGAAGATAGAGATTGTGGTTCTCTCAACTCCATGGCCACTGTGAGCCAATCCAAGAGCAGCACACTGCGGCCTGACGTTTGTAATGAGCAGGAAGAACCCAGTGATATGCCAAGCAGTGGTGCATCCAGTGCAACTCCCAGTCAGCAGCGCCAGTCCTCCATATCATCGGATGGACTGGACGATAGCGCTCTGATTGCCATGTTGGATGCCACTGAGAGTGAGTTGGAAAAGAATAACCAGTCAGCTTTTTCTGATGTGCAAGGCTCACAGTCGACCGCAGTCGGCTCACCGGAACCTGGAGATGAGCTTACATGGCATACAGGATCACTGCACACAGGTACAGATGCCTCCGGGGCGCCAAGTGATCAGCATAACCCGCTCGCTTCAGAAGATCAAGAAACTCTGCGGCGAGCCAGTTTGACGGCGGAGCAGATCTCTCATACAATAATAAACACTGTCTCTAATGTATCTATAGTGAGCTCCGGGGAGGTTGAGTGCAGTGCTGGTGCTGACAAGATGCCGAGTTCTCTAGAGGTCGATTGCCACACATCCACCACAGCATCGCCGGTCACACCGGCTCCCAGGTCTGCTCTGCGGAGCAGCGGCAATCGAAGTATGGTCAAACGAGTAAGTTCTTCTGTAAGCTTTTCATTGGCTCCTGATGAAATTGTCACTCCAGTAGACAGCAATGTTGCTGAACAAGATACAGATCCATCGCCACCACCCGCTGCTGAACGACCAAACTTGTTGCTGTTCAAGGGAAAGTCCTCACCCAGTAGCCGCGTGTTCACGAGAACTCCGCTAGCCAAGCGCCGGCGTTCCTCTGGGCTTAAGTCGCAGATTGATGGCCCGACTCTGGCAAATGAGCATGGTTTTGAAGTTAGCATGCTTGATCTGGGTGAGGCGCACAGTGTCCACGAGTCTCAGCACTTGACTCTGCTGGATGTAGAGGTGCATGTGCGTAGTCGCGGCTCGCTGATGCCGGACCCCGATCAGGATATGGTGTGTGCCCTGTTCTACATGATTGATCAGGAGTTAGGCGGCGGACGGTGTGAGACAACCACTGGTGTGCTGATGGTGGATAGCACCCCCGATCCTGTGCCGCTCTCTCGCTATGCAGTGACTATTGGCCAGCACCAACTGGTGCGAGACGAAGCAGATCTGTTTGCAAAGCTAGTTCTCCTCGTGGAGAAGTATGATCCGGATCTTCTGCTTGGCTTCGAGGTTCAGAAGCGCTCTTGGGGTTACTTGCTGCAGCGTGCAACTGCCCTGCATATACCTCTCCTGACCCAACTCTCTCGGATCACGGAAACTAAAGAAGCCAAAGCTGCTCCTCCGCAGGCAGATGATTCCGAGCATCCATCAAATGCATACAATGCGCGTAAGATGACGGAGCTGCGCATTCCCGGCCGCATTATTCTCAACGTGTGGCGTTTGATGCGACACGAAGCAGCTTTGACCAGCTATACTCTACCCAGTGTGGCGTTCCACATCCTCCATGTCCGCATTGCAGACTTTACTCACTCTCAACTTACTCGATGGTTCGATCAAGGATCAGTAATGCAGCGTTCATACGTGCTTGAGTTCTACATGCAACGTTGCCACTACACCATGCAGCTGCTTCGACGACTCGACCTTGTGGCACGTACCAGCGAAATGGCACGTCTGTTTGGCCTGCAGTTTTACGAGGTGCTGACCCGTGGCTCGCAGTTCCGCGTGGAGTCCATGATGCTGCGGCTGACGAAGGCTGCCAATTACGTCGCCGTCTCGCCCAGCGTGCAGCAGCGGGCCAAGATGAACGCGCCGGAGTGTGTGCCGCTAATCCTGGAGCCGGAGTCACGCTTCTACTCCGACCCGGTGATCGTGCTGGACTTCCAGTCGCTCTACCCGTCCATGATGATCGCCCACAACTACTGTTACTCCACGTGCCTGGGCCGCCTGGCACAGTACTCCGACGACGGCGTGGACAGGATCAAGTTTGGCTGCTCCACGCTGGAGGTCACCGCCGATATGCTCAAGGAGCTGGAAGACGACGTGTCTATTTCACCGAACGGCATTGTGTTTGTCAAGGAACACGTCCGCCGGGGAATCTTGCCTCAGTAAGTACGCTGTACATGTATGGTGCGCGTCGTACAGTGCATGCAAAGTGTATGCGAACCTGTAAGTCCGGCTGCTCCATGCCCCTGGTACTTGCTCCTGAGAGGTACTCTCTGAGACGTGTACTAGTATATTCAATTATTCATTGAGCCCAAATGGTGAGCCAAGGAAAAAAATTGTAACATGGAAATTGGTGGACTCGATCGCATAACTTGTGCCCACAATTTCCATGTTACAAATTCATTGAGCCGGTCAACAAAATGCTTTGTTATTCACTAGGCTTCATTGCGATCGGTTTGGCAAGTCACTCTAAGCTCGGCTGATGAAACATAGCAAGGTTGAAGCAGCTAGCTGTCTGGAGACTGAGTACTCATTGACCTGTATTCACTGCGCTTGGATCTATTCTGTCCAGCTTGGTAGCCTCCTTCGTTTGGTCTCTATCTATCTGGCCCTTCCTCTGTATTGGCTGCCGGATCAAGATCTAGCATGCTTTAAAGTAGTCGTTTGATTTGTGTTCTCTGTTTGCTGTGGGAATGTCACCTTTGTTCAGGATGCTGGATGAAATCCTCTCCACTCGCATTATGGTGAAGAAAGCCATGAAGCAGTGCAAGGCAGACAAGGCAAGTCTGTAGTTGCCGTGATTGCGGTCACACTGCTGTGTGTGTGTGTGTGTGTGTGTGTGTGTGTGTGTGTGTGTGTGTGTGTGTGTGTGTGTGTGTGCGTGCGTGTGTGTGTGCGTGCGTGCTTGCATGCGTGTGCTCGTATCGCTATTACCATCACGCCAGATCATTTGCTTCACTGGAAAAAATCTCTCAATACCGGCTCATGGAAGAAGTTGCCACCGAAATAGATCCGAGCTGCATTGAGCTTCCCTATTTCCCAATCACTGATGGAAATGTATCATTGACTGTCTTGTGTTCTTTACAGTCTGTTCATCGCATGCTTGACCATCGGCAGCTGGGTCTCAAGCTGATAGCCAATGTCACCTACGGGTACACAAATGCAAACTTTTCCGGCCGGATGCCATGCATAGAGGTAAGCTAAGAAATCTCCTGCAGTGTGCATGTGGAGTTGCACATATATTATGCGCTCAAACTGACATACTAGTACGGGTATTGTCACAGTTGTGTTGAAATATACTTCCTCTGGTTCATTTAATTGTCATGTTTGTATGTATTTGCTCATAGAACTGCGACAGTTGTATTGAACCAGAAGAAGTAGTGCATTGCCACTTTGACGCCTGGTCACCTGCAGTTCGCCTTTCGTTTCTCATTAGCCTTTGGCGTGCCGTGTTTGTGCTTTCAGGTGGCAGACAGCATTGTGAGGAAGGGCCGTGAGACACTGGAGCGGGCCATTCAGCTCGTGCGGAGTACGAGCAAGTGGGGCGGGCGTGTTGTATACGGTGACACGGACAGGTAGGCCGAAGATGTTTACACATGACACAGTACATGTAATGTTTGCATGCACACGTACATTAAATCACATGACACTGTAAATGTTTGCATGTGCCTAGTACTGCCTACACATGAAACACATGTACCAAACTGGACAGTTTTTGTTTTGTGTTGTTTGGTACTGGTCAGATTTTGAACTTATTGTTTGTTCTCTTCTTGTTGGGGTCATTCAGCATGTTTATCCAAGTACCCGGTGTCAGCAAGGAGCGGGCATTTGAGATCGGCAAGGAGATTGTGGATGCTGTAACCGCCGACAACCCCAAGCCTGTCAAGTTGAAGTTTGAAAAGGTCAGCTTTGTTGAACCACTGCTTGTGCTGTGCTTGTGTTGTCCTGCCTGCTTGACTCATGCCATTAGAATGAGCCTTCTAGTCCTTTACAACATACTGGCATTCAGGTAAAAGGGTGTCAAGCAGAATGCAACTCAAAAGGATAGGTTTGAAGAATATGCTATAGTTCCCTGCCCCTGGACCAACGGGAGCTGTTTTTGATTTGTCCAGCAGCAGCCTATCCTTTCACACATTAGCACACAATAGCCACATCTGGCCATCATGCTTGGGCCTTCTGCAGCAGTGAAATACATCGGTAACTACCCCCATCGGTAACTAAACATATGGTCCATAGCCTGGCCAACCGGTCTGGAACCAGCGGGCTTGGTCCTTTATGGCAAGATCTAGTGCCCTGGAATAGAATATTCAGAATGCAGCACACAAAGGGAAGTGGTTCAGAAATTCAGAATAGACATTGACACTGGTACCGCTGAATACTACAGTCAACTTTGCGTATAACGACTCTTGGCCGGGCATCAGAAAAGTGTCCTTATTCGCGAAGTGTCGTTATGCCCGAAGTCTCATTATATGCATACAGGTAGAATGGACTTTGCTCTGGGCATGGAAATTCTGTCGTTATTCGCGAATTGTCGTTATATCCGCAGTCGTTATTAGCAAAGTTGCCTGTAGTACTTTGGCGTAGACAGCATCATTCGTGCTGGAGAGGGATGAGCATGTCAGCATCACAACAGCTCATCTGTCCAGGCAGCATAGTTTCCCAAGGAATCTGCAGGTGGGAGGAAAGCGTGCTGCCATGGTTTGCATGCTTATCACCACAACAGTACAAAGTCAGTCCGCAGTCTCCAACTCTTGTTTGCTACATTCTCCTTTCGTCCAGGTTTACTACCCATGTGTCTTGCAAACCAAGAAGCGCTACTGTGGGTACAAGTACGAAACGCTGGATCAGAAGGAGCCGGAATTCGAGGCCAAGGGTATAGAGACGGTGCGGCGTGACGGGTGTCCAGCTGTTGTCAAGGTACAGTGCGGCCACAGTTGCATTGAGGGAAGGATTCTACGGTGCAGACCAATCTGCTTTCACCGCAGTGTCTTTGGTGTGGAAATGCAGTCTGATGTCTTTCCTATTCAATGTGCCAATACGGCCGTGTGACATCCAGATGATGGGGAGGGGGGGTAGTGGGCATCTCAGCAATACACAGTGTTTTGAAAGTTTGAATCCATCTGTATTTGATACTGTCTTTCCTTCTCTTTTTAGACCAAACCCAGATGATTCTAATTCTAATTCAGTAGTTTGTCATGATAAAGGTACATGTACCGATGCATGTACCGGTGCATGACTGTATAATCAGAATGCTTTAGCATTTAAAATAAGAGGATGAAAAAAGTGTTTTTACTCCGAGTTTCACGCAGTAAGCTATCATCAGAAAGCATATGATCGCTTAGTGCGTGAAACTCGGAGTAAAAGCACTTTTTCACCCTCTTATTATTGTTTGAACTAGCTTTGCCTTTCAGTATTGAGCACTCTCTTGGACAGCCTGGAACCTCTCTGTTATATGTCTTATACTCTATTGCTTGTGTGCCTGTGCTCCTGCCTAGGTTCTGGGACGTAGTCTGAAGCTGCTCTTTAGCACCCGTGATGTGTCTCGGTGCAAGCAGTTCATCCAGCAACAGTGTGTCAAGCTGCTGCAGGGCAAGGTCAACCTGCAGGACCTGATCATAGCCAAGGAATACCGTGGCATGGCAACTTACCAACCCACAGCCTGTGTGCCGTGCCTGGAGATCACGCGGTATGTCATGTGCAGCTCTGCTCCTCTGTCGGCATGTTCAGGATAATGCGGCAGTGCTGGCGTGTAGCGTACTGCTCAATGAAATCCGATCGAGTGAGTCAAGTGTGCGCCGGGCGCTGTGCACCCCTAGACTTATGACCACTGGGATTTCCACTGGAACAGGGTGCAAAGGTGGCTCACTCGATCGGATTTCCTTGAGCAGCACTGTATATTTCAACCCATTAGATGATGCAGTGCTGTTCATTGGTCTTGATTATTTGATAGTATGGCTTCAGCTGCTACTGTTTGGTCTGCACAGTACATTGCTAGCTGAGAATACTAGTATATTACCAGGGGCGTCGGACACGGTACGGTCACTACGGTATTGACCGTACCACTTTTTGCCCCAGGTACCCCGTGAATCATCAAAATACACTGATATGGACTCTAATTTTCCAAAATGTTCGCCTCCGCCATCCCTCCCCCACAAGTCAACTGTACTTCAGATGACTGACCGTGCCACCCTAAAATACCTTCCGACGCCCCTGATTACATGATCATAGTCATGAAACAGTGGCAGAAGGGTGACTAGTCGGATCACTCGAGCAAGAACTGTTTTGAACAGAGATGTTGGGAAATTCTTATGGTCTCCTTGTTGAGTATTCTACGATGGGTGTTCAGAAAGTTTCTGGCCAGATCATGACAATGAAATTCAGCTAATCCTTGGAGATACTGGCGTGCTCCATACCAAGGCCCACCATGATGTTGGGTTAGATTTCCTTTCGCGCCGTACAGGGATTATATAATTTATACTAGTAGTCACCATGCTGCCGCTGCTGTGGCCAGTTGTTGTGCAGCAAAGGTGACCCACCGACCACCGCCTATCTGATCTTGTCCAAGTTGTCGGTCACAGTCATCTTCCGTATGTAAAATCCTAACAAGGTCATGCACATCTTTTTGATGGATAGTACCTCATCTCAGCTGCTTTTTTTGTGTTTTCTCTGCCATTAGACGCCTTTTATCCGTTGATCGGCGTGCTGAACCACTGGTAGCAGAGCGAGTGCCATACGTTGTTGTGTGCGGGACTCCAGGACAACCTCTTATTCAGCTCGTCAGGCGGTGCGTATTACCAGTGCATGTACTGTTTTAAGAAGCAGTATTCAAGTTGATCAGATGGTCTTGGAGCTGTACTTGCACATCTCTGTTGTTGTGGCTTTGCCATACATGTACCTCTGCCTGGTTGTGTCTCTGTTCAAGTGAGTTTGCATCTTTTTATAAAATGTCAAATGCGGGGCTTATACCATACAAACCTTATGGCGGGCAATTCCTCGAATTCTCCTCCATTTCTTTATCCACATACCAAACATGCATGAAACTTACCAGAAAATGTACCGAATTCTGCCAATTTTTCTGCCGGCAGAATCCGCCGGACCCTACCCTGAGCTTCCAAGATCTCTCGTCGGCCAACTCTTGTTCTCTTTCAGTGCATGGATGTCTGGCCATGTCAGTATAAGAGTTCTTTGAAGTAATTTTAGTCTTTTTAGAGCAGTTTGGCTGGGATGCACAATGGAACGTGCTTGATAAATATCATGTCACCTTGCAAAACTGGCAGTGGCAATCTCAATGAGTTTGATAAGCAAGTGCAATCTACGGACATCAATGTTCTTTGCTCGTGCTATGTAGCGATATCACTTGTACATTAAATTTGTACAACTCGTGATTGAGAGCATAGACACCAATGGCGATGCTTATTCATCCACTGTGTTTCCTTTTTGTTGTCGTAGGCCAGCTGAAGTTCTGGAGGACAGCTCATGTCGCCTGAATGCCGTCTACTACATCACCAAGCAGCTTCTACCGCCGTTGAACCGCGTCTTCCACCTGCTGGGAGTTGATGTCTTCTCTTGGTAGGTTTTTCTTCTTTTCCCAGAGTTATGGCGAACGGCATGTGGCGTCACAATTTGACCTAGTAGTAAGTACATGTGGATGCGGTCAAGAGGCATAGGTTGTGTGCCAGCATAGCACACTGAAAGCACACTCTCTTGTCTCTCGAAAGGATTTTTCTAATATTTAGAACGAAACGAGCTCTGGATTATGTGTGCTCTGATCTTGGAAGAGTGACCGTATAACCAGGTGCAGTGGAGTCGACAGCTAAATCAACCAGTCAAGCTGTCAAGCTGTCCTCCAGGACTGGTTTGCAGCAGTCTTTAGTGTCCACACTGTAAAGCATAAGTGACCCACCAAACTTAGGAAGGCTATGTATTCGTGTTCTGTATCAAAGCCAGTACAATGGTTCTAGACTGAGGGCAGTCTTGTTTTTTTTTGCTTCTGCAGGTATTCAGAAATGCCTCATGTTGTTCGGCTTAATGCCATGTTCCTGTCAACAGCAGTTACAGCAAAGGTTGGTAATCAGTGCTGCAATGCCTTTTTGTTATTGCATGTACTCGCACAAATTTATTCGGCTAAGATGTTGTGGACCCTGTCATCAAGTGGCAATATTTCGTAGTGTTCCATTGTTGTAGTCACCTGGGTTGCTATATTCTTCTGTTTGTTTTGTTCACTGCTGTTCTGCAGGGCAATTTGGCTGAGTTCTTCTCATCGTTACATTGTCCTATCTGTCAAGCAATGACCAGAAGAGGTGTTTGCACTAAGTGTAGAGACAACCGAGAGCAGACGGTGGCGATTCTGGCACAACGACTCAACCGACTCGAGTCCAGCCTTAGCCGATTGGAAGAAGTAAGGGGATTTCCGTTTAGCAAGCACTCTGTGTCATAGCCGTGGTGTTGGCAATCCTGGTACTTATCCAGCCATCCTTTGCCACATAACCATCCCATACATGCATGACTCTGGCCACGAACCATGGTCTCACATGCAAGACAGACTCTGTACTGGGACCTTCTTCCATCACACGCTCTCATGTAATTGGGCTTGCTACCCGTTTGATTCTGCGAATTGATATACAGCAACAGCAGCAACAACCGAATAGGGGGCTTTAATGAGATAGCCACTCAACATAATGTGCCTCTCTTGCTGTGTGTTTGTTCGTTTGGTAGATTTGCAAGTCATGTTGCCGACGTCAGCACCACACTAGCGCATGCTCGTCTCTGGACTGTCCTGTCTTCTACCGGCGCCATCAGACTAGCGCTGCACTGCAGATTGCTGCCCCACTGCGCGACACGTTCCTCCTAGCACCATATGCCATGCAGGACGGTGCATACGGCCTTGCTCTCCCAGCCTTGCCCGGCAACCCCGGTGATATGCAGCAGGCAAGTGGCAATGACAGTGTCCTGTCATGTGATATGCTTGACTCATCAGGAATCTTCCTTAGCTCAGGAGAGGACTCTGAGTCTGGTGTCGAGTGAGGCTGCGCTTTCCCAATTCCACGTACCGGTGTGGATATTGATATTCAAGCTACAAGGGTGTTTTGTTCAAAGCAATTTCCATTCCACCTGATCATCTGGGAATTGTGTTTGAAGTTCGCAGCCCATCACTGGATATGGCTGGCAGCTAAGCAGTGACATCGCTCATAGCAGCCTTACACTAGCCACACAGTGCGGGCTTATTCGCAGTGGGGCTGGATGATCTATCGCTATTTTCTAGTTTTCCTTTGTGCATTTCAGTTATGCCGTATTTTATTTAACCAAGAATTGCTGCTGGGTGTATAGATAAAGTCTCTGCAAGCGTAATATCATTCACTCTAGGAGGAACAAGTGGAACAGAAATATACTTCATGACATGGTATGTTCTATAATCGCCATCACAAAAAAAAACAGACTTGTATTGAAGCATGGCAGGTTTTGCTTGAAAGTTGAAAATATTATCCTTTACTCATATCGCCTTGTTTTTGGGCCTAGATCACCAGTGGCACGAAATAGTCATAAAACATCATTCTGGGGGATTTTTGGGTTTCTTTTTTTCTTTCATTTTTGAGATGCTGGCATCCCTCCAACTTTTACATGATGGTGAGGCTGGTTCCTCTCTTTTTTTAGTTTGCTTGACGAATAGGATTATTTTAGAATTTTATGATAGTGATCGTATCGTCGTGAGTCAGTCAAGTGTCAAGTTCGGCAAGAAGCGTGTGTTCCTAGTTGGAACAATCAACTTCATGACTAATACCGCCGAAGTCGCAACTTCTAAGTTCGTGATCGTATGGTGGCGTATTTTTTCTATTTTCCTTTATGCTGCACTATTGCGGATCTCTCCTGGCTCTTCTTGACATGTTGGAACCTTGAGTCCTGTCTGCATGTAAATCGGTAGCTCCCTCTACCAGTCATTCCCTGTTGCCGAGTCCCAGCACATGCACACGGCAGTGGCACCGACCAGTGTATCGCACAATATCATTTGAGTGGATCATGCCATTTTAGACCTGGTGACGTAGTCTGCCAGTAGGGCTTGAGCAGGACTGCTTTGGGTCGACATGAATGGCCTATCAATGTCATCAAGAGTACATAAACCTTTATGTACTCTTGATATCATGTGAATCGCAATTCGAGCTTTCGACGAGGGGTTTCTGCTATAACTAGGACCAAGAGTCCATAACCCCCAGGCAGGGGGTTATGTACTCTTGCTAGGACTAGGAGCAAGAGTACATAAAGGTTTACCGTTATGTACTCTTGCTGTAGGAGGCATCATCATGATCAAAGGGGTTCTCTTTTGGACACTAGTCTGTCTAGACTACATAAGTAGAGTCCAGAAGTTCGCGGCTCGTGGGCTGAGTGCAGCATGAGCTTTCTGTTCGGATTCGGTTTCTGTTACTTCGTACAGGAGATTCTGGATCTACACGGTGCTGGACATCATACAGTGCGTGGATCGTCTACTGAGTCGATCCCAGCTCACTACATCGCTGTAACCTTGGTGATAATGGCTTCTGAAATCACGCTTTACCTCCGCATTCTGTGAGCTTTTGTGAATGTTTTGCAGTGTTTGAACGCGAAGCGAACGCATCCAACATGCACATTACTCTATGGTTCACCGTTCATGCATGATTCACGAGTTAGGACTTGAAATTCGAATGCAGTAAACACTGGTAAAGGGGAAGTATTTTTGAAAGAAGCTGGGTGTTCTAAAGCTAGTCTGGCCGTCAGCTAAATCTCTGAGCGATGGATCGGCTTCCTCTGCTACTGCTTCGAGAACAAGCAGAGAGTTTTGGAGATGATGTCCGGAGTGAATTGACGGAAGGTGAGCGAACATGTTTGAATGAGAATTCAGAGGTTTTGGAGATACGAATTGATCTGGAAGCATCAGATTCACGGTGCTCTTTACAATAGCTTTGATCGTAGGATATCTCTTTAGCCTGCCATACACACAGCACAGTATGTTTAGACCTATTCGGCAGCTAAACTACAGGATAGATCTCCACTATAATTGCTTTCCATTTGTCGTGCAGGCAATGATGAAGGAAGTGGGAATATTGTTGGAAATTTATGTCACTACACATAGTATATTATTGAACTATGAGAAGGAAGCCGCGGGCAGAAGTTAGTCAAAGGCCTCAACGATCAAAGTGACACATGACTTGCTACATTAGATGTTCTCAGGTCCTTGCTCAAACCCTGCATTCACTCAGGATGTATGGTTTAACTGTCTGAGTATGGAACAGTGCAAGAGCAACACCGGCTGGTACGTCACCTGGACGACATTGGCCGCGAGGTCATGTATCAAGCCGGTGTAGCCCGCTTACGAGCACATGCTAGGTGTAGCAAGTCCTGTATTGCATGCTTGATGTCCACATTGCACATTCGAGTGACTGGTGTCATTTTGAAGATCAGTTTGTTTCTTCGCGCATGAACACAGTCTGGGCACTTGCAGTTATAAGTTTTCTTCATTCTTCTTCAAAACAGTGGCAGTGATGTCAGTGATTGCTCCGCTTGTGTATGAACACGAGGCGCTTGGCAGAGTGGGCTGTGGTGCGTGCGGGGTAAAAGACGGCGGAGCGTAATCTCAGGGTCGCGGGTGGAGTGAGTGTCTTCGTCGGGTGCCGATGTCGTCGTTTCAGCGAGTGTGATGGATCTCTCTATGTGTTGTACAACACAACTCCAGGGCCAGTCTGGTCGTACTCCCATGTGGTATATGCTTTGCTCGCACTGTAGGGATTGATCCTCAACACTTGCGAATGGTGAATGGGTGTGAAATGAGTACACTTACAAGCAGCTCCTGCATTTCAGTTTGACACCACATGCTCATACAGTGATATTATGATCTCTTTCCTAGGCAAGGAACGGGGGCTTGGGAGAGACGGGGCGCTCTCGCAGCATTTTGCAATACTAGTGCCACCATCTGCATATGCTCTGTGTTTGTGTGTGTGTGTGTGTGTGTGTGTGTGCGCGCGCGCGCGCACGCGATGTGTGTCACATATGTCTCTGTGATGGTTCTTATCCCAACAGATGAGTGGTCGCTGTGCAGCTCAGTACTCTCCGGTGACTATAGTGGTGCGCTGTCCAGCCAGATTATCCTTGACCTGTTCAAGCTGTCACCTAACAGCACAGGTATGATGTACTTCTCCCTTCTAGATAATTATATTGTGCGTGTACACACCCCTTTCTTGCACCTGATGTAGCCTTATCAAGTTGAGTGCAAGGAGCCCAGTTTGGGTGCACACTGCATATCCACTAGTACACTCTCCTGTGCTATCTCTGACTGCATTGCTAGTGTGTTTTCCTCGGCGCATCTCTGCCATGGTGAGAGAATGTCAAGTGTGATGTCTTGTCACTAAGAATGAAAACTGTATAGTGTTGACTATACGTAAGAATTCCCTGACCCTTTCTAATGAATACAAACGTACTGCACTCTACAATGCATTCCAGTTATTAGAGAGTAGTGCGTTCTCTGTTGGCTCATTTGCGCACCTCGTATGTCTTTGCTAGATCCCCTGGAGGACCTGAAAGCCAATGTCAGTGCCGTTTTGGAGCGTACAGAGGAGTGCAAGCGGGTTGTTCTCTTGGTCAGTGGAATTTCCATACTGCACGCTTTCATCCAGTGTAACTGGACTGGACCTCCGTTTTCCAAACAGGTGTCAGAGATACTTCAGTTGCCGGCTGATGTGGTAAGTCTTTAGAAATGATTGTGTATGCCTTGCCTGCCATGGATTTTGTGGTTACAGTATTGGCTAAGTATGAAGATGTACTAACAGCTCTTCTCGGATATTTATCTTACCCCGATGACTGTCAGAGACGGGAGAAAGCAGCATGTACTTTTATTAACATCCTTCCTTTGACTTCGTTCCTACTATTTCCTACATTGCAAAGTGGTGTGTTCATCTTTTCGTGCTCAGGCGTCTTCCGTTCACAGTGCTGCCCTAACTCAGCTTGGTGAGAATGGCGAGGTGAGTGGGATTAGGTACTTGTAGAGTAGTTGTAGTCATAGGCATGGCTTTTATTAGTTTGTGTGTTGACTGTGTACATGTATGTCACTCTGCCAGTCCGGGGATGGATATGTGTGCAGGTACTTATCTACCTATCGTATTTTCCGGAGTATAAAACCGCACTTTAAGTACATGTCCCTAGCAATAGCCTCATGCTCGATGCCCCATTTGACAGCAGGAACATTGGCAAGGCTTCCTGTCTTTGCCAGCAACCGATCAGCCAGTGCCCCGCGATTCTGTGGACGGCATTTCAGGATGTTTCCAAAAGCCTAGCTGGTCAACCAGCCAAAGCGATGCTCCAGATCACACACACTTTGCTCCTTTGTGCGGTACTGCAGGGCATTCATTGATTTACCGATTCGATAGGGCAATGACTGGAAAGCAGTCGGCCGGTGTCAGGGATCCTGAGGTCAAAATCGCCGCTCTTGGCAAGGCCGTGACTACTGGCCATAGCACAACGGTTGCTGATACTGAAAGGGGCGCAGATCTATCTGCATCAGTATCTCCAGCAGGACGGGCTTGACATTGGCATTGTTGACGGTGCCTGCATGCGCCATGTCCAGCAGTTGCTTCAGCTTGACGGCTTCTAAATGTGGATCTGCGGCTCGTTTGCTGCGTGGACGGGGATCGTAGTCCCTCCGCTTCAGCTGTGTACTCTGGGTAGGAGCAGAGGAGGCGCACTTGTCAAACAGCATCTCAGTTACAAGCTTCTTTGTCGGGGGAGCGTTCGATTTGCACAGTTAACTTGTGCTAGATGTGAATCTGCGTGTCTTGCGGTAGTCGTCAAGACCATGGCGCACACCACCAACATGCTTGCACGTAGATGGTGGTGCTCCACCTGGGCACTGGCATGCTGAGTAGACCATCTCGGTTACTCCTCCCCATTCCGGCAGAAGCACCCCTGTGCATGCGCATGTGTACATAATAGGTTGTTGAGTGCATCATATGCTTGTGTTACGACTCGATATTGTACTGCAGGAATGCTACTCGTTGTGTGTGGCGCCCGAGCTGCTGTGGATGGCTCGCTGCATTCTCTGTGACAACAGCGACAAGTTGGAGAATCCGGTATGTGCCATTGAGCTGTGCATTTTACCTGTTTACTGATGTGTATCTATTGATTATGAATTGTGGAGTACCGGTATGCTGATAGCTACATATTGGGTTTTTTTTTCAAATCATTTGGTTTTTGGGTGGGCATGTTTTTGGGTTTTATTTTGGTAATAATTAATGAATGCACAACCCCCAAGACCAAGTCAAGCACATGAACACGCACACACACACACACACACACACACACACACACACACACACACACACACACACACACGCACACACATACACACACGCACATGCCCTCTTTATACAACATTTGCTTACTCGGGGACTTCTTTTTCTGTTATAGGTGACCCAGTGGTGGACTCTGAGATGTCTGATGATCTGGCAACAGACGCTCACTGACAAACTGCCTTATGTTTGGGATAGGATCAATGTCATCAGAGATCGGTGTAAGTTTTATCCTACTTTACCTGGTAGCTTGAAGTGCAAGTAAGCAGACTGCATTCTAGTGGAGTGGACTGCATTCTAGTGGATACAAATGGAGATCCATGCATTGTACAGTTATTTGTACTACATGTAATGCTTTTGATGTTTATTTTCTACTTATACTTTTCAGTATAGTCTATGTGGCTACTGTGGTAGTACCTCAACTCTCCAGTAGATCTGAATAGAGGGTGTGTTGAAGACGGGAGGTTAATCTAGCTGAATGATTTGAATATCTGTGCGCGGGGCATGGTCAAGAGGGTGCTTGCATGGCCATTGCCATAGTATGTGTTAGCTGTATGGGCTAATACAATATCCGTTTGGTTTGTGTTCCTTGTTGTTTGCCTATGTTACAGTATGTGGCTCGGGGTGTCCTATTGCACCACTGCTGGATTCAGATGTGTAAGTTACACCATGAATTATTGAGCATACACTGCTCGAAATCAGGCCCTGACTTGCTTTCTCATGCCTATTGGCTCAGCACGGTTGCTGATGACGGTTTGATGATCCTCTGCCTCTGCTCGTTCCCTGCAGTGATCTGAAGTGTCTGCTACATCTGGAGCTGACGCAGAGTTGTCTACTGTACTCACAGCTGACAGCCGCTCATGTATGTACTTCAGTATGGTACCTGCCTCACTTGTAGCGTACTCTGTGTAGATCCCACGTCTTTGTACAGTAAACCTGTGTGTGGCAACCACTGCAACGAGAGATCACCTGTGTGTAGAGACCGGTCATGTCAGACACTTAACCATGCTTTAACACACATTTTGACCTGTTTATAAAGACTTCTTTTCTGTGCAACGCGAGGGGACTGGTCGCTAAACACAGGTTTGGCTGTACGTGTGGCCAGTACAGTGCATGTGATCCGGACCACCACTCGGGCTGCATGCATCCTGTGACTTAAAATTAAGCACAGGGAGTAGGCTTGCTGTGGGTGTACATCTACCATGCTGCTCAATGAAATCTCACCAGCTACTTGAGTCCTTTAGCGCCGGGTGCTGGGCAACACCTCGGGCATGCCCAGTAGCAAGACACTATCTTCTGTGTGTGACTATATACGGTTGGTTATGCCCGCTGATCATCCGTTGTTGTCACACACCACAGTGCGCGCTTGTTGGGTTTCGTCACACTTGCACCTTTTTGTCATTCTTTCTATGTGTGTGGGGTCACACACATTTTAAACGTTGTTGTTTCTGGCTACTCTACTACTATTTTCCCTGTACTCCAGCTGATGAAAAGGAATGAAATTGTACACGTACTCGTGGGAAAACTTTCGAAAATATGCTGCTTGTGAAGAGCCTGAAGTTAGGCCTCTTTCAAAAGGGTCCCTGTAGTCGACTTTTTTCTTTGCGTTTATATAATATTATTATTGTTTGTTTTTCTTCATGGAGTATGTTGTATCAACTTAATCAATACCTTGCATGGCACTGTACTGCCAAGTATGCACTTCAAGTGTGTGTGTGTGCGACTGCATGTGATGTGCACTGACAGGATCATCTGGAATCAGCTATGAAGTATGCCAAGCTGCAGTCAGTGGGATTGACAGGTACAAATTACCCATCCTACTGTGACTACTGTGCACATACTGTACACATACTGCATCGTGTATGCTCTGTGCTTTACGGGACCACCCCAAGGACGACTCTCTGTGTTTGGTGCTGTGCTGTATCTGTATTTATTTACTTGAAGTAGCTGTTGTCTTCACATTCTGACACTTGTACGATGGCTACTACTACCTTGCAGAGATGGTGCAATATCTGCACACTGTCAATTTTGAAATATTTATTAGTCTCCGCGGCCTGTGCCAATGCATGTCCAAAGACTGATGCAGCTCTCTGTATATTGTATTCTGAAGTGCAGTACATGCTTGTTTTCTGTGCGCTATTGCATTTTCTTCTCGCACGTGAAGGTGCACTCGGCAAGAGGACACGTTTCCAGGATTTTACCACTGCTCAGTTGATGCTCAATGTCCAGACTGTGACCGAGGGAGAAAGCACCGGTGGCCAGAGCTCTACTGCTACGCCGTCAGAAGCAGAGCCAGCCGTTGTCCGGGTATGTATGAATACCAGTATGTGTGCGTGCAAGGACCCGGAGATTGATGTGTGCTGGTTTCTTTGGACGGTGTTTTTGAGTGAGTTGGTAGATACCTGCTCTTCACGCTGTTTGTCCCTTGTATAAAGGTTATGTGATTTTGTCATCATTTGAGGTGATTTGTATGGAGTGGCAAACCCACCACAACTGCACAAGCACTGGTTTTCCACTCAATACGAACTACAAGTAGCACTGGTTTGCCACTCAATACGACTACAAATTCTAGCACTAGTTTGCCGCCGAATACGCATGGCGCACATGATGATGTTATTCACAGAACCTCTATAGTTGTGCTGCTCTTGCTGTGCTTCTACCCACGTGTATAGGACGTGAAGCTGGGTGATGACACGGTGCTGGATCACATTGAGTTCACGGAGCCAGTTCCGAATCAGTCTCTCAACGGCTTGCAGCTGTGTACAGTTCTGGCCATGTGGTAAGTTGCACTGTCCAGGATCACACTTTCTTGTGTAAGCATTTGTGAAATCCCCCGCAGCTGGCCTGCATTTCACTGACCGAAGGGTACTGTTTCGGACCTGGTATCAGAGTAACACAGTGAATGGTGCCACACAGATCGCTGTTAGCTTGTTTGTCCCGCGTTGCCGTTCTCCCCGCTGGTTGTTCAGCGGATGGATCACGCTCGTCTTGACATGTCCTCTTCCTTTTCCTGTGCACAGCTTGGAGACACAGAAGGTTCGTCCTGTGGATGGACTAAGCAGAGAGGAAACCATGGCATTCGTAGAGGTGCGTGCAATTGTACCTCACAAATTGCTAGGTCATTCATTCATTCAACAATTGGGAATGATGTTTGAAAGTGTCGCTGGGTAGATCTCTGCACATAGCCCTCTCCCGCATGTATTCTCTTCGTTTCTTTTCCACTTTTGAAGATGTGAAAAAAAAGGTGGATTATGTCTTGTTCTTTTCACCTTGTAGATTTCCAGACATGTTGGAGAGTTGCTATGCATGTACAGCAGCATGTTTACTCTTTTCCCCGGTGTAACCTTGACCACAGGTTAAAGTGCTCAGTGTGAGTGCTCCGCACTGCAGGAGAGCCGTATCACACTATACATCTGATCACATCGACGAGTAAATCTGTGCCGTGTGTGCCTACGTGTACCACTGCAACCTTGCGCCGAGCATTCATGCACCAGGCTCCCACCGAGGTGCCAAGGGACATCACATTCTTTGTCCAATATAGCCCACTGTTGCGCTGTTGAGCATATCCTCCACATGATTACATCATAGCTAGAAGCTCTCAGGGTAGAGACAGACTGATTTTTCCACTGTACCCTATGTGCACTAAGTATTTAGGTATCTCAACTCCTTGAACATCTCGGCTGTAACCATGAATGTACCGTTCACTTTCAGCTGGGCATTGCTGCATATTTTCTGACTGTGTGGTGACTAGTTGTCGCATTTCATGCCGTTTGTCATGTTTGTGCTTTTGATACGTTTGTCCACTGTAGCGGATTCTCTGCCAGCCCCAGTCCTGGAGTATTCAGTCGCGTACTCTGCTCCTTCGATGCAAGGCGGAGGCGGAGAGCACACGGCGCATGGAGCGTACCATGACGCAGCTGCAGGTATGCTGGTAGCCTCCAGGGATTTCCCGATCTCCTTAGCGATTTCTTCTCTGTTACTACAAGTAGTATGTGCATATCTCGGACCTGCTCCCCTGTATGCCTGTCTGTCTGTGCAGTTGCAGATTAGCTCTCTCATACAATGGTTGTGCTGTTGTTGCTTTATCATTTGCTGCTTTGGTGTTGTGATAATCTTGTGTCTCTATTTCTTTGCACCGTCTAGGATATTGTGGATGACTTCTCCAAAAGTGCCCCTTCGGTAAGGTTATCATTGCATGATTTAACATTGCACACACTGGTAATGGCTACCTGTTGCCAGAGTTCTCTCTGTCTCTTTATACTTATTGCCGTGCTCAGAGTCTGGGAACACACTGTACTGAACCTGTATGTGGTGCATATGTGCTTGTTTGTTGTTTGTGCATGCCTGCATGTGCGTGTGTACGAGTGCATGAACTGAAGACAAGTGATTGTTGTTGTCATCGCCGTCATTGTTGTTGAATGTTAGAAGTCGAATTGCAAACAGGTTGGGGCGCCTTCCTTTACACATGTACATGGCGTTGCTTTATGTATTGCTCTTTTGCAGTGTTATAACCAATTTAGGCGATGCTAGTCAGGGTCTCCACTCTCTAGTGGTAGGGTGCCAACTACAGCTGTACGAGTAGTGCAGTGTACGGTATGCTCGGGTTTGGTTATCTTGTGCTAGGGTTCTTGTGCTCTTGTTGACTTCATGTTGCTTTAGGCTGGTGATCGCCTTCGTCTCTTCCACTGTTCTAACCTACCACCGCGCTGGATGGTTGAGGTTTGTTGATTTCATGTTTGCTTTCCCTTGATCTTAATCTGCTAGTCTAGCCGCATCTCACCGTTGCAGGTAGCACTTTTGCACATACGGATGCATGTACTAGCATAACACAACCTTTTAAAAGGGTTAGCAGAGTAATTCACCATGGTCGCCAAATTGTTTGCAAGATGCCTTGCCTAAGTTAAATGCCTGGCGAACGTGCATGGGTATGCAGTACATGTACATTGTAGCTGGTGAGAGGACTGCACCCTTAGCTTGCCTGGTGTTTACTAATCAATGATTGCCATGGATTGTCATGACTTGATGATGTTCAGCTCTGCTTGCTCTTTCTCTTTCTGTTCCGCCGCAGCGAGACTTGGCCAAGCAACTGATACGCCTGGGTGTGGTGAAGAGCGCTCTGGACATTTTCACTCATTTAGAAATGTGGGATGATGTCATTGAGTGCCTGGTCATACTGGGTCGACATGGTGATGTAAGTTTGCCAATGCGTGGGTGTGCGTGGGTGTGTTACTGCTGTGGCACATGTACTACCGGTATATGAACTGTCTAGAGTGCTGCAGACAAGTGAAACTCTTTCATTGCTTGAAATTGAGAATACTGTAGTGTATTGCCTTTGTTCTGGCCTTCACCTAGCCATAGTGGCTTGTTACCAACTGTGGACAAGGCATGAATGACTCTGCATTGCCTATTTTGGGTGTGTGCGTGTGCGCCTGCTGTGTGCGAACATGTCATGTGCTTGTAGGCCGAGCGCTTGGTGCGTGAGCGTCTGGACGTTCAGGAAACGCCAGCACTCTGGTGCAGTCTGGGTGACTTGACAAAGGTACGTGTTGCAGCTCGGCGCCATCTTCTCAGCATTGTCTCCATGCATTGCTAGTATACGTCAGTGAAATCAACTGTTCTCGTTGGAATTTGTGTTGTACATGTACTGGTCGTATTCGTTTGTACCGACTGTATCCCTTACGACTGTGTCCCGTACGACCGTGTCCCTTACGAGCTGACACGGAGTACAGTCATGTACTGAGCCTATCAAGAAGAATCAGACAGGGTGCCCGTTAGGCCTAGTGCCCGTACAGAATTCAGGCTGCGTTTACACGGAGACGAAACGGAACGAAACGGAACGAAAACGGGCTGGCCTCGAATCGTTTTCAAACCGTTTACACGAGGACGGCAAATCGTTTTGAACCGTTTACACGAAAACGGAAAACGGGTGATCAGGCTGGAGTTAGCACGTGCTGGCTTTGGGCAAGGGCGGGAAGTAACACGTTAGTTGGAGTTGGTACGTGCTGGTGGTCGCAAAGGTGAGGTATTTCCCGCGAAATATAGTCCCGCGCGCAATGGTTTCCATGACCGCGCTCCGTTTCCAATCGTTTTCACTGTTTTCACCGTTTACACGAGAATGAAAACGTTTTGAAAACGTTTCAAAACACTTTTAAGTGCGTTTCCATTTCGTTCCGTTTAGGTATCGTTTTCGGGCGTT
Organism: Sycon ciliatum; assembly: GCF_964019385.1. Lineage (NCBI taxonomy): Eukaryota > Metazoa > Porifera > Calcarea > Leucosolenida > Sycettidae > Sycon > Sycon ciliatum. The sequence continues at coordinate 24,534,676 of NC_088646.1, forward strand.
GTCGTGTAAACGATAGTAGTAAACGCAACGATTTCGTTCCGTTTAGGTCCTACTTCGTTGTCGTGTAAACGGAAATCGTTTTCAATCGTTGTCGTGTAAACGCAGCCTCAGTATAGCAATCTAATCTGGTTGAACCTCGTTGCAAGTCCATACACATATGTGCACTGTCCCATTGCCACATCTACACTTCACACATACGCATGAACTTCCACACTAGCACCAAGTATCTAGGCCCGCTCATAGAGAATTCAGTAGTGAATGCCGAATGCCGCTGTCTGATGATCGCTGAAATGCGTGAAACTTGAAGTTACAGCTACACAGCCTTTCCCCTCCATTGTAACGTTCTGTGTACATGTGTGTACTGTGTATGTTTGTGCATGTGTTCTTTACTCAGGACCCCGAGCATTATCTGAAGGCCTGGGAACTGTCATCGCATCGCAGTGCCCGTGCACAGCGCTCGCTCGGTCTCATGTACCTACGGCAGGGCAAGGTAGGGTGTGGGCTTTGCTGCTGCTGTGTCACGTGATATCTTCATATGTTGTCTCTGAAATCAGGCTGATTACTTGGCGTTAGTGCCACAAAGTATTACGAGAACGCTTGGGAAGCTCAGCAGTCCTTACTTGGCCCAAGTCTTATTTCAATGAAGGAAACGAATCTGGGTATTTTCCTTGTTGTACCTAGCATTGTTGGTAGGATGTGCTAGCTGTATTTGCCATTTGATTTCTTCTTCTTCAGCTCTATACAGCTTTGTACCAGATTGCTAGGCCATGTCAGTGACTTTTGTGTTGTGTTTCTTGTGTATGTGTTTGATTTTGTCCAGTTCGAGGAGTGCGTTGAGCACCTGAAGCTGTCGCTGAGTGTCAACTGTTTGCAAGTATGATGTACACTGCGTTCTTCTTTGCTTTGTTGGGATTGAAATTGGCAGGCTATTGCAGTGACTTGGAATTGCTTACTAGCATTTCCAACCATGAAGTAACTTGTCGTCCTATTTCAGTAACTCCGAATTGGTGACATCGTATTTGCTAAAGTGCGTAGTTGTGTACTTGCAGAAACGTGTAAGAATGAATGCGTTGTTGAAGAAGAAAACCAAGGATCAGTTGTTTATCCCTGGTCGGCTGCTTATTGTGTCCACTTTTGAGAAGTGTCTGCTGGCTGGTCCAGTAGTCAGGAGTCTCCAATCTGAATTTCCTTGAACTAGTGGTGCCAGATTTCCACAACATTCTAGTCGGCCATTTCAAGTTCCTATAAACGAACGTGTTCGTCCCTACAGTTTTCGCCTGCAGGGCATGGGCCCATTTGAAAGCCAGCACCTGCCCCCCCCCCCCCCCCCCTCCAGTTCATTTGTGTAGTGATATGGAAAGTCATGACTATGAGGACTGTTGATAGACTTTAGTAATAATGTATGAACAGCGTGTTTCATCTGCACTCTCATTTTTTCTTCAGGAAACTCTCTGGTTCAGTTTGGGTTGTGCAGCAATGAGTACTGATGATCTGCCGCTAGCCGCTTCGGCTCTCCACCGTTCTGTCACGTTGGAGTTTGATGTAAGTGGTGTGATGTGCGCAGTCTTCCTGGTTGATGCGCATGCAGTCGTTTGCAGTTTGAAAGATCCAGGTACTCTGCACCTACATGTACCCAAACTTACGTAGTGTGTATGGTTGTGTTAGATTGAGAACTAGCACTGTCGCACTGTTAAGGATTACTTACTTCCATGGAGGTTTTCCGGTGGCCACTGTGCTAATAATGGCCGGGTTCCAACAGCTAAGTTGAGCCCAAAGCTTGCAGGTGTTATAACTTGTTTCATGCACTTCTGTGCTATCGTCCAGTAACAAAAAATAGTAGCAGAGAATGGAAATTGCTGTCTGGACTAACAATGCAAAGAATATGATCCGATTTAGTGCAGTGTATGGCGCTTTAGGAAATATCATTTGAGCAACCGTGGTTACCTCCACTGGTGCGTCGTTGCCTTGGAATCATGGTCTTATTTGTGTGCTGCCTGTTTTCTGCTAGAACTACGAGGCATGGACGAACTTAGCCAGTGTTCACATTCGCATGAAACAGAAGTAAGAGCCCTGTTGTGTCTTGTTCAAGCATTTGTTCATTTGCATTCTATTGTGCATATGCCATTGTTGTATGCTTCAAAGTACAAGACCAGGATGGTTGGCTCAGTGTCGCATTAGCCAAGTGTCTACCTGGATTAGAATCCTCTTTTTTTTCTTGGTCTAAAAATGGATTTTATTTTACAATGCGAGTGGCTAACCAATGGCTTGTTCACCAACTCTTTATTTATGTTGACTTACTGCTACTAGTACATGGTTAATAACTTAGATGGTTAGGATGCAAGTCTGATTTGAGAATTCTTGAATAGAGGCTGTACGTGCAGGGAATTTGACCGGTCAGGGAATTTTGCAGTGTATGGCATTATTGTATTGGGTTTGTTTACTTGTTCCCAGTGTCGTTCACACTGCTTCCCTTGATTCGTAAATATATGTATAGATCATTTTGTTGTGTTGCATTCCTTGGGAGTTGCTGATGACTATAATCCTCTTCTGTGCACAGACCCAAGGCACACAAGACTCTCCAGGAGGCACTGAGATGCAACTTTGAGAAGTGGCAAATCTGGCACAATTTCATGCTGGTATGTGCTTTGCAGTTCAGTCTTAATGCTATTGTATGGTGAAGCTGTAGCAATTAGGCCGTTCCTACCTGGCTAACGACTGCAGCTAGCTTTATGGGCCACACTGCCAGCTCCAGTGAGTCCCACTGTGATCATGATCTGATCACGTGGCCGATAACTTGTTGGCTGACACACATACACACTGTGTACCTCTTGCTTTTTTAGTGTCTCTAAATCTGCATGATTGCTAAGTGCAGATATCTCATTGAATTCTGTCCAGACCAGCAGGAGAGAGGAAGGTAGATGAAGGAGATACAGTTCGTCAAGCGGCTGATGTGGCACGTGTATGTTCTCAGGGCAGAGTTGCAGTTCAGAGGATCTGAGGGAAGAGTTGCAGTTCAGAGGATCTGAACTAATGTTTGGTCTTATTTGCTTCCTTTGTCTTATTCCAGGTCTGTACTGATGTTGGCGAGTTTGAAGATCTAGTCAATGCTGTCCATCGACTGGCAGATCTCAGTCCCAAGCAGCTAGACAATGAGGTGAGTCAGATGGACCGATTTAATATCGACACTATATACAAACTGCTTATACACTACGAACTTAGAAGTTGCGACTTCGGCGCGTATACACTGTACAGTCAATCTCGCCAATAACGGCCCTGGGCTGTGCCTGAAAATGTGGTGAACCTAAAGTGACTTTTGCAGCAGAGAGACCTTGTATGAGTGTTTGGACTGAAAAAGCAACGTGTAAATTGCTGCAATGGAGTTTGCGAATCCTTAAAAATGTATTCGTTTGCCAACACTAAATCCAGGTGTATATTAGGGAGTTCAGTTCCGGTCACTGAAAAGCGAAAAGTGCAGTCACAGCTCGCCTGTACAAAGTGAATGGGCGCCTCGTGACTGCAGTTCCAGATGCAGTTCGAGGCCCGAGTATCTTCTCCCGCGGCCTTTTCGGCCTTGTCGATGCTATTTCTAGGCAGCTGAGGTCATTACCTTTCCAATGGTGCCACACATGCCATGCTTCCAAAAATAATGCCTCCGCGCTTGGCGCGGATGCACTTCGAAGTACTAATTTCGACCAGATCCGTACGGAACACCCGATTTTCGTGTTCAGCGGCCTCGAATTAGCCTAAACCAAGAGGATTCTAGAACATTGAGGCTCGCGCTTTATCACGGTAGGAGGAAGATGATCACAGAAACCAGCCCACGGCGATTTCCTGGTGGTAGACGAAAAAAATCGAGTGAACTGCGCGCACACTGTAGAAGCAGTGACGGTGAAAACGTGTGACTTGTGCAAGGAGGCGCGCACGGCATGCGTGCACACTGCATGCATGCACACATCCTGTATCGCCATGTATGCACCAGATAGTGCAGTGCTGGACGGAAACCACACGGCTCACATACATACTTGCACTTACTTCTGTGACTACTTTCTCCCCCGTTTTCCGATCTTCAATCGAGTACAACTCTAGATTGCCTTGGAATTTTGGGTTCAAATTTTCACAGGTTGTTTCTCACATCTTCCCGGTTTAGAAAAACTAGCGTTTTATGCGAAACTCGCAAATTTGGTTTTTCGATTGAAGTCCCTACGTATATGCTGGTAGTCAATCTCCGAAACAGTCTTGCTTTCAAAGCAGGCCATTATACAAGTCAGTGCAGCGTTTGTGGTGCTTTGAGTATCATTATACCCATGTCGGTCTCAGTAGGTGTCCTGTAAATTGGCTACTTTTGTGTGCTACACTGAGCTGATTTCTTCATCACGCTAACTTAGCATTTCTTGCATTCCTGCTGGCCGCACGTTTGGAAAGCATTGTACTTGTTTGGAATCAACTAATGCGGCATGACAGCTATAACGGCAGACTATTTGGAATATTCCTCTTCTTTTCTGGACATATTGTGAGGTCGTGTACTGTTTTGTCCTGTGTTTAGGTTCTGCGAATCCTGGTGGACGTCATTACTGGTGATGCTCCTGATGCTCATGGAGTACCAGGTAGGTCTACGCAATGCCCACTGTGTCTGCATGCTGGTCTCTCTCTATCAGCCCAGGGCTGCTTGTCTTTCTCAACTCGTTTTGAGTAGGCATGCCATTTTGGATTTGTATTTATTCAACATTTCCTGGCTCGTCAAACGACTGCCAATGACAAATGAATGTGAAATGAAGGGTGATAGCCAACCACGGCATTTTCCCTGGGTTCCTTTCACAATCTAGCTACTAATACTTTTTATTCCCTTGCTTGGGAAATTCTGATAGCGGTTGTGTGTTTGTTATTGGTGTGCGTATGTTGAGTGCAGCAAGTCGCCTGCTGCCGAAGGCATTGAAGGCGTTCGGCCACATCTCTTCCAAGGTAAGACACTTTCAGCATTGTTCGCCAAAGTGTGACTTTCCTGGACCCTTCCAATTCATTTCGCCAGGAACTTAACACATTCGTTCATCTTGGGCACCCTGTAAGATGACCTAAAGTGGGATTCACAGAAGCTTTTTGCGATGCGACACGCGATGCGACGTGATCTGCAACAGACGCGTGCGATGCGAACTCGCGAAATACCATTCACGAAAGAAGTCAGCGATGCGACAACGCCTTGCTGATTTGGTGCGGTTTGGTACAACTTGTACAAATTTATAGGCAACTCTTGAACCTTTGTACAACTTTGCTGTAGAAAAGGTCAAAATCGTACGCCAAATCGCTTGTCGCATCGCAAAAGTTGAGCCAAGCTTAACTTCTGCGATGGCCCAGTTGCGGCAGTTGCGTGGGGGTGTGAGATGGCTGCGATTTGGGGATTTCCCGGTTTCGCAATTGTCGCATCGCATGTCGCATCGCGAAAAAGCTTCTGTGAATCCCGCTTTAGGGTCTGTTGGGAATGCCCAAGTAAAATAATAAAAATACTATACCCTACACAAAGGCATGCACAAGTAGCACAACCCAGTCAAATTGTACTGTGTTACAGTTGTTTGACTCACCATACTACATGGCACCCACCTACGTCAAGCCCAAAATGTCCTACAGATCACCTCAGTGTAAATTTGTGGTTGCTTGATGTGAAACTCATTGGTTGAAAGGAGTTGTATTGTAGAACATGTAGTGAAAAATGACTGAAATCATAACCAAAAATGATCCGGCATGTTCTTGCTGTCCATGTGTCTTTTCCTCTTTTCCTTTATGACAGGTTGTTACCAATGACGTTGTCTGGCAGCAGTACGCCCGCCTGCACTTCTTCTCAGCCGAACGTGAAAAGACCAACGAACAAACCGCCCAGGTGTCCCGCGAGAAGGTGTGTGTATGGCACTACGTGCGTGTGCTTGCTGGGATTTTCTGCAAAGTATTCTGTACTGTGTTAACAATAAGCTGTGACTATGCCATAGCAGGCAAGTGTCTGTGGCCGATCATTGTTATCCCGGTCTGTCTTTGCAGGGTCTCCAGTGCTTGCAGAAAGCTCAGCGTCTCTGTTGTCAAAATGAAGAGCTGAAACATAGTGTTGATGTGCTGAAGAAGGCATCGGACTTGACGTTGGAGCTCGCAAACGGTAAGAAACAGATCTGATCTGATTGTACTATTTTGCTTGTTTTGTTTTTTTAAATATGTAAATGGATTTACTTTTTTTGAGGATTTGCAAACTCCATTGCAGCCACCTACACACCACCTCTAACCTGAACTCCTATTAATGTCCTGGTGTTATGTTCAGCTTGTGAATGCGTGTCGAAAGGACAAGCCAACACAACCTCGGCTATTCAAAGCCTGTCATCTGGCAAGCTTGCACTGCGCAGCATGATTGCCACAGCCAAGGTAAAGTCTCATTGACGGAAACGTAGCCTATCCTCTGCTGTACGCAGCTGCACATGTGAAGTCATGTGTAGTCTTCGTTATCGGTATAGCTGTAGTTTTCAAACTGTTGAACTTTACACACACTTGCTCGTTGAAAGTGGGGGTGGGGAGAGAAGATGTCATGGCTGCATCCTTGTGCACCTTCTGCAAGAAATAATTTGTTCTTTCTGCACACTCTGGTCTTTGCGTATGCACGTTAGACTCTTCTCCAGTTCACCTGTACTGTATGTTGTTTGCTTTCTGCCCAATGCATGTAGAAATTCACCCCGGCTGATGATCAAGTGGAACACGTGGATGGCCTGATCAAGGCATTAGAAGCACGCTTGGAGCAGGTCGTTGAGGGACTGCAGATTGTGAAGTCAGCCGGGCAGTGAAGACCAATCAGGTTTGTGCACAACTGCTGCGTCTAAAATATCCTCCCCCCCCCCCCCCCCCCCCCCTGTACTATTGAGAGCCTTTTGCCATCTCCAACCTACATTGTAGATGCTTGGTTTGAAGTGACTTCCCAAAAACTATGCTGATGCGGAAGAAAGACCGGTGAAAAATGAAATGTTCACGGTCAGTAGGGTTGGTGCGCTGAGTCGAATGGTCCCGGTCCCACATCTCTCCGACAAAGCATTCTAGGGATATTTCGATTTGAGTTTGTGAATCTTGTGTGTGTGTGGGGGGGGGGGGATCGTGACGCCGTGCGGCCACGACACACCCCTGCTACGTCACAGCATGCAGCTAGGTCAAAGGAGCTGTGCAAGCAATACTGCCAATTCTTTTACAACTGACTTGGCAACTGAAAATAGGCAGGATGAGTGATCCTGGAGATATAGCATACATGTGAGAGTGAGGATTAAACCATGCCTCGCCTTCATGTGTTTGGGTTGGGGCTGAGAACTTCGATATTTTGCTGAAGAACTTGACGTGCGGGCTTGCCAAGAGTGAGCCCTGCGACAATGGATAAAAGCAGCTATTGCAGGCATAGCCGATATAATTATCTGGTCTCTGGAAAGCAGAGTCGGTAACACGGAGAAGAGCGATGCAAGTGCACAAACATGTTGTTCGATGCCGACTGACTTTGACTCCATGAGGCCTCCTCTATTTTTAGTGTGAACATGGCCTTTTCCGGACGCTGGTCGATTGGAGATAAGTGCAGCCTTTTCAAACCATGGCCACGACCTTTCGATTCAATGCTCACAACTCTACGGAATCCGAAAGTTTTCGGTTCGGGAGCTGTTCCCTGATTTGTCCTTTGTGGACTCACCAGTACATTCAGTGGAAACTAAATTTCTTTCTCACAGGAAGACCAGCCGACCCAAAGCATGCAGCACCACAGTGCGGGATTGCAGCACACTGGCACATGTACATGTGTGCACCGCCATACTGCTCCGTGTGACGACTTCGGCATGCACCCCGAGTACGTGAAAAGTCCAACTCTGAAAAGGCTGAAAGCCAGAATAATCAGAAGATTGGCAGAAGTAAATATTTCGGGATACGTAGTTTCCATTACGCCGATTCGAATGAGGCTCCTAGGTTCCTTCCCATTCGCACCCCGTCCCCAGTGTGTTAGGGTGCAGCATCAAAGTTTGTCGCTGCAGTTCTCTTCTTTTCACCACTCGCACCGTACCAGTCAAGTATTTTCCGCTTTGAACGCAAAAGTGAAAGATTATCGGTTTTGGATGATAACTCAACTCAATAACTCACCAGAAAGATGAAGAGCACAACTCTAGCCTTCATTCCTACTAAATCTGAAATTGTGTCCATGACATTGAAGAGGGAGAAAATCCCCCAGCGGCGACACCCATAGCCAATACTACCGCGTATGTATGATTCGTACTTGTGCAACCCCAGCAGGAGCTGGGCAAACGTGATGACTAGTCCCATGCACGGCCTAGCACACGTCCTGAGCATGTGCATCTGACTTGCCACAGGTCCAGTTAGGTATCAGCTCATGGTGTTTGTTATTGTACTTGTACTTGTTGCTCACTGCCAAAACTCCCCCCCCCCCCCCCCCCCCCCCCCGGAGAGAGACTCAAAAGGAATCTTGGAAAGATGACTCAATTGGTTATTGAACCGCCCAACGGCCGACACCCCCTGAAATCCCCGAAACTCTGGGTGGACTTGAAAATGATCTCACTTATGGGCTCACTACACCTCAGTAAGTGGGTGAGGACAAGGTGCAGAAAAAGGATTGAAGGCATCAGGGTATCCGTCCCGGGATCCAACTGCAGTTACCCCTGCCCCCATTGAGGGTAATACTTGCTACTAGTGTGAGTGGCTAAATCAGAGTGGATCTGATAAAAGCTTCACTAGCACCATTGATTACACCAGAGTTAATCAAATAGAAAGTATAATGAACCCTGGAACCAACAAAGGTGGCAGGTACAACAGTTACATTACACCTTCAAGCAGCCGAGCCTGTTGGCAACAGACCAACACAATCAGGCATAAGTGTACCTACCAACCGAACTAGCTAGGGGGTGTGTTATGGCAGTCTGTGCGACTGTGCACTGTTGCGCTTGTGTGACAACTGTGACCATGAATGCTGAGTAGCAATACCATTGGCAAGTGTACAACTCTGGCAGGTGCAGGATTTTAGAGAGTGGGCCGGGCAGTGAGTTGTGTACTACAGTGTACTTTGTTGTAAACTTGTGATAACAATTATAACATCAGTACCCATTGCAATTTAGCAATGTAGCATACTACTGTTAGGCACCTCCTCCCCCACATTCTGCCTTTCCAAGCTGGCCTGCTTGCAGCACCCCGTACTTACCCTCGTACTCACCTTTTGTCCCGTTGGCCTGGGTAGCTACTTGTGCGCCCATATTTGCCATAGCTACCCGGGCCCTTTATCTTGCATTCTCTCTGACTCTCTCTCTCTGTCTCTCTCTCTCTCTCTCTCTCTCTCTCTCTCTCTCTCTCTCTCTCTCTCTCTCTCTCTCTCTCTCTCTCTCTCTCTCTCTCTCTCTCTCTCTCTCTCTCTCTCTCTCTCTCTCTCTCTGTCTCTCTCTGTCTCTCTCTCTCTGTCTCTCTCTGTCTCTCTCTGTCTCTCTCTCTCTCTCTCTCTCTCTCTCTCTCTCTCTCTCTCTCTCTCTCTCTCTCTCTCTCTCTCTCTCTCTCTCTCTCTCTCTCTCTCTCTCTCTCTCTCTCTCTCTCTCTCTCTCTCTCTCTCTCTCTGTCTGTCTCTCTGTCTCTCTGTCTCTCTCTCTCTGTCTCTCTCTCTGTCTCTCTCTCTCTCTCTCTCTCTCTCTCTCTCTCTCTCTCTCTCTCTCTCTCTCTCTCTCATATTGTATTCGTTCGTCTTTGTCTCTTCGTCTCCCATAATAGATGTCATTACTCCTACCTGTCCTGTTGTGTCTGGGAGTATGACTCTTTTTAGTATCTCAACACTACTTTATAGGTTTTTTTCATTTCATCGGTTCTGTTTTTCAGGAAGTCATTTGGCAATTCTCCGGCGATGCTTTCATGCGCTTGGCGTAGTGTCCTAAGGAGTTGTTTTGTTATTTTGTTGAAACATGTGTCCTATTGGCATGATGTGCTGAGCTGTATACCTTCCATGTTGTTTTTTGTGTTTTTTTTTGCCTGTCCGACTTTGTATTGTTTGTGCTGCTGGATGCCAGGTGCATGTTATAATTATAGTACGTTTATAGTTTAATATTATCTGCTTTTCTTTTTCCTTTATGCATCTCCCAATCACGATCGTTGCCATGACCTGCTAAGCCCAAACGCCACCCAGTTCAACAATGCCATAACCATACGAACATGCAGAATTGGCCCTGCCCGAAGGGCGACTGCAATGGGCAGCCTTGGAGTTGAAGCGATACCCTCGTTGTTTTGCTTTCGGGTCGGCGTCACCCATGTCATCTCCGGCCTGATCTAGCTAGCTGAGCATGACTACCATGAGCTACAACTACAATTGTATTAATATTACTTACTTGCAAGCTGACGCCAAGAGTAGATGTTTATCTACTCTTGCTGACGCCTGTTGATCCTAGACAGCATGTTTCAAGGCGGAGGACGCATTTTACTACTCCCTGACTACAACAGTCAACAATACAACCAGTGTGTGCGCACGTGCGTGCCCTGTCATGTCGTCATGCATGACGTCGCATGCAGTGCGGCTGCAAACAAAGTACCATTGCGGCATTGCCCCGAATCAGTCATTTCAAAAATACTGTTCAGATGTTTTTGAGGACGATCCTGTTGCCTGGTTGAAAACGTTCTGTGGCCCATTGTGGGTGCTCGCTGTATCTCAGAGATTAGCTTCGTCCTTGCGTTGAGTGGGAGACGCGAAAATATCACGATGGTGAGACGCCTTGAGACTGGCCTGGAGATATCCGCTTTTGGGTGAACATTTGCTTTTGCTTTGAATGAAATACGTGCAGAGCTCCACCACCGACATGACGAAAGAGGAGGCAGCTGTCATGACTTTAGCCGAACAAGAAGGTACATACTAGTGCAGGCTTTTGACGATCAGTACTGCAGTGTGCAGTGCAAATGCTTATGTGGTAGATCTACAATGACCATGTCGTCCACTCTGTGCTGACGACTTGGAAATAATTATTGTTTAATTTTTTTCACATTTTCGCACGCTTTTTTTCCATTTTACAGTTTACTTGTAATTGTTTAGATAGTACTAGTAGGCCTGCAAGTAAACATGGTATACTCAAGTACTTGTGTGTGTTCAACGGCGGTATGTTCATCTACATACAGTCAACTTCGCTTATAACGACACTCGGCGGGGCATCAGAAAAGTGTCCTTATTCGCGAAGTGTCGTTATACCCGAAGTCTCATTGTATGTGTTACAGTTGGATGGAACTTTGCTCTGGGCATGAACATTATGTCGTTATTCGTGAATTGTCGTTATATCCGCAGTCGTTATAAGCGAAGTTGACTGTACTATAAAATTAGACTGGCAGGTGTGTTGCATCCTCTTTAGAACTGCTTCGGCTAATGATTTGTGTTGTTGTACATGACGTATATTGTGATACAGTTTACAGCTACTCTGCACAGTCGTAGGCATGTTGTGCTACCAAAACAAGGTCGGTTGACCGGAAAGTGGTCCGGCCACAGCCCCCGCGCAGACTGCACCGTATTTTGTTGAGTATGCGCCTCACTTTAAACACTTGTAACTCACCCCCCCCCCCCCCCCAAAAAAAACGTCGGTGCAGTGTATATACTGTACTATGGTGGCCAAATGAACCGTGAAATACAGGGTAGATGTCTGTATTTCGTGATGAAAAAATCTGGGTGCGACTTATACTCCAGTACTGTAATTGATTGGGTCTTCAGGAAATCATTCTCTCTCGAAATTCTCCTTCCATGCCTGTCAATGTACCGCATCAAGACACGTGACATGTACTGAAGAAGTCATTATTCTAGTGAGGTGCTGCGTGCAAATTTAACGGCTTCCTAAAAATGACTGGTTAGCGTGTGCAAAAGTGAACGATTCTCACTCATTCTCACCGTTCAACGCAGAACTGGGAGAGAAAAGTACTGGTACGTGTATTGATTTTTTGCCTTGCGTTTCTTATTTTGACAGCAGATTTCTACTTGTTTACCCATTAGATTTAGCACTTTGTTACTGTACATACATGGCTTTAAATTAAGAGTACTACTTTGGACTGTGGCAGTGGAGTCTGTAGTAGAAATTAGATATTCTCTTGGAGAGTATCTGGAGTGTGGAGCAGCATTCTGATTTGCTGGTATGTGTACGTGAAGCACACGTATAGCGTCTTGGGACTCTTTTAGGATTTGGAATGCAGCAAAGTCACTGTGTGGTGTGTGTGTGGTGTGTGTGTGTGTGTGTGTGTGTGTGTGTGTGGTGTGTGTGTGTGTGGTGTGTGTGTGTGTGTGGCTGATTTGTGTGAACCATGTACACAGAGTATAAGAGCCTGGAGAAGGAAATGGACCAGATAACCCAGTGCCTCGACAACTTGGAAGAGAAGACCGACGATATTACAAGCCGCGCAAAGGAGCTACTGGCAATGATGGCGGCATCAAATGGCACAGAGGGTCAACCAACAGACAGCTCAAGTACAGCAGCTTCAGGAAGTCCAGAATCATAAGAATGGGACGGTGACACTTGTCCACCCTTTTCTTTTGGTCATGCGAATCTGTGACTCTCGTTGTATTGTAGACGGTCTCTAGGCCAGGGACTGGGCAATGCTCTCCGCTGCTGCTGCTGTCACTTGTTCATGTACTTGTTGCATGGGCGTATCTCAGAGTCTGCGGGTCTGTGAGCGTAGCTGGACTGAAGGCTATATAGCAGTGCTTGACTTGAGCACGTGTTCCAGTACCAGTCCATAAGTTATACGACGGTGGTGTGACAAAGTGAACTGCCGTCTGGTCGCTAGCTCAACTTTAATTGTGCCACTTCTGAAATTTTGATTCCGCAGACAATCCTTATAATTCAGTAGACCTATAAAGTGATCTTTAGATATATTACATTTTCTAGTCATCTTTTTAGTGGATACACTCCATGGTATCTTTTCTTGATGGTGCTTTGTGGATATCTTTATAACGATTCAATTAATAAATATAGTCTGCTCTCAATCATTTGCCACAATGCCAGCAGAAGTAGGAATTTCTGATTGGGAGAATGACGTGAATATCTTATTCAACTTTCGTGTGCTCGTGTGAGTTCTGCCCGTGCTCCTGTGGTGCTTTGGTGGCAGCCAAGCAGGGGCATTCATGTGCTGCCGATTGTCCTGTCTGCACCATGTCGTTGATAATTGATCTAGCATGGCTGGCCTGCAGCATGCGTATCATCAGCAGCGGGTTGTGATTGGTCAGCGATACCATCCAGGTGAGGCCAAGCGGGGCCACGCGAGCCAGCAGCTGCAAGTACGCCGGCATGGTCTCAATGCCGTACACCGACGAGAGCAGCAGGAGCAAGAGCTGAATGGCACAGGCGAACAGAAGCCACTTCACCACCACTTTGACAACGCGCGCTCTAAACACGACCTGCAGCTGGTGGCAGGCATCGGTGTCGTAAGTGCGTACGCTTCGCAGCGCCCGTGCCTCCCAGCGGCAGTCCTTGAAAGAACCAGCGAGTAGCGTGACAAGTCGTAGTACTAGTGTGCTGTAGATGTGCTCCACGGTGCGTGAGCATAGCTTGTCAGCCATGTCGTCACGGATGTACTCCTCCACGACGGTGGCCTTGACGGCTACAAACGGTTGGTAGAGCTCATTGCGCGCCACCTTCAGCTGGTAGCCGAGAGACAGCAGTAGCACCAGCCATGGTACAAACAGCTTAGCGTTGATGACAAAGCCGACCAGGCCGTACGCTAGGATGTGAAAGAGGTCGTGCATCAGCCAGATGATGAAGCACCACATGAAGACGAACACGGCGACGTTCAGTGCTTTGAACAACGCTGTGCGGCACGCTGCTGCCCGATTGCTGTCATCGCTGTTCTCGTGTTGGGCGGCAGACAGGTAGCTATTGCTCTGCAAGAGCATGGACACGCTGAGGAAGAGTGGCGATACTCGCACAATAGTCATCACATGGATGACCGACGCCACTAGCCACTTGCAAGCAGCCCCAGTTTTGTGCAAGATGCTGGCGTTAAGCGATTGCTGTTGAGGACAGTGGTTTCCGCCAGCTGGTGCAAGGACTCCTGTGCTGAGCATCAGAGCATCGTGTAATGCATCAAGGAAAGAAGGCGCACCATGCTGATCAACAGTCAAGTCTAAGTCACAGTCGACTGGAGAATTCTCTTGCGGAAGGTATGTCAGGGAGAGTGTGCGCAGTGTGATACGGAACTTGTGAGACGCATCGACCTCGTCATCGTTATCATCTGCCTGTTGTTTCTGCTTTTCTTCGGTGGTGTCCCCGGCCAATGTTGGCCCCTCGCGCTTGCTGTGGCGAGTTTCACTATCACAGGGTTGTGTGTTCACACGGCCAGCCCCATTGCTGTGAGTGGGAGCAGCCGTGTCACTGTCCTGTCGCTCCGGTGTTTCACCACTGCTGCACCCTCTGGACTGTGGCAGATGCATGCCAACATAGAGACTGATGGCGACGAGCATTGCCGCGAGCAGCTTGTGTTTGGCAGCGGGCAGGCAGCGTTCGCACATGTCAATGCTGCCCGCCCCGCTCATCCACCACACGCAGAACAACTGCCAGACTACCAGCATGGCCACGATGCCCACGAACCAGACACGTATCGACTGGACACGTTGCCAGGAGAAGAGCAGGCATGCACATGGCAAGTGATGCGGGTCCAGGGCGCTACGAATGACAGCGTGCTCTGCAGAACCCAACTGCAGCCAGTCCGGCGGTGAATCCAAAATGCCTGTTCTCAGCGAGCGCTGGCAGTTCAAGAGCTGCGCATTCTCGTGCATGCAAAACTCAGTACGTTCCACAGTTGCCAGCTCACAGACTCTTTCCCATGCTAATAATATCGGTAGCGGTATAACTAGAGCCAATGTGTACAATAGGCATCGTAGCATGAACGTCATCCACTCTATTGTCCACTGCGGCTCGAGTATGTTGTGTTTACTGCTACCCATGGCTGAGTTAGTGTTAACCTGATGATATTGCAGCACGCTGACACCCCACGGTGACAGCGCACCCCACAGCAGTGTGCTGAGCGGATGGAACGCAGCAGTCTGCTCCCGCCAGCACAGGCCACTCTCCGCCGAGCCATCGCCAAGTGGCTGGATCACAGCAGACAGAAGTTCGGCAATGTCACGCTGTCGCCTGGAGCTGCTGCGCCGCTTCCAGCAGTTGCCGTCGGCCACGAGCGTCTGGTTGCTGATAATGTGGACATTGCGCTGCATCGTGACCAGTGGCAGCATCCACATATCTACATGCTGTAGGGACATGTCCAGGTAGGCTTTACCCGACAAATCACGCCACCACACCCACGCCAACGGCGTTTCACCGTCACCGTCAGATTTATCATGATTCCAACAGCACAATCCAGGGTAAAACAGCTCGGCGCCAACTTGCAAGTTCAAATAGAAGAATAGTAACTGTACGTCCGGTTTATCTGTCATAACCTCTTCGAGTTCAGCACGAAACTGGGTGGCTTCAACATTAGAAAAACAAGAGTCGACGAGGTGAACACTAACGTTTCTGCTCGCACACCCGGCCAGCTGCTGGCTACTCCAGGATGCAGCCCTGGTGTCAGAATTTCTTGCACCAGCGCTGGTGGGTGGCCAGGTGACCGCTGGGGCTACATCCACAGCTACAGGCTTGTCCGCCGTGGAAACAGCAGCACGCAACAGAGCGACAGATAATGAAACCAGGACTGGCACTGGTGAGCCTGGAGACTTGTACATGACGATGCCCTCAAAATAATATCTGGTAGACGGCAGAGAAAATTCGGCAGCGCCAATCAATTTTCTCGAACATCGGAGTCATTCTTTCATCACTGTTCGTTCCTGATTTCGTTGAGAGATGAATGACAGGTCCGATCATTCCATCCTTTACTACGAGACTATTAAAAATTGAGTGCGATGATAGTTGCTTTCTAGCGATTACTAGCGCCTGCGCTGTTACTTTCTTGCTGATGCACTGTTTGCGGAGAACTACGAGTACTTCATCTTCCTTCCCCAACTTGCTCCCTGATCCGATTTCTAGATACAAGGACTTTTAAAATAGGTATCCTCCGGACAACCATTGAATGAAAAAGCATTTTTGTGCCATGTCACGTCATGCATGATGTATCATACATGTGCGATGGGGACAAGTCAGTAGAGTCTGACCCTGTAGTGTAGACACTGACGTGACTGTATCAGTATCACCGTCATGATCATGATGATCAGCATGACCAGTGACCAACACAGGCAAGATAAGAGTAGAATCATGATAAACAAGAGTCTTGTTTATCCACTCTTGCCGTCTTGGTGTGACTTTATACATGTAGGAGATCTACAGACTCTGTGGAACCTCGGAAATCCGTCGGGACCAGCCAAATGGTCACATTTCCTAGGTAGCGACCGTCTGGGGATGAAAATGTAAGTGAAGTGGGCGGTTCTGCGAGGTGAAACTGATGCTCCACTCGAACTGTTTATACAATTATGTACATATACAGTGTACAATGACTACGGTATGTATCATGTGGATCCACATTTAAAAAAAAAATTTTATTATTCTTATTTTACTAGGGAATTCCGAACAGGCGTCATCGCCTTCTTACAGGGAACCCTAAGAAAGTCAATGGATGATCGAAATTCAGCAGGTGAATTAGAAAGGCGGTAAGCAGGTGGGAGTACATGTACATGACTCTCAATCTCCGGCATATTATTGACAAAAGTGTCTCAGGTCCTTGCTGCAAGTGGTGCTCTATACCCTAACAAGGGCAGAGCGTACTACACAAGGCAGAACAGCAGAGACCAATATCGTTATCGTATCGACGATAACAATATTGGTCTCTGCTGCTCTGCCTTGTGTAGTACAGTCCTGCTCATTGAAATCCAGTCGCGTCACTCAAGTTTGCGTCTTGCACCTTTCCGCAGCCCAGTGTTCGCAGGTCTATAAGTAGGGCTGCGCAACGCCCGGCGCGTACTTGAGGCACGTGACTGGATTTCATTGAGCAACCCTGTCAAGTAGAATTGTAGATCAACGTTACGTGACTGTCATCATGGTCATTGGTTCACACCAGAAAACGGCTTTCCTACTAGCTACTATCATGACTATCCCGGGGTCACAGCAGGGTGGCGCCCGGGAACATACTAGTACATTACATCCGGAATAAGCCAAAAACAAACAAAAAACAGCCTCCTACAAACACTACATGACTGTATTATGTTATACAGTCATACAAGGTCTGGAGGGTTGACCCAGTCGCTAAACATAATTCCCTCGAAATCTCCAGATAGCGGATGCGAGATACAGTTATCATCTTACGGTGCAACCCCGGCTATCTGACCGCCGGCGGCCGGACTGAAATAGACTCCGCGGCTCAATTCATATCTGGCTTGTGCGCGAAGATCTAGCATGATTGTGGACTGGTCACATATACAGGTGGGGATAGCAATGGTCACGTATTACTCCAGCTCGACATCTGACCTTGTTTTCTTTCACCCCAAGGGCAAGGGATTCTGACTCGGGTGAATCCCACAAAAATCGAATACAGTGTACCGGACTACTCAGTATGCGGTGAATGAGACACACATGTACATGTAGCTATTCACGCGGCTCGGTCTTTTCTTGCTGCAGCTAGCTGTATCAGCTTTGCGGTTAGGCGACTTGTGGCACGTAGGTGGACAGAGTAAAACTGGCACGTAAACATGCACTCTCCGTACAGAACTGAAGGTAAGTGTCCGCCACACCAGTGACCACATGCTGTACAATGATAAAAGCATGTTACTGTAAAACCGGAAAGTCTAACGTTTTAATATTTGAATGAACGTTATCGCGAACCCGGTTTGAGATGTCTGTGTAAAGATGCGCATACAGATGGGTGGCCAGGTAGCCATCGTTATAACTTTCCGGTTTTACAGTATGTCACAGCACAGGGCAGTGTGTTGGGATGAATACAGTGCAAGTCAAGATGCCTATTGTCATTCATATCCAGTCAGTACATGTAGTAGTAGTATAACTTTAGAAAATAGAAAAAAAAGGAAACACATCTGCAGAAAAACGTCCGAAAGGTGATCACTTCCGTGTAATATGAAACATGGCACGTGGGAACTGAGAAAATGAAATAGAAGCGAAGCATCACGGAGACAGACAAACCAAGAAGTAGCAGCATAATAGGATTGGGTAGTCGCACTCCTAGCAGGGTATGTTGGTGAACAACTGTTGCGGTTTCCGCAATAACACGTTACTTCTACTAATTAGTACTAAATTAAACGTTGCAACCACGCAGAGCACAGCCTCATAGTCCAACAACAAGTGCAGCCATACAGACACATTCACAGTCAAACATTCAAACTGAAAAGAATGGAACAAAACTGTTATCAAGGGAACACACTGGACAGAGTAGTCCCAGTCCGCTGCATGGCATGTCTGTACAAACCCAGCTACTAATCACAACTTGCATCAAGCAATGCAGCTGCTACCTAAAGCAGGTCTGTGGGTAACACTGGACGGGAATGGACATGCCGAATACGAATACTACGAATAGACTTCAAAAATGTTGGTTCCATCCATCAGCATCATTCATGACACAAAGAGAGGAGAGAGAGTAAGTTACATTTATAAAGACAGGTAAGTCTAACAAATGAGGACTGAGACCTCTACAACAGGGCTTTACGCCTGAAAGCAGGTGCATGATTTAACAAGCAGGTTGTCAGTCTAGATTTTATGCACAGGTGGAGAAAAATGCGCAGAATTTTTGTAATGAGATGAAAAGCAGAAATAATAAGAAAAGATGAAATGAAAGCCTGCTCACAACCCTGCCCAGCCTTGCGAACTGGGTATGGTGGATTAAGAACCCGGGTTCAACGCTCGAGCAAGCGCTCTCCACTCAAGGTGTTCACAGCAACTGATAGGAACTCATATGGGGAAATTATAGAAAAGAAATAATAAGATAAAGAGAGAGAGAGAGAGAGAGAGAGAGAGAGAGAGAGAGAGAGAGAGAGAGAGAGGGATGTTCAAATTTGTAAAGTGCCGTCTCCAAAAGGCTGCAGGCAGCGTTACCGGGACAATGAGCAAGGACTCGTGATGGAAAGCTGTCCTCATCAAGGCCAATACTGGCTGGTCAGAAGGGTTTTATCCCAACAATCACACGATGCCTTTAGCGGCCAGCTCCTGTTGCACACGATTCAGGTAGCCTTTGTCTGGATATCCGAACCTGAGCAATTGGTTACACGACATCAGGGGAAAAAAGATTTTGCTCACAACTGTGCTTCCTTTTCTTACGTGTCAGAGACATGGGAGACAATAATAGAATGAAAGAAGCCCAGCTACAACCAATATACATTGACTTCATTTAGAGTTATTTTAGTTTTCACTACTTTACAGTCACCAGGTATAGGTGACCATGTCTTGCATATTGCGTTGTGGCTGACGATCAACACATGCATGCAATCATGATCAAATGAACACATGCATGCAGTCATGATCAAATGAACACATGCATGCAGTCATGATCAAATGAACACATGCATGCAGTCATGATCAAATGAACACATGCATGCAGTCATGATCAAATGAACACATGCATGCAGTCATGATCAAATGAACACATGCATGCAGTCATGATCAAATGAACACATGCATGCAATCATGATCAAATGAACACATGCATGCAGTCATGATCAAATGATCAACACATGCATGCAGTCATGATCAAATGTTCATGATCGCATACTCTTTAAAACAAGTTAGTTGAAGATGATAAGGAGAAGCATGCATTTTTTAATCGACGACAGCTTAGAGGAGCTACAAAAAGTTGACTAAGAAAGTGGTGGACATCACGCAACTGCATTATAAAGAAAAGGGGGTTTGTCAACTGACAACCGCTCTATTCAGTTGCTATTGACACTCGGCGGTTGCGCTGGATGAAAAAATTCTTTATTTGTGATGTCGAAAATTATTACTAAGTAATAATTGTATCAGTTGACAACCCCCTTTTAATATAGCTATGAATAGGATGAAGGCCGCAGACATCACGCAACTACGTTACTTGTTTGACATGTATTACTGTGTATTTTATAACAAAAAATATTATTGAAAACCCAATAATATTTTTTGTTATAAAATACACAGTAATACATGTCAAACAAGTAACGTAGTTGCGTGATGTATGCGGCCTTCATCCTATTCATAGCTATATTAAAATTATTATCTCCACGTAGATTATTTGTAAACCCCCTTTTCTTTACAGAAAGTTGAACTGTCAGAAATCCATGCGGGCCAGCCTAGCCAAACACTTACGCAGACACTCCGCCGGTCATGCTTGTTTTGTGGTGAATGTCATTCCACGTGACGGTATTGTCCTGTCCCGATGTCACGGATCGCCCCACAGTGAACGTCAGCCGTGCATCAAATGCCTTTTTCAGCAATGCCAGGACCTTGTTGCCTTCGTTATCGTCCGGAAGGTAGGCTGCACGGCTTGCACCAGAAAATGGTTTTCCAGGGTTTGGGTGACCAATGGTTTGTGTGCCGCCAGGTATGTTATAATGGATACATATAGTGCCACAATGATAGCCTGGCAAATGATTGGATGACCTATCAAATCTCATGGTGCCTTTCGGCTGATTTCCACGGACTGCTTTGAAGGGCTGACGGCATGTAGGACATTGGTAGTGACCAGCCTTCTCTACACCAGTCATGCACTGCGTACAGAACACATGGCCACATCTCAACATTTTCGGCTTCTCCATCACCTCCAGACAGACTTGACACTCCGGCGTGGCTTTAGTAGCCGCTCCTGCTTGTGAAGCTGTGGCTGCCGAGGACGGCTCTGCTGATGTTGTTGAAGATGTTCCACGAGATGAAGACGATGATTGTATAACGGTGGTCGAAATCGTAGGCTCCTGCTGATTTCCATGGACTGCTTGTGAAGCTGATGTGGCTACCGAGGACGGCTCTGCTGTTGTTGGTGATGGTGTTCCACGAGATGAAGACGATGATTGCCTTACGGTGGTCGCAGTTGTAGGCACGGATGCTGCTGCTCCTCCAGCATGTCTTTCTGTCTTGGATTTGGAGCCATCAAGGTGACTAGACTTTGAAGAATGCCTGGTTACCAGCGCAATTTCATCTTTGTCATCTTCTGCTGGGCGATCACGTGTGGATTGGTCTTTGGGCTGTGGGTTGTCATCACATTTGATGAATGACAGAGTGTGAGATACATCTGTCATGGCCTTGTCAATGGCAGCGGCCGGTTTGGCTGCTGCGGCTGCAGGGGAAGGTGCATTCGCAATGTCCCCAGCATAAGCTTCTGAGTCGCATGGTAAGCACATATCTCCTGGAGTATCTTTATGGCACTGATCACACAACTGGTGTCCACATTTTTGCGGCTGGGTAGCAGTGGCTTGGCATCCAAGGTAGTTGCACAGCCGCCCTGTGCGTTGTTTTCCTGCATTGCGAGAAAATGCAGAAGAAAATGAAGTGATTTCCAACAGTGGCATTGCAAAGCCATGCGAGGCCAGCACCTGGTAGTGTTTCCATGGTTTAACATGGCTGGGCAAACTCACCCTCTTTGACGTTCGCTTCCCTTCCTGTCGCCCTTCAAGGTAACTGGTTTCTACATTGCCTATTATTTTTTCATTATATCAGTAGCACAAAGCTTCCCAGCAGGTACCGGGACTGCAGTTTTGTGCTTCCTGGTACACTGAGTCTGAAATTTACTTCTTCCTCCGTTAACAAAAACTTCGTGATGGATTTTGAATTTTTGATGGATATGAAAACGCTTAGAACAGGTCAAGAACGGTTTGTATCGACTGCAAATCACTGGACGAAGGTAGTTCAGCCTATGTACAGCGTATTTACAAGAGAAACTGTTGGCGGAATGAGCAGAGAGTTCAGTTTGCGTTGCTTTCGCTCGACTCATTTTTGACCCTGCGTCGCTGTCGTCATCTGCAGCACATGAGTCGTCATCTCTCTCGAGTCGTTGTTCAGCTCGTTTCAGCCTTGCCTCGGCTTCTTTGATCACACTCCGCTGAATTTCATGTCGCTGTAGTTCAAGTAAGTTGGCTTTCAAGCTGCGTGGTTCGCCGCGATGGCGATTACTTGTTTCCACCACAGCGTTGTAAAAATATTTTACGACTCCCTGGTTTCATCTCCGCTCTCCAGAACTCCGCGAAACGAGGAGTAAAGGCACAGCCAAATGGATTCCATTTTCTCTGATGGATACTCTTGCCAGCACTGAACGGCAGCGACTAGCAAGTCCAGTCGACTTTCCTTAGCCACGAGACTCGCGTCGGACTGCAGACTTCTGAAAGTATGCATGGTCATCAGCATTCGAATCTGGGCTTTGCGCAGGTTGAACAAGAACTTGGATTCAAATTTATTTCATTGCGCCGTGCGATCGGAGCAGCTCCTTGTTCACTCGCTCAGTGTGTGGGCTCGCTGCTCCGTTCCATCAGTCTCTATCACTCTCAAACTCAGTGCTAGAGTAGCAGAGGCCAAGCAGTACATTATCCCTCGGAGAAGTGGTATTTCAGTTTCGCTCGCCATGGCTGTCATCACCTATGTTGCCACAGTGCAACCATCGATTCCGCTCGGCTTGTTGTGAAAGGTCACTTTCCTCGCATCATACCTCTTTCATGGCATGCCAGGGAAGGCCGAGAAACTGATCACGACTCATTTCACGGAAGTTTGTGCGCAAAGCAGTCCCTCAAAAATCCATCACGAAGTTTTTCTTAACGGAGGAAGAAGTAGATCTCGGGATCACAGACGATTACCACAGCATGTGTTTATGTGATACTGTGTGACGTCAAACGTGCATGGACATGATCCATACAGTTCTCCATTACCGGTATAAGCCATGCGCTTATATTGGAGACTGCGCTTGTATATTATATCTTCGAAGCCCTCTTGCAGTGCGCTTATACTAGAGACTGGGCTTCTACAAGAAACTGCGCTTGTAATAGACATAATACGGTATGTGTAGTTTCCAGTTCCCACACCAATCAAACATCAATCCACTGTACAGTATTACCCTCTACACCTATTAGACTAGTGATGTTTGTACGTAATTTTCAACTGTGTTTACACACTGGCAGACACAGTGGGTTGATCTAATTGAGAAACGAGAGGTACCCGGTTCAAGACCTGGTTGGAAGCTTGAAAGGATTTTTCAAGCTGTGCTGCGACCCATAGCGAATTGGGAACTCGTGGCCTGGCACGAGGAAAACATGGATATTGCGAATGGGGTATTGGCCGTTGTCCCGGTCTGGTTGGTGGATCTGATCTGTCCGCCCCCACCGCTTAGGAGCCGCATCTACCACCTGATCATGGGATGGTGGCGTCTCACAGAAGCAGAAAGGCGGTTCTTGACCCGCTCCGGCTGTACGCGAACCTGTGTGCAGTTTTTTAAATATTTGTTTACGTACTGGACTTTGTTCGGTCCAGGAGGACATGTCTCCAAGCTCTTTCCCCGCTCTGAGTCATGCAGAAACTGAATGGGCACGCTCGGATTAGAAGTCAGTTGTGGAAACATGCTGCCACGGAAAACTACAATTGTTGATTCATCTACTGTTAACCCCTTTACCGCTAACAAATGCTTTCCTTTACCTGAATGATTTCTGCCATGGTTCTTCACGCTTGCAAGTGGGCGACTTTCTCCACCAGTACTGACACTTCGAGTAGTTGAACCCGATTCCATGGCATCAGTTGTTGCGGGCAGCTTGGCTCCACCAGATGGCTGTGTAGTGACAATGGTCACAGAGCGATCACTTCCTGAGGCCTCAATCTGCAGACCGGGCGGATCTGTGGAGCACTTTCTTTTGGGGTCACCTGCAAGCTCGCCACTGGATGATGTCTTTCTCGTGCTGCTGCTGCTCCTACCATGGGACTGCTTCATTTGATGACCGTGAGAAGCGTCTGCTTCGTAACGTGAGTTCGGATGACCACCTGGCTTGCTCTCAGAGAGCGATGGCCACTCCTTATGATCCCCATCACCTGAGATTGAAGCGGTACGCACATCAGCACAGCGCGAGCTTGCTTCGTACGGTGCATTGCGCTGGTCACAGGATGTAGCATCTGCAGGCCCAGGTGGTGGCGCTCCATACGGCGATGTTTCATGCACTAGGGGCCTGCTGCTCTCGTGACTCATCGGCGGCTTGAATGTAACCTTGAATTCGCTGCAAAACGCCTGTATTGTGCGCTGCTCAAACAGAACAAGGCGTACCTCTTTCAGACTCGTGCCGTGGTTGACAGATTGAGCAAAGAAGCCATTGATAGCGGCCAGCATTACTCTGGCACAGACTTGAACGGGCATTCCGAAGATGCCACAGCTTATGGCCGGGAGTGCGATAGTCTGGCATTTTAACTGGCATGCAAGCTGCAAGGAACTACAACACGCCTCAGCCAGAGATTGCTCACAGACAAGCTGGTTGTACGGCTTCCACATGGGGCCGACGGCGTGAATGACAAAATGGCAGGGAAGGCGTCCTGCCTTAGTCCACACCGCCTCACCATCCTGGATCCTCCTCCGTTGTTTATACACCAACCTGTCGCTGTCCTTCTGAATCTCTGGTCCGCCTGCGTTGGAGATGGCCAGAGCTACACCACCGTAATGCTTTAATTGGTCATTGGCAGCATTCACAATTGCGTCTACACGTTGTGTAGTGATGTCTGCATCCATGAGCTGAAGCAGGATGTTTCCTGGCAGAACACACTGCTCAAGACAGCGTTGCGAGCCACTGGATGCAGAGATAACACCGACAGGTTGCGGATGATCACCCATAGATATTATTGCAGAGTTTATAGCTTGTCCCCTGCCCAGTGCCCTGTGGGGCACGGGGTGTGACAAAGGCTCTTCAACATCGCTCTTGGAAGCTGCCATCTGCGACAGTGGCACATTCGACAAGAACCGTTGCTCCAATGCGTCTGCAACCTGCTTCACGTCCTTCTCATAGCCGTACACAATGACTTCCCTTTTGGCCAGGCTGATTGCAGCTGTCGGATGCTGTTCACGAAACCACTCAACTAATGCTTTGGCCAACTCTTTGGTTGTGTTTTCTGGAACTTTCACCGTATGGTGGTGGAAAAGACTCAATTTCTCCTGGTACAGGTTTAAGAACTGCTCCACACAATCTTGCAGGCCCTCTTTAGTTTGCCCACGAAAGTTGATCTCGGTACCATTTCTTCGCATCTCACAATTGGTCTCCTTGACCATTTTGTCAATCTGATCCCTGTGGCATACACGGATGACATTGTATGCTGGTGGAAGGATCGTCAAGCACTGGATCAAGTCCTCCTCTCTTGTTGCACTGGTTGTACTAGTCAGTTCAGGTTCCATGATGGCCCTGTGTGAAGGTCGCATAGTCGCGGCGGCCTCTGCGTGCCGAGCCATGGTCTCGCTACTCGTCTTGTTGGCCATTGGCTCTTGGGTGTGCGGAGCATTGTTGAACGTGGTAGCAAGGCGGACTGGGACTTTACTGTGAGAAGTGTGGTGACTTGAACTACTGACATTGTCTCCCACTGGATGTCGGCTGCCCTGGTGTGCGGCGACTGTGTTGCTTCTTCCCTGCTGCCCAGTGTTGTTCTGATGAGCTCGTACACAATCAGTGAGGTGTTCACTGAGCCGTTGCAAGCAGGACCAGGCGCCACTGACTTCTGCAGCGCCACATAGCTTGGTGTTAAAGCGCTTGCAAGCAAGTTCGAGCTCACTCGCACTGAAGAGCTGCGTGACCAGCGGGCTAAGCTGCGCAATACCAGCGCTCATCACCTGGTCAGACAGAGAGGAACACATGCCGCAATACACCGTGATACATACATATACATGCACACACAAGCACGCAAGCACACACACGTGCACACACACACACGCACACAAACACACACGCACACACACACGCACACACACACGCACACACACACACACACACACACACACACACACACACACACAAACAGAGTACCGTGAAGTAAAAAAATTGCCTTGTGGAGATTTCACAGACACGGCAAGGCAAACACTGTCACTATACATAATAATATCACTCAACCAACGAATACCCAGCAACACATATCAGGCATGCATCAACACCATACCTCTGGTACAACGTTGACCTTCTCTCCCGACTTTAATGTATGCTCACGGTTCACGACGCTGTGGGCAACTGCATAACACATAGATACAGCACGTGATTTTTCATGTTAACCTTGAAGCGCACGTGGGCCACAGAAAGAAGAGAAGTGTCCAGCCACCAGGAGTATGAACTCATTCCCGATAACGCACTGTTCTAGCCAAAGGGAGGGAGGAAGTGAGGGGGGGGGGGGAGGAGGGAGGGCGGCAGCATGGCAAAGGCGATAATGCTTAGCGGAAACGACAGTTAGTACCGCGGGGTCAACCCGCGTATGTGGTCGTGGCCACGTGGCTGGGCGCGGGTCACGAGTCAACACCTCCTGCAGGGGAATGAGGGAGGAAGGGAGTGTCTCAGCGGCTTCCTCGGACCGAGACCATTCGACTCAGCACCCCGAAGTCTACAACTGGTGAAAATTTGATTTTAGGGTATACTTCCCCTTTAAACTTTTACACACACCATCCTCCAATCAAGTGATCTCTTCGCTGCAAAGTACAAGTATGTCGATCAAATTTTCGGCCAGGAGCCATCATCAGGATCCCGTGTAGGGGTTTTCTCTCCAATACTAGAATAAAGGGGTGCCTCGTCGACATGAAGTGGGCGGTCGCTATTAAAGTGCAGGCTTGTTGAACTAATTACTTTGATTTTAATGAGTAAAATCTACTTGCACATGAGTAGTCCACCTGTGACCAGGTACTAGGTCCGTCCACGATCGCACGACTCACTCACCAGTCGGCTCTTCAAATGCAACACGCGCTACATCAGCAGACAGGAGCTTCGTCTCGACCACCTCCCCGCCACCATTCCTCCGCTTCTGAAAGTGCACCGTTATCCTATTCTGAGTGGACTCCACATCGTCGCCGTCCGGCCAGCCTTCGGGAGCACGATAGCCAGACACTAAAATGGCTGGGTATCTGGACGCGTCCACGTCCTCGTCCATCGGACTCGCCATCAAGTTCCCTGGCGATACCACCAGTACAGGCTGTTCACACTGATCAGAACGTCAACACGGTCCGGCATCCAGTAATATCACTGCCTACAACTCACTTGCACCGGCTAGAGCAAACCATTGCAAGAACACAAGTCTTTTACTTTTTCTAGTCGGTGTTCAAAACAGCCACCTGCTGTCACAGAGTCACGGTCATAAAATTATTTCAACCACTGAGTCCGTGGATCTCTATGTAACTACCACTAGATCTACTAGATCTACTAAGTTTCTAGCTGGTCGTAGATCTACAAACTGCACTCTTCCGTTCAGGTCAAGAACTACAACTCACTCAAACTACAAAAGTACAATGTTTGAAGAAACTAATGTGGGCTATGATCTGATCGAAAGACCTGTTATTTCTGCCGCTGCACCGATTTTGATCGAAAGCTAAAGCAGAGAGTCGCTGGTATCATGTATGTAATGACTATGTGCATAGATCTACTGCCTAATCGAAAGTCATACTACACGAACCATGCCGAACTGACGCTGCATACCGGTACCGGTATCGCATGCATGAAGCGGCAGAGAGAGAAAGACTTTCGATGCAGCGATTGCAGGACTGGACTGCTGAGCAGCATGCATGAGTCGACGGTCTGTAGTGCAGTGTAGTGTAGATCCACGTCTTTTACCCAACGCTAGCGACCCCTGACCCTGTACCATGTGTACGGGCCACGGCGCTACGATTTTATGCCATTGGAAGTCGGTTGACTGGTGCTCGTGACCGTGTTGGAGTTGTGCGCTGAGCGCTGCGCGTGCTGAAATGACGTGAGTTTTCGGAAGAGGTCACGGGGTCGCGGCCCGAGGTAAGATGGTTGATCCGTTTAGAAACCAGGGGGGCAAGGAGGTCATGAGGTCGCGACCCGAGGATGATTCGTTTAAAAAACAAAAGGAAAAAATCGAATTGTACTAGAGTTATCTAGATTCCCGAGATTCTGAGCAAAAAACCGTTGGAATTACTTGAATAAACTCACGCACTGTACTCCTCCAGCGCGCGAGATCCGGTTGCGGTTGTCGTTGCGGAGGCATGTCTGATGCCTACAATGTAGCCTGCGCATGCGGCCTGAGCCATGAGCCTGAGGCTTCTGACTAGCTTTAAAACAAAACAAAAAAAACACACATTTTAAAAGTTGCTTGGACTGAATTTCACTTGTTTTATTAGTGTATTATAGTTACCACGCAGCACTGTGCATGCTACCTACATAATTGGGTCATCCTAATAAAGTTATTATTAGGCCATGGTAAAAAATACCTTTGATTCTCAAGTACGCGTGCATCGATTTTTGGCGGCGCACCGACGATTTTTTTTATTTCTATGCATGCATATGCGTGCATGAAAACGGTCAATGCGAAAGGCATGAATCCGGGAGTAGTAAAATACCGGTATTTTTCTACTCCCTGGCCTGAATAATAAAATAATTATAAATTAATTATGAACCTGTGACGTACACATGTGTGACCCTATCTTTGGAAATAAAAAAATTGTGGGAATTAAAATAAAAAATCGCTCGCTCGCACCGATTTTCACAGGCTCATGACCTGAGAATCAACTTTATTTTTTACCATGGCCTTATTATTATTATTATAATCATATTAGTGCAATTAGGAGTATAATAGATGCAGACATGGCCAGACAACAACGAGTTCACGGAATTTTTAAGGATTTTTTATGTTATTCAAAATCGATTTTCGTGTTCCGCTCATCAGTGAATAGTATCGGAACTGAGGGTACTGTGTACAAAAATAGAACATTTTTATAACAGCATAATTAAAAGTAAGAAAGGGTTTGCTCCCCACACCGGAGCTCGCGCTATTCCGCCGACTTTACTTGACACTTGACTGACTCACGACTGCCATCCAGAGCACACGAGAAGTCCATCGAACCTTAGACTCGGCAAACCTGCAAGAAAGCACCACTCCCTGCTCAATACACAGTGTTTCGGGGAATTCGCCCCTCATCAGTTGAGCTTGAGTAGGCTGAGGAAGATTGTGCCTGAAGAGCACCACTTATATAGACTAGTATAGTGCTCTCCAGGCACAAACATCACCAGGGATACAAACTTACAGAGACGCTCCGTTTCCAGCGCGACAAACACCTCGTGAACACCAGATAGCAGCGTGAGTCAGTGTCGCTCCTGGACGGTGAGACAGACGTCGAGGACCCTCGGTCATTCGCAACGCTGTCACCTCCAAACCAACTAGTCGCAAGCCCGCGCTGGGCATAACAGTACGAAGTAGTGGTTGCGACTTCGGCGATAATTGTTTGTAAGAAAGGGTTTGCTCCCCACACCGGAGCTCGCGCCGACTTTACTTGACGCGGCGGGTGTCGCTTCTGATTCGAGCACCCGGGTCTACGAGTGTTCAAAACCATTTGAACTAATACTGTTCGTCTTCTTTTTGACATGCTCTCTTTCCATCGTCCTTAGCTTTTGTTTGTTGAGAGCTGTTTTGGCTTTCTCCTATACCTCTGGGGGATGCCAAGTGATGGTTTTTGAGAGGCTGGTGATGGCTGTGAGCGAGAGTTTGCCGATCGGCGTCGTCCTCGCTATAGCGATGAAAATACTAGTTACTGCGCACCTGGCAGATATCACAACACGTCGGAGCGTCCAGGAGCAAAGGAATCTTGGGTTTTCACTGGAATCTAGTTCCTCCAGCATCGTGTAGCCCACCGTCGGTGAATGGCCGTCCAGAAAGGTCGAACCTGGTCTTCTGCAGCATCTCGCAGTCCTGCGAGGCACACTGAATACGCCTGTCATGTATTCTACAAATAAAAATCAGGAAATGTGACTGGTGTCCGTACACTGGACGCCAATATCATCCCAGTCTTCTCCTGCAGGATCTGTTTGACATTGACATACCGGTATGCAGTGGGTCGACATTGGCCTGGTTTGGCAGCTATCTGCCTGGGTGGATGTAGCAGGTTTGCATTGGCGCGTCGTCCAGTCCGACATTTTCTTGTAACTGTGGAGTACCGGCAGGGTTTGAGAGGTTGCTCGTGCTGTGAACACATCTCTACTGCCTGTCTCCGACGGTCCTGGAAGTGCCGTCTCGCCGCTTCCTTGCTCTACAGTCACGCCGTTATTTCGCTTTGTTTCGTGGTGCAGCTCAAAACCTGCCCAAACAACTGTGAGCTCGCAACATGGTATGGACAAATTGCACCACTCATGCTGGTTAACTAAAACCGGGATAGTCGAGCAAGCGAGTTCACTCCCTGGGCCATGGCAAGATCTGTTCAGAGCAGGCCATTCCAACCTCCAAGTGCATAGTCACCGATCGATCCATGCGATGGTGGTTGACCTACAAAGAGCCAAGGTCTACGAGTACTACTATTGGATGCTGTCTACATGCAGTCAACAAAATCAAAGTACCTCAGTATGCCCCAGAATAGGGCATGTGTATTTATAGCATGACACAAGTGACAACAGGGGTTCTGGCGGCACCTGTCAAACAAGCAGTAGCGACTAGTGCCAGCTACCTATTGGAGGCTAGCCGCTACAGTCTGTCACTGGAGATAATTATTATGTTCACTGTTTAGACTGAGCACAATCAATGATGCCCAATCAATCTGCCCAATGTGTGTTCTGTTCCACCTAATTATTACGTCCCATCGCATCAACCCTACTACACGCACATGTCGTCACTCTAGCATGACTTGTGTTATTATTGTTTATTTTGATTCGCACAATAGAGCACAATAAACGTTAACTTGACCGAAGGATAAAGGCGACTGCAGATAGAGGAACACATCGAGGTACAGGTACCGGCATCAATACAGTATCAGAGAGAAACAAACAAAAATGAGAGGTACGCAGAAAACACTCTCGTAAGCCCAAGGGGAAGTGGTTGATGAGGGATGAATGCACTCTCCACGCTCATCTACACTGTTCGTGGAAATGCACACATACATACAATAATATACAACATAGCAATAGCATGCACAGAACCGAACAATTTCATGTTCACACATGCAAGCACAGACCTGAACATTAGTACCAAAAGCCGATACAGACAATATCCCCATACACACAGACGCACACACACACACACACAATGTCCCATGTATGCACCCGTGGCGAGAAAAGCACGCAAATCTACAAATGCACTGGATGTGAACCCACAGATTTTCTCTTATAGCAACGATAGCGGATCTGATTCTGAATGAAACACACACACAATACAATCATTGAATGCCCATCCGCAGATGATGGCATGTCCTGAAAGAACTTCGAGTGGCGAGTGAGGTATACACACACACACGTGCGTGCGCGGGCACACACTAAAGTATTCAGAAATAGAATCGACATTGTAGTATTCATTGGTTGGGGAATGGAAAGGAAAATAAAACATTGCTGTAGGTTATTGCTGTAAGGACACTGGGAGCACAACAGAAAGGTAAGCAACTTGCTTTGAAGCAAAGAAAGTTATTATTCCACGGATCTCAGAAGGAAGAAACGCTCCAGAATGCTGCACTGGCAACAGGCGGCCTGCATGTGCGCGGCCCCTGCAGTCGGTCCAGCTGCCGGCCTTGCAGTGCTGAAAAGAATGTGGAGTACAGCATGTCACATAGTATCGCAGCCTGGACAAATAGGCGCTGGGAAGTCTTAGTTATGTGCTCACCTACACCACGATGCACCAATCTTCTGAGCTACTTTGGCAACAACTTTGTCCACTTGAGACTCCCATGGGCTGAGCCAGTTGTTGAGGGCTGCACCAAGGTAGACGGCAATGACCGCTGATGGCAAGGCAATCCATGACACACAGTCACTAGGGCATCGTCAACATGGCGCTGAGGCTGGATCGATAAAATCAACCTTTAGGCTGTCGCGGGGTTGACAACGAGGCCGCTGTTTCGAAGCTAGTCAGTCAGCCTGGTCACCGCCATTGACGAACCAGTCGCCACCGCCAGCAGTGGCGGTAGGTTGTGAAAAGTGTGGTGCAATATTGTCAGCAAATTCAGTACTTAGGATAAGATGAGTGACAAAGGGAACGTTGTATTTGATAATATTGAAGTGAACAGGGATGATCACAAACCCTGCGCGTACCGTCCACCGTGAGTTACAAGAAAATTCCGGACTGGACGACGAGCAAACGCCAACCTGCTACATCCAACCAGGCAGATACTATAACGCCGGGAGATATGATAGCTGCCAAACCAGGTCAATGCCGACCTACTGCATAATGTCAATGTCAAACAGATCCTGCAGGAGAAGACTGGGGTGTTGGCGTCCAGTCACTGAGTGTACAGACACCAGTCACATTTCCTGTGTCTTTTGCAGCATACAGGCTGAGACTCATCACTGTAGAGTCCACTACTGCATGAGTTTTATTTGTACAATACATGGCAGGCGTACACGGTGTGCCTCGCAGGACTGCGAGGTGCTGCAGAAGACCAGGTTCGACCTTTCTGGACGGCCATTCACCGACGGTGGGCTACACGATGCTGGAGGAACTAGATTCCAGTGAAAACCCAAGATTCCTTTGCTCCTGGACGCTCCGACGTGTTGTGATATCTGCCAAGTGCGCAGTAACTAGTATTTTCATCGCTACAGCGAGGACGACGCCGATCGGCAAACTCTCGCTCACAGCCATCACCAGCCTCTCAAAACCATCACTTGGCATCCCCCAGAGGTACAGGAGAAAGCCAAAACAGCTCACAACAAACAAAAGCTAAGGACGATGGAAAGAGAGCAAGTCAAAAAGAAGACGAACAGTATGAAGTTCAAATGGTTTTGAACACTCGTAGTCGTACCTACTTTCAATAAATCGTGACGCCATTTTGTTTTAACATGAATATCGCGGACTACACATACATAATAATTATTGTATTAATATTATTAGGCCAAACTAAAGAAGGTGTGTGGTTCGACTAACATGGACATTTTTTTTACGGGCGGGCGGGCGGATTTTTTTTTTTTAATATATATTTTTAGTACATGTAAATTGGAAAGGCTTCCTGTCTGAAGCCTTTCCATACTGGTACTCGATGTTCCAGTTTTGTGACACGAGAATGGCACGAGAATTAGTGTACCGCTGAGTGTACCGCTATACACGTGGTCGACACGTAGTCGACACGTTGTTGATACTTTTTTGACACGTGACCCCGTCAACGGTCTGCTTTGTGCCAATGACACTCGGTAAACGCCGATGTCGCGTACGACAAAGACGACTATCCCGTACGTGAAATAGTTGAGAACTGCATGACGTGGACCTGACGGCAAGGACAACTGCGAGGAGGCCCCTTTCGGTACCCCTGACGGGAAGGAGAACTGCAGAAGTTGACGAAGTCGAACGAGGAGGCCCCTTTCCGTACCCCGTACTGCAAAGTGCCATTGATGGATGCCTTTTGCACCTGGAACGACCCCTTAAACGCTGTCGCGGCGACTATCCCGTACGCGAAATAGTTGAGAACTGCTGACGTGGACCTTTTGCACCTGGAACGGCCCCGTAAACGCTGTCGTGTCGGCGGAGTGAATGTGCAGGGTGAAAAGAATTGCTGCAAAGACCCCTCTAGGCCTTTGGAGACATCGTCGGCGGACTGAATGCGCAGGGCGAAAAGAATTGCTGCAAAGACGTCCGCTCTAGGCCTTTGGAGACATCGTGGGAACTCCTTCCGGTACTATACAAACTGCTGACGTGGCCGTGGACATGTACATGAAGACATGGTGGGACTTCATGTACATGGATACATGGTGGGAATTCGTTCCGGCACCCCCGTACCGCAAAGCCAACGGTGGGGAAGGAGAAGTGCAGACGTGCAGGAAGACGAACGAGGAGGAACCAGGACGAGCGAGCAATGGCAGGACTAGCTGAACCGTAAGTAATAGCTGAATTGTGCATGACAACTTGACATCCATGCGGCACTCGCCACTTGCCACTGCATATTTCTTGTCCACTAACAATGTCTCTCCTCTGCCCCCTGTGTGTCCACAGCCCTGTTGCTGAATTGGCCCGATGAATCGAATGTCTTCCTCAACTGGAACGGCCCAGTAAACGCTGTCGCGTCGGCGACTGAATGCGCAGGAGGGAAAATATTGCTGCGAAGACGTCTCCTCTAGACCACGGTAAGGCAACCCATTGATATGTTGCCAGTTACCTTCTACTAACACGTTATCAGGTGGAGAGTGTCTTGTACTCACGTTATCAGGTCAAAAAAATGTAATGGTCTACAGTCGTGTCGGAAGGGTACGGTGGGACTGTAGACCTGTTACCTTCTAACACGTTATCACTATAATTATCAGGTCGAGAGCGTATTGTAGTCACTCTCTCTATTCCTGTACTTCATTACGTTTCAGGTGTACGTATAACTTTTCCAAAAAAATTAATGGTTCACGTCTTCAGATAGAGAGCGTATTGCACCCACTGTCTAGTCTGTAGTGCATTGAGATTTTGTTGATCGCACATGAAAATGGATACACAGACAAAGCAGGCCAAGTACATGGCGAGATGTCGCCAGAAGAACGTCTTCAGATAGAGAGCGTATTGCATCCACTGTCTAGTCGATTTTGTGGATCGCACATGAAATGGATACACAGACAAAGCAGGCCAAGTATATGAGAGAGTGGACGATGTGCGGATCGACACGGCCTGTGGGTACTTCGTTAAAGTTACCCGTGACATAACTAGGATAAAAGTTCATCACTGCAAAGACGTTGCCAAGTATGTGAGCACTTTGGACTTGACAGAAGAGTGCATGGGCGACGTTGACAAAACATACCGCGGTGACTGTCACCATCATGACAGCAGGGCACATCGCACGCAGCATCGCAGATCGTGTCGAATTGCGCATCATAATAATATTGCAAAATTGCTCCTGTGCATGCAAGTGGATTTCATTGCACTTCTCAGTTTGGGAAATGCTCGATTATGACAATTCTGCGTGTGAGTGCACTAGCCCTGAACATACATGTAGGTGACCCGTTTGTGGTGTCTCATAGCTAACCCTTTCCCAAAGATGCTGGCCAGTTTTTTCGGAACTTTTCGTTGTTTAGGAAGAAATCGCAACTTTCGCAACTTTCTTCATTTTCCGAATTTATTTCGCAACTTCTCCGCAACCTTGGCGCAATTGGCCCATGGCATGGGGTCAAAAGGTCAAGTCACCGACTACATGTTGCATTGTTGGACAAATACATACTCGTGCTCGCTCATTTATCGCCTGCCTTCAGGCTCATTTCTGAGAAACAGTAGATCAACGGTAGTTATGATAATTATGTGGATTCCCTTTTCCGTGCACTGTAATGATGTACATGTAGGATACATGCAACAGGCTACTGGCAATGTGTAAAGTGGTGGTTCACAGCAGGAAGGGGTGTACGAGTTTGCTGTCGCAGCATCGCTGCATTTCTGCTATTTCTGCTCCCTGTTTTGTAGGTTTTGCACAAGAACTCTCCAATTTTGAGTTGCGATATTGGCAACTTTTGAGCTTTTTCTGAAAATATGGATGCGATTTCAGCAACTAGCACTTGTTTTGGCACGGTTGCGAAAAGCATAAGTTGCGAAAAACGATGGCATCTTTGGGAAAGGGCTACTCATAGCCTACCTCATGACCTTCTGCTTTCTTTCTTCATCACTTGTATCTTGCAGGTATATCATCCCGTGACGACCACATTGAAGTCTGAATTTGAAGTGTGAAGATGCTTCAGCAACCACATCGTACTTTTCCATTGCTTTCATTGTGCTTCTACTGTGCATGTGTGTAACTTGTGGGGTAAACATGTGATGACATTGTATGCTGGCGACACCGTCAGATGTTGTCCATGCGTCTAACCTTAAACCTGCATGATATACATTGAAAAGGATTTGCCACTTGCGATCCTGGGACGAGTGTCAGGTCAGCTTTGTCCTGTGTGGGCTGTATCAGATTGCTGTTCACTTCTCTATCTGTTGGATGTGTGACTTTCTGCAAGTTTCTGGTGTATGATGGCCACTTCCTTGCTTGTCAATTTTTATGATATTACATTCTGTATTCGCTGCTTCCATGGCGTGGTCTGCAAACTGCAATCCTTGGGCAAATGTCATGTTTGCTATGTTGTGCTTTGGCCATCAGCTTGTCTACACGCTGTAGTTGCATTATTTTTGTTTCACAACTGACTTCCTCAAGTACGGTGGCCACTGCTTTGCATGGCATTATATATGAAGAACTTAGTTTCCTGTTTGTGCCGTGTGCATGTGCGTGGCCACGTGTGTGTGCCGTGTGCATACGCATGTTTGTGTATCTGTGTGCGGGGTAGCGAGGCGGGGAGGGCTGGTATGTATCAGTGTGTAATTGCAATCTCTTGGCTACATACAGTACATCGCGCGCGTGGTCATCATGTTTACCTTCGGGGTTGGGGTGGGGAGGGAACGGAAAAAGAACTGAAATTATCCATATAAAAACCGCTCTGTGAGCGGTTCTGAAAAACCTTTACTGGTACTGCCCCGTCGTAAAAGTAAGAAATTAGAACTGGCCCATTGTCCCCCCAAATGCGAACTGATCCACCTAAATCGCGAATGACGGGACCCGAACGCACCAGTAGCACGATGTTCCTACCTGTGAATGCAGATGGGGACGTTGGTCCGGACTATAGGCCATGTACTGTACTAGCGGTAGGTGGTGTTACCCTATGATAATTGCTGTCCTGTGCCCTCCCGACCTCGTGCTACTGGTGCGTTCGGGTCCCGTCATTCGCGATTTAGGTGGATCAGTTCGCATTTGGGGGGACAATGGGCCAGTTCTAATTTCTTACTTTTACGACGGGGCAGTACCAGTAAAGGTTTTTCAGAACCGCTCACAGAGCGGTTTTTATATGGATAATACACTGTATACGCGTATCGAGTAGACTCTACTACCAGCACAAGGCAGCAGTCGTACCACTCACTGCACTGCACTGCAGTACAACTACAAGTCAAGTCCAAAAGGAGCCGCCTGCGTCCGCAGACTCACGCCGCACAGCACGTAGACGTGGACGTGTTCAGTCCACGTACGTCAGTCACACGATAGCCCGCCGAAAAAAAGTTACGGTCGGGCTGAAATTGTACGGTCGGTCGGGTGAGTCGAACCACACACCTTCTTTAGTTTGGCCTTATGTATAGTACATGTACTGAATTCAGTCTCCCTTCATTCATTCAGACATTCTCCTGCTTTTCGTCTGTCATGGAGTGATTGACTGCATGACTTGTGTGATGAGATTCAGAGTAAAATGAAGAGACAGCAACAGTAGTTGAGCTGTTCCCGAATTACCGTTACATGCACTAGTAGTAACCGTTGACGCGACGATGAGCGAATCAACAGCAGCACCGCACAGCAGTGAGAGTGTGCGAAGGCGGACGGTAATTGTGAGAGACTTGCCGAGTACCGTTACTTCTTCAGAGGTGGAGTTGTATTTCCAGAGCAGTCGTTCGGGTGGCGGCGACGTAGACCAAGTGGAGCTGTTTAGCGGTGACTCCGGACAAAGTGCTCGCGTCGTATTCGCCGACGAGGACGGTAAAAGACATAGTCATTACAATCACTGACATTGTACTTCGAAGTACATGCAGATAATAATAATTCTTGACTAGTTTGAGAGAAAGACACAAACGAAAATAAAATAAATTATCATTATTTTGTCCTTTTTTTTACACAAGAGCACAAACCCGGCTCAAGATAAAATTTATCTGCCACAAAATAATTAAACAATTCCACTTCCCCCACATGCGCTCTCTGACCGACCTCATCACACCAGTCACATGACTCCAAGTCGTAGATGCTGAAAAATAACTCCTCTATACAGGGCTGTTTCAACCACAAAAGTCTCATCAGCGAAGGTGGAGAATAGTGAATGGCTAGAATTAATTTGAAAGCACAGTTGAAAATTTATGACTACTTGAACAGTCCACCAAAGTAACGATATAAGAATACAGTCAGATAGTGCGACACCAAGGCACAAAACTGACAGGGATTTTGAGCCATACGACAACCTGACTGGCACCTAGCTCTAACACATCTACGAAGTGCAAACCAACAACCTTCCAACTTGGAAGGCTCAGGTGCGGGTGGACTGTTAGTCACAACTCGTAACTTACAGGTCCTTTCTCTTTTAGATAAAAAAAGTAAAGCCTAGTGTTGCACATCCGCGTTACCACTGCGTACCGGCTATACGCGTTGAGAAACACAGCCAGCTTAAAGAAGTTTTGCTCGTGCCAGGCCACCACCATGCCTGATTATACCAGCGTGGCTGCAGATGCAGCACCTCAGTATTGGCGACGTTGAGGTGGTATGTCTCACAATCAGTGTCCGACAAGGGAGCAAGCCTCGTTAGCTACATCCATGTTACCCTCACTCCGAGTAGTGAGTACCCAATTACAAAATTTATTAAATTGCGGGGAGAGGGGGGGGGGGGATATAAATGTTGAGGGTTGACCCCGAACAATTATTGAGTTTGGGCTGGCTATCAAGTTGAACTAGCCGTGACACTGAGCTGCGTAGGTTGGGCGTTGTGAACTCCGCCGAGCAGGTATTGGTTTTTGGCGGAGTAGGCGCTCTTCATTGGCAGGCATGGACCGCGTGCACAATGTCATGACGATGTCATCCCGTACACATTAGCGCCGGGACGCAATAAGTGCTCTCAAGAGACGTTTGGCGTAGTTCTGGTGATTTGCAGATCTAAATAACAGTGCTACACCTACTATGCCCGATCTGCACATTGTGACATTCTGCACATGGTCGAATGTCAGCCCCATGTCTTCCATGACAACTGTACAAGTCGGCAAGAAGAACGGTTGCCAACTTTTTTTGTAATAGATTCATTCGCCTTCACCTTGGTGACCGTTACGAAATGGTGCCGAAGGTGCATATTGACAATCATGTGTTTGGAGCAGTCTTATATGTGAGACAGTTTGCACGGTATCGTAAAATCGATGCAAATGTCCACCTGGTGTGCATGGATGTTCCATATTTAGAAAGGGCGTTTTGCTGTCCGAGCACACCGATTGCGCCAATGGACCAGGTAACAATGGAGACTGGGTTCGCCGCAGATGTGCTATGAATATTTATTTATTTGTATCTATCAAACTCTATCTCCCAGCATATGCAAGCAGCGCTGATATGGGGAGCAACCCCAAAGATGAGGGCGATGCCCAGCCATGAAATGATTTGGTGTGGGGCCTGCCAGCATTGTCACGGCACAGTCTTTTGGGTGGCGAATGACTATGTTCTGTTACGCCACTGTCTATGTTGACTTACAGATCTTGAATGTCAGGGAACTGTACTGCGTCAGTGTAATAGTGTTATACAGGTCGTCCCTCGTTAATACATAATCTCTGGGACTTGACAAATGTTATGTATTAACGGGGTTTATGTACTAAACGAAAGTGTACATAACATGTCTGTGTACCGGAATATTTCACTTTTTGCAACTTTTCTGAGTATTTCTTGCTACCACGACTAGGCAGCGAGATATTCTTGATTCCCTCGAGATATAACATAAAAATTATGTTATAACGGTCACAGTTAGCGAAGATTCTACAGTTTACATGATACATGCCCAGCCGCGCCTGTACAGTCAGAGCTTTGTCGGTTTGTGATGTGCGCTCTGATTTCTATACTAATTGCGTCCACAAGTAGAAACTAGAACACGGTGTGCCTCCACTGGAAGGCCAAAAGACCAACAAATTATGTACTATTGAGGTAGATGACATGCGGGTACGGAGAAATGTTATGTACTAACGGGGTTTATGTACTAACGAATTATGTACTAACCGACAAAATTTGTATGGAAGTGACCACGTTTCGTCCGGGACTTGACATTTCTTATGTACTAACGGGGTTTATGTACTAACCGGACTCGTATTAACGGGGGACGACCTGTACTCATTTCAGTCGGACCGCCATGCACTGAGCTGGCATGTCTGCATCCTGCATGGTCTCTTTCAGAGATGGAAGTGGGTTGAGGGGCGTTGCTATATGGATACGCCTGGTCATTCCTACTCAGTGGATGTCGCATGTCCTGGTCAGTGTGTCCTCTTTTATTTCACTGGGCTGTTTGTTGATTGCTTTGCCTGACTCCTCTTTCTCCACTGGTTTCGGTGGTTGTTTCTGTCGTATGGAATGCTAACAGATGCTGACGAGGTCCTCGAGCAACAGCAACATTTAATCCGCAACAGGTCACTCACCGTTGAGCGCCTGGTGCCAAAAACCATCAGTTCTGCCAAGCAGATCTCGACTGCATTGAAGTCGACATTGCACAAGAAAATTGCCAAGCTTGGTGACACACAAGCACCTGACTTGGAAATCAGCAGCTTGAGGGCCGTGAACATACCAGTGCACCAGTGTACTAGAAACCATCAGGTACCCATCTCACAGTCACATGTGCTGCTTACCGAGCAGCAGAGCCAGCCAGAAACACTTCCATCATGCGAACAGCGAGCAAAGACTAAAGCGGTTGATCAACAAGCGGGAAATGAAGTAGTTGACGCAAGCTCCAAGGCAAGAGAGGAACATGCTAATAATCAGATACGCAGAGGACAAGCTGGCAACACTGCACGTATTCAAGAGCAACCAGATGATAGCAGTTCTTATGAATCTGTCAGTGACTCGTCCTCATCAGATAAAAGTGATGATCCAGAGGCAGGTGGAGAAAATAGTCAGCCCAAGACCGGTCAGGAAAAGAATGGTGCAAAGAATATCATACACCGTGGAGGAGCAGGAGAAGCACCTGCTGCTGGAGGGATATCAACTGTGTGTTCTGGCAGTGCTAGTGCTAATACTATACATGTATCAGGTGGCGCACAGCCTGCTGCTTTGCCCGCACCGTCCCCAGCTCATACAGTGCATGTGCAGTCTGCTGAACTACTGGCCAAGTGTTCAATACCAGGCGCTCCTCTGGTGTTTTCCAACGTAGCGGCGCTGAGTTCTCCTGGGCCAAAGTCAGTGCAGAACACCGGCAGAATGGGAGCAGGGCAAGAGGGGCATTCAGCGAAGCTTTACCCGACGTCACTGGCTGCATGTGTGAGGACCTGCTCATTGCAGAGTATGGCAGAAAACATTCCTTGCGCCAAGACCGATAACAGGACAAGTTCAGCGCTTCATCGCAGAAGCAGAGGTACTTGCTCAGAGGAAGCACATGCTATCGCAGCCGTGGTCCCGCCAAAAGCCTCTCATCAAAACATTGTTCAGAGTGACAAGAAACAAGATACTCCGCGTAATGTGGCCACTCCTTCCCCAACCCAGAAACGGCAAGCTAGAAGCCCGTTGTCTGGAGATGGAAACTGTGCAAGCGGGTGCGGATCAAGCAAACGCCTCTTCCTGAATGCCTGTTCAGAACAAAGGGCGAAAAGTTGTTCCGCAAGTGATCAAGCTTTCTTTGCAGGTGATGAGGTTGATGGAACCATGCGCAGGGAGGATGCTGGTTGTGGCATTGCCGAAGCCGGAGCCGATCAAATCGGCAGGAAGGTTATAGTGTCCTGTGACCTGGCTAAACTGGAGCTTAGCTCCATTTTACTGTATTACTTTGACAGCAGACGTGGCTCTGGAGGTGGTGGTGTGGAGCAGATCGAGCCCGTCACTAGCAACCAGTTTGCTGTGTTGTTTTATGAATGTGAAGGTATGTATGTATGTATGTATGTATGTACCTTGTACTTGCTTGTTGCAGTTTGCCGGTGATGAATGTGATTCTAGTGGCCCCACGGCTGCCATTGCGAATACCCCGACGACCATACAATTATTTATGTGTTGTGCTTGAGCACTCGTCTTCCAGAACCTGCTGCAATGATTGGGAAATAATGATGATCGAATAAAATGTCCCTGGGAACATCTTACAAGTGCCCAAGTATATGCTATCCGAGTCAATGGACCTCGGGTATTTCTTGCAGGTTTGCTGAAGTTTGATGGGCTTTTCATGTGCTCTGGATGGCAGTCCGGATTGTAAAGTCTGTGAGAAAAGTGCGAGCTCCAGCGGCATTGGGAGCAAGACAACTTTCGTACCATTGTTGCCCGGCGAAGTCTGCTGCTGTCACTAGCTGATGTCTTTCACTTTCTATTTGCAGCTGCTGAACGGGCCTGCTTGCGATCGCACACTCTTTTGGGGACTGAACTGTCCGTCACCATGGCTGTTCCATTGCAGCAACCAA
This sequence comes from Sycon ciliatum, assembly GCF_964019385.1. Lineage (NCBI taxonomy): Eukaryota > Metazoa > Porifera > Calcarea > Leucosolenida > Sycettidae > Sycon > Sycon ciliatum. The sequence continues at coordinate 24,576,813 of NC_088646.1, forward strand.
TGCCGAGACGTATTCTAGTTTCCTGCTTGCCAAGAGAATGTCACCAGGAAATTGTAGAGCTCTATTTCGACAGCAAGAAGCGATCGGGTGGTGACGGGGTGGTTAAAGTGGAGATGTACGATGGCTCGCACCAAGCCATTGTGACGTTTGAAAGCCCCGATGGTAAGTTTGAGTTGGGCTAGCTTGTTTCATGTCGATGAACTTTACTTTACTGATCTGTGAATAGCTTGCGACTTTAAATAACATTCAACAACAACAAATCCATGTCCTATAGCGTGTGTAAAGTGTGTGGGTATGTGTAAGGGGCTTTCCCCAATCAACTTGTGTAATGACATAGGAACTGACTTGAATCCTCACCACACGGGGATGTTGACCGAAGCGGAAAACTGATTGTATAGTGCCCTGAGACAATACAGCAGCGGAAAACTACAACCCAACACTTGGCACTATTTGTTGACGCACTCACGCGTGGTGCGATATGAGCTCGTGTAATACCGTACTCGTGCGATTAGAGCCCTCTCTTGAATAGTGCCTTATCTCGAATAGTGCCTTAGTCTCCAAGAGCCAGTGAAAAATAAAGCCCTCTCTTGAATAGTGCCCCCCCCCCGGTCTTGTAACCAAGCCGATGTGCAAGTTTGGTGTTCTTTTGCTAATGTTCTTGGCCATTTCTTTGCACTGGTGTTTTCAGGAACAAAATCGCAGGTCTTGTTCCCGTTTCTGTGGAGTCGTGAGCGTTTACAGTACACTTTAGGCTCTGTTTTTCTTTGTTTTATGCTGGATGATGCAAATGTACCAGCAATGAAAAAATAGTGCCCTCTCTTGAATACTGCCCCATCTGTGATGGACATTGAAAAAATAGTGCCCCAGGAGCACTAATCGCGCAAGTACGGTAAGACGTATGATGTAGCTGCCTCTACTCCATGCATTGATTTATGTGGTGTTTTTTCATGCTGCTGCCGTATCCAATGCAATGTAGCTGTTCAGTCCGTGACCTGCCGTGCACATTCTATCCGGGACCAAGCTGTCACTGTCCAGAGAGAGCGGAGTCCACTGCAACGCAAAGCATGCCTGGACGTGTCTGGCATCCCTAGCGAGGTCGGCTATGATGAGCTGGAAATGTACTTTGAGAGCAAGAAACGCTCCGGCGGTGGTGACGTATCTAAACTGGAGTACAGACCTGGCACTGGAATAGCCTCCATCCAGTACTCAACCCCTGGTGGTAAGATTGAACTGCCACATACCAACGGCAATGTTGATAGTGCACACTTTCCATTGCAACACTTGTGAGGTTGTTTGAAGCCTGACTTGTTCATCCGACTTTGTCTCGGATGTGTAGTGTGGGAGGGCGGGGATAGGCTGCTTAGGCTCACAGCATATTTATCTCCGCTGCATTACATTGCAATCAACAACTCATGAAATGAGAGCTGCCCCCTTTTTGCTGTCGTATTCAGCTGCAGATCGTGTGGCAATGCGAATGCACACGCTCCGTGGCACAAGTGTCGACGTTAGTCTTGCCGACCATCGGGACCATTCACTGTGGGAGGCTGCAAAGGTCTTTGACAAAAAGAAGATCTTGCTGATGGGTGTTCCAGCAGGGATTAGCACTGATCTCGTTCAGCTCTACCTGAAAGCTGTCCTGCCGAGCACGGATGGCGTCAAAGTGGAAGTGTACCCAAAGAACTGTCGGGCACTGCTTACGTTTTCAGAGCCCATTGGTAAGGAGTGTTGAACTCAAGTCACACACACCCACACACACTGTATTCATCTTGTAGTCTCAACGATTGATTGCACGGTATTGTAGTGCTCTAGGATCAAAATGTTCAAGTGATTTGCATGGTCAACACGGAACCTGTCATGGCCAGAATGCAAGCGACAGGCGATTATGCACCAATTGCACAGCCGTGTATTCGCGTAATCCACGAGGGACAGATCTTGGTGATGATCACAAACGACCGGGCACTTTGTTGCGTTGTCACGGTTGCACAGTCATGTAATGACTTTACTTGTACCTTCAACTAGTCATGCACTTTTGCATGTTGTACGCGTGCACACGTGTTGTGCATTGTTTGTATGACACTCAATGGAGGTTCACTTCTGAACATCGATGAAAAGAAATGTCTCTGCTGCTGTTGCCTTCGCGCTTCTTTCTTCATTTCTATCATGGTATTATGCCGGCATCCTTTGTCTTATTTATATCCGGTCACACAATATTGAACTTTGGCACATTCTTTTCTTTACAGGTTGTACTGTTCAGTAGGGATAGGGTTTAAATTCATGTAGCTAGACCAATACAATGGCTGTATACTCTGCGCAATAGCCTGACCTGGCTAACGACAGTGTTTCATTGGTGTGTACATATTGTGTGTGTGTGTGTGTGTGTGTGTGTGTGTGTGTGTGTGTCACATGTGTGTGTGTGTGTGTGTGTGTGTGTGTGTGTGTGTGTGTGTGTCACGTGTGTGTGTGTGTGTGTGTGCGCGCGCGTGCGTGCGAGCGTGTGTCTTGCTCACATGCACTCTGCTTTGCTGTAGACTTTAGAAAGCTGTCATCGTGCATTGTTAGGACTCCTCTGAAGGACGTTCAGCTGACAGTCCGCCAGGTTCAGTTGCCATGTGTTGTACGTCTGAAAGGCAGCCTTGAGTCACTAAGCATCAGCTCTCTTCAGCTTAAGACATACTTAAATTCACAATCAGCTGGCTCCGCGAACTTACACAAACGTTCAGCTGGTGTTACGGACGTGGAGTTTTCAACATCTCAGAGTAAGATTCCCAGTTATGCCTGAATTATGTTCCCTGATATCTTTCTACTTGCCTTCCTTCAGGAATTGATATCTTTCTACTTGCCTTCTTTTAGGAATTGATATCTTTCTACTTGCCTTCCTTCAGGAATTGGAACCAAACCGCATACACTGTATGTGGTTTACGCATCACAGTGCGAGAGTACGCCAGAAGCTCATAATTGTTGGTTATTGCATTGCACGTGTTTGATACGCTATACATTGCTGCCGAAACACGAGCCTTTGTGTCGAGGATGGAATTTGAGTGGAAACAATTCGTAAGCATTGGGATGACCGTGCAAGTGTTTCTCAAATTTCGTGACCTTTCCTGTTTGTTGTGATCTTTGCTCCTGGTTGTGCAGATGCTTGTGATGTTGTATCTCGCCAACATTGTATTGGTGGCCATTCTCTGGAGTTTTCCCTGGTCATGGCCGGAGTGGATTATCCTGCCGAAGGAGATGACGCTGATAGTTTTGTGTACAGTCAACTTCGCCAATAACGACATTCGGCGGGGCATCAGAAAAGTGTCCTTATTCGCGAAGTGTCCTTATAACCGAAGTCCCATTTGAATGTATGTGAACCCATATTTTGTATAGTATGACATGCATATCAAAATCCAGCTCTTTTCTTGCTCTATGTCAATGTGTACTTTATTTTCATATTGCAGTTGAAAGGAACTAAAAATTCAATATGCAAGGGAAATCAATTGAAAAATATGCTTTTTTGAGCCATCTTCAGGGCCAGGGACATGTACATGTACATGTATGATGATTACTGTACAATCATGTACAACTACATGTACATTGTATACATACAGGTGTGCTGGTAAATCCAACAATTTGAAGCCAACATAAAAAAGGAAGAAAAAGCCCCCCCCCCTCCCCCTTGGCTGCATTTTCTTGCATGTGTGCCTTTATAATAATAATATCCATCACCATAGGTTCTGGTACTTCTGCATGACAGGTACATGTACTTGACTGACAGGTACTTGAAATAGCTGTCAAAAGCCCAGAAAGTCGTTATTCAAGCAGTGAATATGACCTCGGGGGCACTAAAAGCATGTCGCTATACGCGAATTGTCGTTATTCAGATAGTCGTTATATCCGAAGTTAAATGTATACAGTTAGATGGGACTTTGCTCTGGGCATGGAAATTCGGTCGTTATTCGCGAATTGTCGTTATATCCGCAGTCGTTATTGGCGAAGTTGACTGTACTTGTCATCAGCTCCTAACAGTCAGCAACTTGTGATAGCCATGGACAAAGAATATCTGCTGCTTTCAGAGAAGTGTGAATCGGTATGTGGATTGCTTCCGCAGTGTCTTTAGTAGAGGATCCGTATGCCATCATTGTCTCTACGTTGATCCTTGTGAGGAAAACCAACCCACTGCACAAGTTAGCTTGTTAGGGTGGAGTGATGCTACAGATGAGCTTGTCCAGCTCAAGTCCCAGCTGGAGTGTTTGTACAGTGCCATGTGTCCTCTCGCTGGAGCCGTTTTTTCAGTGTGAAATGGAAGCAGCTTATTGCTGGCGCGTCCGACAACTTACTCGTTCGCATTCAGACTGGGCCAACAACGGAACATAGAACGTTCGCCCAGGATTGCACCATGGTCGTCCCAGATACCGAACAACAATGAATACCAATTTGAACTGCAAGTGTCAGCATGGAGATTGGACATGCCTGTCAATGCTATATGAAGGATGAATCGCATTTGGTTGCTAACCGAGGGAAGTTTCTGTGAGCTGGAACCTGACTTTGAAACAATGAGACAGAAGTCTGATGACAGTAACAGTACATACTACTCTCTCAAGATAGTGGAGTTTTCACAAAGAGGTGAGTTACTTCATGATATTTATTTATTTATTTTGCACCTCGTAGCATATCAAGACAGCCTATTGAATTTCAAAGAGATGTACATGCCACCAATGTGTCACACGTCTTCTTCCAACCAACGTGGTATAGAACAGTGGAATTTGTCCACGGTGGAGGGTAAGCACACCACCATCATTATCCGGCACCACCATCATTATCACCACCACCATGACCACCACCATGACTAGCAGCAGCACCAGCACCAGCAATACCTTTGCACTAACCTATGCATATTGTAACTTCTGTGTACAAAGTCATGTACCACCTCTACCTTGATAGCCATCTCCCTTAGGCCGCGGTCACACCGAGCTCGATTCAGCCATTCAGCCGAAAAAAGCGCTTGTTTACGTCACGATTACCATGGAAATGGCTGAAAAAGTTCCTACAAGCGACTTTCAGCCGTGGCTGACTCTCAGCCGGGTTGTTTTGCTTGTTTCAGCCACAGCTTGTACAAGCGGCTGAAAGCCGAAATTCCAAAAAAATTGAGTGCGCTTGGAACACACCATTGTAGACTTGCAGTGAACATGAGCCGATGTCGATGAGGAGAGGATCTAGGAACTGATATCGATGTTCTTTCTGGTTTCCGTGCTACATGTATGCCTTCGCCTTGGCTTTTGGTTTTGACAGTGTCTGTCTATCCAACAGTTCAGTTTGATTTTGATCTTCTCCTATGACCATGGATTCCCGGACTGTGCCTCAGAGCGTAGATTGTTGGAGCTGTGGTTCGAGGCCAAGAAAAGGCACCAAACTCACGGCTGAATTCATGAAGAAAGGTACGAAGAAGAGAGTGGATTGCGACGGAGTTGAAGAACAGCAACCGGCGGAGCAGAAAGCTCAACATCAGGAAACACCGTCACCCGAACCATCGCGCGTCCATGCACATCGAACAAATAAAAAGAGCACGAAGTCGCAATTCAGGGTCCGGGCTTCTTTTGCTCCAAGGCTTGTTGTTGTTGTAGATTTTTACTTCTTCATGAAAACTGAACACAAGTTGTAGATCACCACTGTTCTGCTTTCCGATTCCTTGCGAACGTTGATGCGTTTCGATATTCAAAATTTGGCGGGCAAAAAAACAAGCCATTCAAGCTTTGCACTCGATGTCTGGTGTGACCGCTCGACAGGGAGAACACAAGCCAGCTGAGCGCCAGCGATAAGCCCAAAGTGGCTTGTTTCAGTGTGACCGCAGCCTAAATAAAAAGGTGCGAGTTGGTATCGAAGTGCCGCCACCAGCGCAAGTTTTTGCTGGGTTATGAAGTGACATAACGTGTATGGTGTGTGTGTATATGTGTGTGTGTGTATGTGTGTATGTGTGTGTGTATATGTGTGTGTGTGTGTGGTGCGTGTGTGGTGCGTGTGTGGTGCGTGTGTGTTACAGTTTTGTGTGTGTGTGTGTGTGTGTGTGTGTGTGTGTGTGTTTAAGTGCGATAGTGCGGGAGTATGGAGTGTGTGAGAGCGAGAGGCTGTGTGTGGATTAGTGTGAGACAATGTGTGTGTGTTGATGAGTGTGCGTGTTCATGTTTCACCATATGCACCCAGCACCTTGAATTCTGGCACGTCAGAGCGTACTGCCTCTGAGAGGTGTGGATTATAATATTGTCTGCACTGGATTATTCTATCTCCTCTGCTTGCCTTCATATACCTGCGCTTTTTCTAATCTCCTTATGTTGTCTGATGATTGGCTTTTGCCATGCCATCGGAAGCTCAGTGAGTAACAACAAAACAGCCCTATTTTACATCCTTTTGTGTACCTCTTGCGTATCTTGATAGCCAATGCATTCTACGGTGGTCTCCATGGTAACCATGAGTGACAGACTGATAGCCATCATCCAACTGCATTTCAGCTAAAATAGTATGGTGCTACCTGCTGTTGACACATGGTGACACCTCCCTTCCTTTTCTTCTTTTGATAATGCTATTTTCCGTGGTTGGATTCACCCTCCCTTTCTTGTATTGGCTATGTATTATTATGTGCCATGAAGTGGAGACGATAAATAAATATAAATAAATAAACTGATTGTCTTTGTAGGCATTGGGCACAGTTCCCCGACTCCATGGCTTCTACATGTACACGTGGTTCTCTTCTCTTTTGTTTCTTATCACAGGCAATACTTTTTTAAAATAGTTCTGAAGCAGGAATGATATGGTAGTTAGCAACTATAACTACCGCACTCAGTCCGTAGTACTACGATGTGTTCAGGGATTCTGTACTGGTTAATGAAGGGTGACTATGAAAAAAGTGGCAATTCAAGTCCATCACATCCTGTAAAGGAGGTCAGCTTTGTTTCGCACTAGACTCACACAATTGTGTGTGTTGTCCTGCGTGGACGAAAAGCATCTACATGATTCTACTTTGCCAATTTATTGGATTTAATTTTGGTTCTATTCTTGTTGTTGGTGTATCACACCGCTTTCGTCATCATCATTGACTTGGTTGTTGTGGTGCAGTGCAAGAGAGAGAGACCCCGTTGAGTACCGTATGTTCCGGAGTACAAGCCGCACCCCCCCCCCCCCCCCCCTCTTGCCACGAAATACATACATCTATCCTGTTCATCACCGTTAATTTGATCATCGGAGTATATAAGTCCCCCCCCCCCCTCTTTTGGGCAAATTTTGAGTGTTCAAAGTGCGGCCTATACTCCGGAAAATACAGTTCATGTTAGTTCCCTGTCTCCTGCACATTGTTTTATGTCCCGCATTCCCGTATGGCACATTATGTTCCGCTGGCCTGGTAGCTGCACACATGCCCATATTTGTCATAGCTCCCCAGGTCCTCTCTCTCTCCTCTCTTTCTCTCCTCTCTCTCCTCTCCTTCTCTCTTTCTCTCTTTCTCTCTCATAGCTTCCCAGGCCCTCTCTCTCTCGAACAGGCGTGTTGAGGCTCCTTTGGACACCAAACATATGCGACACCAGGCAGCAGCGTCCAGACTGGAAGGGCGAGCGGAACCCTCCGCGTGCTCGGCGATGGACTTGAGGAGATCCGGGGTCAACGAGTCTTGTTACTAATACATGATCGACTATACTTAGTACCTGTTCGGTGAAGCATCGACACAACTGCCAGAACGAGAGTAAGGTCCAAGATTCAGGCAAGAAGGAACCAAGCAACCTCTTGTCACCAGTGTTATAGATGTCTCGGTAATTAGGCTAAAGACAACATACATGAGTAAAGCCTCGGATGGAGAGCCAAGGATTAATGAAAGGACCAGAATGCCGCTACAATGTCATGTTATCGTATAATAATCCGTAGTTTGTGTCCAAACACCAGGGAGTCGTAAAATATTTTACGACTCCCTGCCAAACACTAACAGTTATGAGCAAGATGTTGTCACGGTAGTGAGAAGGTGCAACAGCTAGCACAATACTGACTGATGTGTTACTGACATTCAACGACCTGTTGCTAAGCTCCATCACGTCTTGAATGCGCAAACCAACAGGTTCTAGGTTATGAAAATAACATAAGAAGGGGGAACTAACTTAGACCTTCGAAGTAGTTGGAAGGCTGTTGCCTGTTGGTTTGCGCGTCCAAGACGTGTAGTGATAGAGTTTAGCATCAGGTCGTTGAATGTCAGTATCACATCAGCCAGTATTGTGCTAGCTGTTGCACCTTCTGACTACCGTGACAACATCTTGCTTATAACAATGTTGGACACGGGCGGATAACATGTAGCATTTTGAATCTTGATCCTTTCTTTTTCAAACATATCATGAGTAAGCTAGATTTATTGATGGCTTTAGACTAATAAAGCCATCAGCCCTTAAAGGGGAAGTTAAGGCAAAAATTAAAATTTCACCAGTTGTAGTCTTCGGGGTGCTGAGTCGAATGGTCTTGGTCCGAGAAAGCTGAGACGCTCCCTTCCTACTTGAATCCCAATCGAGCATCTCAGCTTTCTCGGACCAAGACCATTCGACTCAGCACCCCGAAGACTACAACTGGTGAAATTTTAATTTTTGCCTTAACTTCCCCTTCAATTCGTGCAATGTTTCTATGACAACTCGTGTGCTGGACGAGCTTGTTTGTTGTGATTTGTTCAATTTCTTTTACTCTTCATAGACTATCGGATTATTTTCCTTATCCGGTCTATTTATGACCAGTATCACCAGTATCTATATGCGAATGTGGTCTGTCTCTATGGTTACCGGTGTTCGGCACATCCGGTTCATGTAGTATGTTGTAAATTAAGATGCTCTTGTTTGTTGCTGATAGAAAGATTGCCACTTCCCTAGTTGTGTTTCACCAATATGCTTTTCTTTTGACAACTAAAGCCACTTCCCCTTTTTAGACCTTTAATATGTCGAAGGGCCATTCTTGCATGTTCAAACAGCAGCCAAGGGAGCTCTCTTGATTATGCTGGTAGAAGGACTGGGTCCGACCCACCGTCCGAGGGGATCCACAGGATTTCCTGTGGATATGAGATCCCCTCGTTTGAGGGGAGATGTCCGTAGATCACGTGGTCTATGTGACTTGACTGACTCACGACTGCCTTCCGGAGCACACGTGACACGAGGAGGAGCCAGTCACACCCTCTAGCTCTACTCGTACTCGGCAAACCTGCAAGAAAGCACCACTGCCTGCTGTTTCGGGGAATTCACCCCTCATCGGTTGAGCCTGAGTAGGCTGAGGTAGACTACTTGTAGTCTTGAGACGTGTTCGGCAGGAAGCTTGTGGTCCACGTACATGTAGCAGCAATCACGGCAACTACAAACTTTTGTTACTTCGTCACTAATACTACTACTACTGGCAGTAGTACTAATACCTCCCGAAGTCGCTACATCTAAGTTAGTTAGTTGTAGTATGCTCTCAGCGTCTCTTGACTTCAGCCGTTTAGGCTAGCACTACTCCATGAGCGACTCTGACTCACGTTGCTACCCTGGTCCGGCATGGGGCTTCACGAGGTGTTTGTCGCGCTGGAAATGGAGCGTCCCTGGCCCTATGCGGCTATGCCTAGTTACAGGAACTAAAATGTTAAAATAATTTTGTATCGCTTGGCCCTGGCTAGGCCCCGGTGTAATATGCCCGAAACTTTGCCGAAAATGCTTTTGGGAAATTCTCGTAAACCTCGCCGAAAATCATGCGGCTCGGAAAATGCTCACTTTTTTGTCATCCTCAACACACGCCGTCAAAACCAGGGAGTCAGAAAATACTCAATAAGAGACTTGCTCGAGGCTGCATAAAACTACTCTACTCAACAAGAAGCTAACCCACGGAATGCGGAAGTGACGTTCTTGTTTGGGAAGTTTTTCTTCTCTCAATTTTGATACACAACGGCCAAGTGCTCCGTTTCTACCAAAATGCTGCATCGATCACGAGCCCAAACTGGGCCAAAGTTCGCGGATTGTACCGAAAATGCTCAAAAAAATGCCGGCATATAAACACGGGGGCCTACCCCTGGCATGGTGTCATGGTTTGGCCTGGATCAGAGTGCTTCAGGCACAGACAGTCTGGCACAGGCACAGTAACAGTCTTCACACTCACAGACTAGTCTTCACTGCAGACTTCAGGCAGTAATCACTAATCAGGCACAGAAAACAAACATTGACCATGACCATGCCCATGCCATGGTGACTCCAGTCTCCAGAGTGTGAGTGTGACCAAGACTGTGATGGCTATTCTTGCGTCTTGGTAGATCTACATGGTGTGATCAACAACAGCGCTGCACGGCATGCATGCAATTTTAATTAATTAAAATTGCATGCATGCCTGTCCCATGCATGCGATGCGCGTTCATTAAATATGGCGGCCAAATTTTAATCTTTTTCATTTTTTACGCGATCTGGCCTAGTCGTATGTTTGCAATTTCGCTCGACTTCCATCTCAAACGGGCAAGGTCAACCGAAACCACGGGTGTTTGCCAGGTCATTCGATAGAGTTTAGAGCTTGGACTGGCCTTGCCTTCGACTGTGCCGCCGCTCGAGCGATCTTCTTGGGTTACCCACGCGCTACGCATGGTTTCTTTCTCGACGTGGGTGCAATTATTTTTGGATCGTCGCTCGATTTCAAGGGCTCGCCAACCTCGTCAGCGAATTTTCTCCGCCTCGCAGACAATTTTCTAGTATACCTCGATGTCCTAGCCTTTCGATTTCGTGTAGTCCTAAGCTTGACGTGCATAACTGTAGCTTTTCGTGGCCATGTTAGAGACGTAATTTTGTTCAGAAATGGAGGCTCATGTTAGCTTCCTGTCGTCGTGTTGTCGTATTGGAGGGGAGAAATTCGCGTCAAGGAGTGGACAGACGAAGTATCGTGTGGCAGATCATACTGAATCCATTTTGGCAGTGTTTCATCTCAATGTGGATGAAACCAAATACACCCTGAACATTTTTGCCACACTTGAAAATTGGCCATGGAATGCACTGTTACTGCCAGGGGCCCAACATTCTCTGGAGCTCTAGAGGTGGGTGTACACCGCTCAAAGACTGGGAGCCACACAGTGGGACAAACTGTTTGAAATGCAAGCCCAAGCCTGGCAGGAAGTCCAAATGCAGAACACAAACGCAAGACAAACTTGCGGCATGGGAGAAAACGCGGGCCATCGCCCGCAAGCACGAGCACATGCACGCCGCCACCACTGACAGCAGCATCACCAACAAAACCTCGCCCCACCACACCAGTACCTGATCACTGGATAGTTTAGTCTGTTCGGTTTAGGAATTCAAAAAAGGCAGACAAAATAACAAAACTAAAAACACGAGCGTCGCATGGACCGAATCTGATGAGCAGCAGCGCGTCACACCCGCATACCAAGTTTAGTAATAGTAGTAGTATAGTATTTATTCATATTTCTCTAGGGCTTAGTGGGTAAATCTCTGCATCCAGAACAGTTCAGTTCAGATAGGAATGCAACAACACACGCACAATGTCCACTATGTCACAGTGTGGTAGGGAGAGAAGTGTATGCAGCTTGCTGGTAGACGTTCAGCCGTGCATGCATTGGCAAATGGCTAGAGCAGACGGCCCGCTGCCCTTAATGTAAGGCACACACGCAAGCGTCAGAGCTACAGCAGCCAAACAGCATAGTTCATGGATTCATGAAAGACTGCACCATACACTGCGCCAGCTCTGGTAGGGTGCCCTTTTGAGCATCGTCACTGGTCGGTGACGTTTTGCAGGCCTCACCATCAAAGATGCGAGGTGATGCTGCTGATCGACTTGCTGGCATGATAGTCACAAGCATAACTAACGAAGGATGGCTGGAAGTCAAAACCAGCTGTAGATGTAGATTCCAGGTATACCAGACAATTACTGACGCCAGCACTTTATCTGATGCCCCATCAGCGTCAACTGTACGCCGATGGTCACAGGACCGTGACAGCCTTTCGATCGGTCTACGGTCGGGAGACGGGGCTGCAAGCCCAAAGCAGCGGGTATATAGTGTTCGTCACCAGCTGAGCAAGAGAGCTTGCTGAGAGATTTAGGTGTGCACTGTTCAGCTACCAGTCCCAATATAGGTTTGTCCATGAAGGCTGGTGATCCTCAGCTATCATACAACAAATTCCTACTCACTGCGCATACGCACATATGGCTTGTGAAACAGCAGCAGAAACTGCACTGCCTTGACAAACGCACCAGTTACCATGATGGAGCAGATATGCCCAGCCCTGGAAGCCAACACCAAATCTCCAATCGCTAGTACAAGTAGCTCTTCACTAAATCATGCCTAGTGCATGCTTGCAGTGATATTTTCAGCAAGAGCGCTGCAGTTACTGCTGAGGAGATATATTGCGTCCTTGAAGTCGAAGGCGCTCATCAAAGATGTCTTGCCATCAATTCTTGGCCTTATGCAGGCACGAGGTGGTCTCCCGTGGCATTGGCCATATTACCCCGAGCTGCACTTGCTCGAGGAGCACGTTGTTTCGCTCATGGAAGTCCTTCGTGTTGGACTGAGTAGGCTTGCTGAGAGAACAGAGCGCTGAATCAATCCACGTCCACAACTACGAATAATTTACAAAAAAATTCCGACTGCAGATCAGCGCTTGAAAACAGCGATGCAAATCAGCGACGTTGGGCTTCTCCATTCAAAAGTAGAGCCTTCCTAACGAAGCAATTCTCATGTGACACTACATAGTCTCTCAAGCACTCTAGTTCAGGTCTTCTTCTCTCCACTCCATTATCATTTCGATCTTCACTCGGTCGACGTGATCGTGATGGTAGTAGCTATGTAATAATAATGATGGATTCCTCCCGATCCTCGTCGCGGCTAAAATTTGTTCGGTGTTTGTCTAAATTCTCAAACTGACAGGGTTTACAAGAGAAATGTACCTAATTTTGTGCGATTGATGCAAATAAATCGGAATATGTCTGACTTCATAAATCCGTGCGGTAAACCGCATGAAAGGACGCCATGTCATTAGATGGTGCACATGAAGTCACCGTCCGGCACCGAGTAGATCTACCGCCGTAGACTCTACCCTACATGTAGTACCCTGGCCTGAGCACTACAAAATACCTTGCAGCAACACCCACTCGACAGGCCACTGTGTCCGCTTGCGTGCTCTGCTCCTGCCCTAGCACTACCGCTCTTTCAGTCAGTCTTTGCATCATTTGAGGTCACTGGTGCAAAGGCCAGGACAGATTCAGCCCATGGTGTAGCAGTTTGCCACGACTCCATTGCCTTGGTGTAGATGCTGTTCAAGCCAACAGCAACCTGCCAGATCCACTCTGGGTCACTGGTAAAGCTAGATAACGGACGCAGTCCAAAGGACTAAAGGCTAAGCGAGCAAGGCTGTCAAAGACACTGTGCGGGGTCGGACATTTTGGGCGTACGACATGCCGGAAGGAACTGCAGACGAGAATGAGCTGGAGGTCCACTTGCAACACAGCACTCCAGGAGTTCGTGGTGATGCTGAAGATGTGACGACGGTAGTGGAGCGAAGTCGAGTCCATGCGCACTTCGAGGGTCGGAATGGTACCGGTAGGTGAATGAATTTGTGCTCGGCTAGCGGCTGCATGCTGCGCAGTACATTGTGTCTAGGCTGTCCGTGTTACACTGCGTTTTTGTACGATGTGGCCGTGAAATACCGGTGAATAAAGAGGTTTTAAAAGATGCACCTTATTTCCGATGTGACACGCAATTTCACGTCAAATTTGGGGTCCAAAGCTCTACTCGCGCCCGTACTCTGAGTGGTAGTTTTTGCTGGCCGCAGTTTTGTCAGGAGACCTATATAATGTGCATGCTTATCCCCGTACAGCCCGTCGGAGATAACGGCGAGGAAGTGTACGGCGGGTGGGGGGGGGGGGGGGGACTCAAGACAAGGGGCGCAGGGCACTCATGGACACTGGTGTGGATGGGGTGCGGGCCCCTCCGACCTCTGGTCTTGGAGCGATCATGCTCGCACCAACGCGTCCGAGAGGAAACAATTTGCAGGTGTAGAAAGGACAGAAATAAGAGGCAATTTTTTAGGGGAGGATGTAAAATGGAAATGATGACCACAGAGTGAAAGATCACATTGAATCAAGATTTTATAAACCAATTGGCAAATCGCACAAGGGTCCATAGAAACATCAAAAGAAAAAGAAAAACCAACAGAGAAAACTACCCTAAGAGCAAGACAACCACAGATAAAAGACTTGCAGCGGCAAGAACGATGCAAACCCAACAAGGATCTTTGGTTGATACATGTAGGTGCTTCCCTGCAGAGAGTCGCGCGCTGAAGAACGCGGAGCTAGGGAGGGCCTGAATATGCTTGCGCATATTTTCGCATATTTGGTCCTTTTGACACAAGGTCGCATATCTTATTATTTATCTTATTATAGACAACACCTCATGGCATGAGAAGAAAATCAGCCAGTACGGGAGATGTGGGTGTTAACCAACCATGGTGAATAAAAGAAGAAAAGTAATGGTCAAGACGGAGAAGCATGGGAGGGACAGGTGATGGTGAATCTAGTGAGCAGATTTAAATGCGTCCAGGGTACTGGCATTGCGCGTAGTAGCGGGCAGCGCAAGCCAAGCAGAGTAAGCAACAAAGAGTGGAGAGCGTACAAGGGAGGACGTTTTAGCCAAGGGGAGGGCAACAGAGCATCTTGTCTGGGAGCCATCTGTGATTCGGAACCAGTTATACACGTTAAGATGAGGAGGATGTAGAGCTAGTTTAAATTTGTGAGCAAAAGTGCAAATTAATTTTTGACGGTGGGCCGACAGTGGGCAAGCATTTGCAAGGACATACAGGGAAGCAGAAGAGTAGAGAGGGGGTAGACTAAACAGGATACGAAGAAGTTTTCTATGGTGGATTTCGAGATGCTCAGCGAGAACCGAGGACAAGCCACACCAGCTAACAGCAGCGTACATGAAAAGAGGCAGGATGTACAGTTTGTAAAACAAAATTTTACATTTGAAAGGAAGATGGAAACAATGGGGACGTATAACACCTAGGGCAGAGCTTGAACGGCTGCAAAGAGCATGAATATGGAAAGACCAAGAGAGACGATCATCAAGCATTATTCCCAGGTGTTTATGGTTGGAAACAACCTTTATGGGTTCTGGGAAATCAGGATAGTGTAAAAGTGACATGGATGAGATTGGGGGAAGGAACATTATTTCGGTTTTAGTCAGGTTGGGTCTAAGTCGCCATGTTTGCATCCAGCGTAGGACACTGCATATCTGAGCCGACACTCGAGGTACAAGAGCCGCTGAGGACAAGGATGCTGACAGTAGGGTTGTATCATCAGCAAATAACGAGACACCTGGGTCTATAGAGGGTAAATCATTTACGTATGCTACGAACAAAATAGGTCCAAGTATGGAGCCTTGGGGAACTCCAGAAGACACTGGTAGAGGATCAGAGTTGATGGAGAGGGCAGAAACAAACTGTGATCGGCTACTCAGATAGGACTCCAGCCAGGACAGAGCAGGGCCAGACACACCAAAGACAATATGTAGCTTGGCAAGGAGGCCACGATGCCAGACAGTATCAAAGGCCTTTGCCAAGTCAAAGAAACAGAGAGCAATATGGTGTCGAGCATCACGAAGGGTGGCAATGTCTTGTACTAGACGAGCTAGTTGGTCAGAGGTTGAGTCGTTGCGCCGAAAGCCAGATTGGGAAGGGCTAAGGCATGGTGAAATGTGGCAATACAACTGGTCGTAATATACCTTTTCACATACTTTTGAAAGGCAGCAGAGAAGAGATATTGGACGATAGTTTGAGGCTTGTGATCGGGAGCCTTTACACTTGTAGATGGGCGTGACCTTAGCGATCTTCCAACGATCAGGAAATACGCCGGAGGAGTAGGAAAGGTTGAATATAAGGCACAGTGGGTACGCCAGAGTTGGAGCCATAAAGTAGCAAATCTAGCATATTGTACCAAATGTAGCATATTTTGTTACAAGGAGCAAATAATTCGCATAATTATAGGGCAGATTGCGGAAATGGCCAAGGAAACTTACCATGGCACGCTCGGTCAGGGAAAATTTCCAAACTTAGCCCGGAAGGAAAAACTGCTCATCGAAAATTTGCGAAAATGCGAAAATTTGACCCGAGAAGAGAGTGTCCGCGACTCTAGGTCGCATAAAGTAGCAAATCTAGCATATGATACCAAATGTAGCATATTTTGCTACAAGGAGCAAAGAATTCGCATAATTATCACTGATAATAGTGCAAATTTCGAGCATATTTCGAGCATATTTTTCTGCTTTTATGTGATTTCGAAGCATATTTTGAAGCAAGTGGCCAATATGCGAAAAGCATAATATGCAAAAATTTTGAGCATATTTCGGCCCTCCCTACGCGGAGCCCAAGACCGTCCAGCCTGAAATTCTAAGAACGGCACAACCTAAAGCTAAGAACGGCGGTGTTGGTTTTCCGGCAGCTTGTGGGATACAAATGATCCAGCACGGATTGTTTCTAAGAATGTGCTATAAGAACGCAGCCAGACTGCTGAAAAATAAGAACGCCCCAGGCTAACCCCTTGGAAACAACGTTCTGGGGCGCGCAACTCTACTGTGCACGACTCACTCAAAACTAGATTTTTCTGGCACAGTCAGACCTCGCTTATCCGGTCGTCTCAGTTTAGCCGGATCCCTCGCCATCCGGAAAAATTGTTGGTTACCTATTTACAGCATATGCGAAGTTGGTCTGGTTTGAGGGGGTCCGGGGGATCTCGCCTGGACATTTTTTGAAACATCCGGTTGGAAATAGCAGAATTTGGCCTTTTCACAAGTTTTCAGAGCCCACTACAGGGAATAATTTTGCAGGGATATCAATGTACAATGTATGACCTACTATGAGTGCATGTGTCACTTGCAAGCTGATTTTATTCTTTTTTCGCGGACAGTTTGGGTAGGCCACGTCCTACCGGCTACCGGTATCACCATCATACACAGATCTGCTGCACGGCCCGTTTTTTAACATTACAAGCTGATTTTGTTCCTTTTCATAGTGACAACTCGGGAGCTGGACCCATTTCCCCATCTTTTCACAATCCTGTGTCCGTGGTTGGGTTGTGTACGTTTTGTGTTTTCGTTCATGCTTGCATCCAAATCCAGTGGGTCTGATCCCGATTCAACCAATCGATCACTTCGAATCGGTGGAAATGCGGAACTGAGGTAGAATGCACCAATCAGGAATTGCAATGGTCAGGGGACATGCATCAGAGCTGTACACTTTCTTTGCTGGTAGCGCTGCTAGTTTGGCATAAGATTTAGGCAGACTGTGACACCACAATTTTACGAGAAGTATAGTGATGGCAACAGCAGTCATCAACCTAGCAACTGCATTGTGTTGATGTGAGCTAGTTTTGGGTCTCGCCCTGTTGTTGCGCAAACCTTAGCTGGCTCAAGAAGGTGTTGTTTGGTTGTGTCCTGCCTGCATGTGCTTTGCTTTGCTATAGACTTTGGAAAGATATCATCCTACATTACCAGTACTCCTAAGAAGGACATGCAGTTGACAATCCGCCAGGCTCAGGTGCCGTGTGTTGCCCGTCTGAAAGGCAGTCTTGAGATGGCGAGCACCAGCGCTCTCGACCTTGAGACGTACTTCAGTTCTCACGCAGTCGGCACTGTGAACATCCACGAACGTGCGTCCGGTGCTTTGGACGTGGAGTTTTCAACATGGCAGTGTAAGCTCTGTCCCGATGAAGACTACTATTCTGTTCTCTGATCTCCGTATGCTTCCCTTCTGTGAACGGAACCATGGCATGTGTTTTGTGTGCACAGGGTACACTGGCGTGTGATGTGATTTCTCATGATATTAAAATAGGGAGGTTTCTTAAAAACACACGAGGCTAAGTTCCACAGTCTAGCATTGCCACAGTTGTAGAAGGATTCACCACTCATTCTCATTCTTCACTAGTCCCTTGATGACAGTGATGTTGCCCAGCAATTGGCAGAAATGTATACTGACAGGTAAATAGTGAGCAGTGAATCTGTCTGCCACTATTAGATCCCTGGTGTAGCTTATCTGTCTGTCACTATTAGATCCCTGGTCTAGCTTATCTGTCTGTCACTATTAGATCCCTGGTCTAGCTTCATAGAGTTTCTCTTTCCCTGTTGATCTTTGCTCCTGTTTTGCGCAGATGCGTATGATGTTGTATCTCGCCAACATTGTATTGGTGGCCATTCTCTGGAGTTTTCCCTGGTCATAGCCGGAGTGGATTATCCTGCCGAAGGGGACGATGCTGATAGTTTTGCGTACTTGCCTTCAGCTCATAGCAGTCAGCAACTTGTGATAGCCATGGACAAAGAATATCTGGTGCTTCTGGAAAAGTGTGAATCAGTACGTGGATTGCTTAAGTCTGTACTAGAGGATGCGTATGCCATCTTTGATTGCGTTGACCCAGCATCACTACAGCTGCGGATCCTGGCTACACCAGGTGGGAAGGATATCCTCGGCTGGAGGGGGCTCGTCACAACTAACATCCACCGCTTCCTGGAGCAGTTGGACGCTGTATGCTTGGATTTGCCAGTACAGGTGTATCAGGACGTTGTGAGTAGTAACCTCCTCAATGGTACTCTGGCAGAATTCTCAACTGACACAATCTATTTTTATGATGAGGAGCAGCTTTTGCTGACTATTGTCGGAGTGAAACATTCTGCCGGCAAGGCATACCTTGCAATTCGTCAAATGATCAGCACGTTCACAGGGATGCCACAAGATCAAGCTGAGATATCTCTGAAGATCTCACCCCAGGTGTACTGCTTCTTTCAGAATGTGTGCATTGCGCAGATATTAATGGAGGACTTCCCCTCCGTTACAGTGCGACTACTAAACACAGAAGAGTTGAAGGAATCCGTCCTCCTGGCTGGTACTCCCAGTGAAATAGCACTGGCATCCAATGCTGTGTCCATGCTTTCAGGGAAGATACTGCGAACTCCCTTAGCCTTAGATCACTTGGGCATATCCACACTCCTCGTATCCACACTGGGGCAAGGTGTCCTTGATGAAGTTGTACAACGAGAGGGATTTGAGTTGGACCATTGTCTCTACGTTGATCCCTGTGAGGAAAACCAACCCACTGCACAAGTTAGCTTGTTAGGGTGGAATGATGCTACAGATGAGCTTGTCCAGCTCAAGTCCCAGCTGGAGTGTTTGTACAGTGCCATGTGTCTCTCGTTGGAGCCGTGTCAAATGGAAGCAACCTACTCAGAGGAATGGAAGCAGGTTATTGCTGGCATGTCCGACAACTCACTCGTTCGCATTGAGACTGGCCCAGCAACGGACTGTCAAATCACTTTGTATGGCCTAACAGAACATTTTGCAGATGTCCAGAGGCAGATTGCAGCCTTTATGGCAAAGCATGCCATCCATTCAGTAACCATGCCAGTTTCTCCGGTTGATGCACGATTCATCTCCAAATTCTTGCAGGCCAGAGTTCAACTGATCAAGGTGCAGTATCATCTCTCGCACGTGAACATAACTGATACGTGTATTGAACTCAGTGGCGCCTCCTTCAAACTTGATATTGTGCGAGGTGTGTTCCGTGACCTGCTTAGTTCCATCCAGTCGCAGGAAGTTCCACTCACCCACCCGGGCCTGCAGCAATTCTTCGGCAACGATCACATCATTAACCAGCTAGCACTGATAGAAGATAAGCACAGCGTACTGGTCTACCTTTTGGACAAGGTACCACGCGCAGTGGTCCTCAATACAGTTGATGCTGCGGCCAATTCTGCTGCTGCTGCTGCTGCTACTGATGATGACGATGATGCCGATAAAAGATGTGTCAATCCTTATGAAGCTCTGTCATGTACTCCGACTCAGCCCTACGAGGAGCTCTCTATCCAGTGGCGTGAGGATGAACCGGTGTCTGTGTCTGCTGAAGTACTGCAGGTGAGTATCAGCATGTCCTCTATTTGTTATAAAAGGCATTAATATAATGGATGAGATCCCAATATACCGTCTTTTGAGGTGTTAGCCCGCACTTGAAAACGCATAAAAACAACTCCGCCCCGTGACTCCAAATGCTGAATGCAAATCGACCAGCGCTACGACGCCCCATGCATATAATGCACCGTGTGGTGTTATTGAACATCTGTTCATGCAGTGCAATTAGGCAATCCATCATTACACCATAGCTTCTTAAAGTGGTCCGTTCAGAGTGAAGGACAAACTACTAGGAAACATTTGCCAGAGCTTCAGTCATGCTTCCTGTTGTGTATCCACGTACACCCTACATGCAGTCTCACACGCAGCTCACCAGAGTCAACCAGCCGGCATGGATACATGTAGAGTAAGACCATGATTCAGAGCATGCGCAATGAGTATATACAAATGCATACAGAGTACATAATATATTACATCAGAGTGCATATATAACAATATCCCCCTCGCAAAAAGAGGTAACACCGAAAACAAAACATTTTCATGACAAGGAATAATAGCATAGAACAGACAATGTAATAATGTACCATCGTCTGACGTGCCAATTATCAAAGTTCAATGTTCTATGTGTGGTATGTACTATACAGAGCATTATACTGATATATACAAATGCAACAAGAGAACCACGTACATGCATTCACGATCATCTCAATCAATCCATGCAAATAATATAATAATTACATATCCTACATGTATAAAATGTCTCATCCGTTATACCGAGCTGGTCTTACGACTGACCGACCAGATCGAGTCACCTGCCGGTCAACAGGTACAGCATCAGCTGGGGCTGTAGAAGCTAACGACTGTTGACCCTGCTCATCCTGCGACTGTTGCATGGGCTGCTCTTTCTGCTGTGAAGTCGTCGGCTGTTGAGCCTTCTGAGGCGGCAACTGCTGTGGCACCTGCTGCTGCTGCGGCTGAGGCTGTTGCTGTTGTGGTGACAGTTGTTGTTGCTGCTGCTGCTGCGGCTGGAGTTGTTGCTGCTGCGGCTGGAGTTGTTGCTGCTGTGGTGCAGAACGTGTCTGTTCTGCTAACTGAGAAAGTGGTATTGAACGTGGCCGGAGTTGGTTACGGTGTCGTTTCCAGACCACATCATTTACCTGGACAGAGTAATTCATAGCACTGCAGATAGAGAGAACAACACCAGGGACCCAGGTTGTACCATGGTTTTGAAAACGTAACGCAAACACAGCATCACCCGGTTTGTATTCTGGTAGCAAATGCTGGTTTTGATTGAAAGATTGTGCCTCCGCATTCCGTGTTGTTTTCAAAGCATCATAACGTAGTCGTGGTTGGCGATTAAATAGCATTTCTGCCGGTGATTTACCATTCGCCGTAGGAGTTGACCGAAATGTCATTAGAAATCGTTGTAGTCGTGTATCTAGGTCGTCACCTTCTGTTCCCATTGCTTTCATTTTAGCTTTAAAATGACCGACATATCGCTCAGCGAGACCGTTTGTCTCCGGATGGCCGGGAGCTGAACGAGTGTGTGCGATTCCATTTTTCTGGAGAAACGAGGTAAATTCAGCACTAGTGAACTGGGTCCCATTATCACTAACGATGTGAGTGGGTAGACCGAATGTGGCAAACAAACGTCTCAAAGCTTTGATAGTACCCGTTGATGTAGCATGTGTCATCGGGACAATTTCCAGATATTTCGTATACGCATCGACAATCACCAGAAACATTTTGCCCATGAATGGACCCGCAAAGTCTATGTGCAGACGACGCCATGGACCCGACGGCCATGACCAGGTAGCATAGGATTTACTAGGTTTGCGTGCCTGTTCTTGACACGTAGCGCACATTTTGGTGGTATCTTCAATTTCGTCATCCATCTTTGGCCACCAGAAATATCGACGTGCCATACGTTTCATTCGTACAGCGCCTGTGTGTTCCGAGTGCAATTCACTCAAGAGCATCGCGCGCAAAGCCATGGGGATTACCACTCGTTCATTCCAGAGTAATACATCATTTACAATAGATAGTTCCCAGCGCTTTACAAAGTACGGCTGTAACTCCACCTCTTTCACATGCTCTGGCCAACCATTCAAAGTGTAGTGACGAACACGCTCTAGAACTGGATCATCTCCAGTGGCATTCAATACAACTTGAGCATCAATGAGCTCGTCCTCAATGAAAAGTACACGTGTGTCACCTAGTTCCGGGGTAGAAGGATTTCCAGAAATTGGTTTTCTAGACATGAAATCTGCCAGAACATTTGCCTTTCCCGCAATGTGTTGGATGGTGTAGTCATACGCTGAAAGTAATAACTTCCATTTCTTTAATCTGGAAGAAACCAGGAACGGAACACCTTCCTGCATGCCGAACAATTTCACCAGAGGTTTGTGATCAGTTTCAAGGACAAATTTCTTTCCCAGGAGATATTGGCGAAATTTGGTTGCACCAAACACAAGAGCGAGTGACTCCCGTTCAATATTTGAATAGTTTCTCTCCGCTTTATTCAACAGACGAGACGCATACGAAATGGGTTGGTAATCACCATTTTCGTTTTTCTGTAAAAGAACCGCACCAAGACCCGTTCCTGATGCGTCGCATTGCAAGACATGCTCCAGACCCGCCGAATAGTGCGCCAAAACCTCCGTGGAACATAAAGCATTCTTTATCGTAAGGAACGCTGTCTGTTCAGAATCTGACCATCTCCAAACAGTATCTTTCTTTAGCAGAGCGTAAAGTGGCGCCATAATCCGAGCAAAATTGGGTATGAATTTGCGAACATAATTCGCAGACCCAATAAACGATTGAAGCTCACTGACGGACGTAGGAGCATTGGCATTAACCATAGCATCGATTCTTCCTGGCGAAGGCGCCATACCACTCGCACTCAAAGTATGACCAAGGTACGAGACTTGCGGTAGCATGAACTCGGTTTTCGTGGCTTTCAAACGCATTCCCGCATCTTGTAGCCGCTGCAAAACCATTTCCAGATTTCTTTTGTGCTCTGCATCATTTCGACCTGTGACTAGAATATCATCTACATACACAATGCAGCCATCGATACCCGCCAGGAGAGTCTCCATAGTACGCTGAAATATGGAGACTGCTGAATGAATGCCAAACGGTAGACGTACATATTCAAACAGACCACGGTGGGTATTGATTGTAGTATACCCCCTCGACTTAGGATCAAGCTCTAGCTGGTGGTACGCCTGAGATAAATCAAGCTTCGTAAACTTCTGCCCACCATTCAACTTGGCACGAATTTCGTCTATGGTAGGTAACGGATATTTTTCTAAATCCGAATTAGCATTGATGGTGCGCGAGTAATCAGCACAGATACGTACATTTCCGTCTGGTTTTTGAACCGGAACCGTAGGTGAAGCCCATTTCGAAAATTCAACTTTGCGTATTACACCTTCCTCCTCCAGTTTAGAGAGGCCTTGCTCGTATTTCTCCCGGATTGCAAATGGTACTGAACGAGCCTTCATGTACACAGGTTTTGAATCATTTACACGCAAAGTGACCTGAGTTGAATTTAATTTGCCGACAGTTGACGTGTCAAACAAACTCTCAAATTTCTGAAGCATTTCCTCCTGCAGCTTTGCGCGTATAAGAGCATTATCAATTTCAGACTTCACCGAGAATATTTCCCTCCATTCTAGTTTGAAAAGTGAGAGAAGATCTCTGCCCAACAGAGATGGACCATTTGTATCGACAATGCGCAAGAGAACAGTGTGCTTTTGCCCATTTATTGACACTGGAAATTTCCCTTCACCTAAACAGGGGATGATGGAACCGGAAAACCCAATGAGCTGGACTGATTGAGTTACAAGAGACGACACTGGTGCACCCAATTTCTCGTAATCAGATTTGGTGATGATGGATACAGCACTACCTGTATCGATTTCCATGCAAATTGGTGAACAAACATCATTGATTTCCGCCATTACAGTATACGGAGGGTGTTTTCCACTACCCGATCGAATCTTGTAGATAGGCATATCATCAACATCACAATCAGAAACGATCTCACCTCGATCATCAGGTTCGTCATCCACGTGGTGAATTTCACCTCGTTTCTGCTTGGTGATGCAGGCTCTTTCGAGATGTCCTCGTTTCTTGCAGTATCGACAAGTAGTAGATCGATGAGGACACTTGTCAGCCATATGCAAATCAGATGTACAACGATAACAAACCTTGCCCTTCGTCGACTTTGACCCTTTCTGGTCCTGCGAGTGATTTGGCTTTCTAGATGCACTTGCTGACTTGGATTTACTGGTAGTGGTAGCTCTCATCTTGTTGACTGACTCGGACGGCGTAGATGTTGATCTAGTACTAGTAGTAGTACCTGGAGTAAGCTGCTCAGCAAACATGATGGCGCGCTCCTCCCGTAAAGCGATATCCAGCACATCCTGAAACTTCTTCGTCTTGCTGTCAGGACTAGTCAGAATCGTCCGCTTGATCTCCTGACTGTAGACTCCTGCCATAAATTGATCTTTTAGGAATCTGTCTAAATGCGACCCAAAGTCGCAGGCTACTGCCGCACGTTTCAAACGATTTGCGTAATCTACCAGCTTTTCCGCTGGTCTCTGGTTGCAATCGCGAAATTGAAAAGAAGAAGTCATCGTGGAACGCTCCACTCTGTAATATCCATTCAGTAGGTCACAAATCTGCTCGAAGGTCTTGTCCGATATTGACTCCGGCAGACAGAGGTTCCGCAAAGTGGAGTAGACGTCTTTCGACAGTGAAGAGATTAGATGTGCAATCATCTTCTTACGTACGCGTTCTTTCTCCGATGAGTTTGCACTGGCTGAAACAACACCGATGTCATTTGCGAGAAAATAAAACTCAAGCCGTTCCCGGTACTCCGCAAAGTCCCCGCCAGAAAACTGCTCCAGGGTGGCCTTCCCTGAAGAGGCCATGGTTTACCAAATTCTCGCAAGCACTCAACTAAACAAATTATCTCAAAACAAAATTTTCATCTTCGTCGCCATTTGTTGTGTATCCACGTACACCCTACATGCAGTCTCACACGCAGCTCACCAGAGTCAACCAGCCGGCATGGATACATGTAGAGTAAGACCATGATTCAGAGCATGCGCAATGAGTATATACAAATGCATACAGAGTACATAATATATTACATCAGAGTGCATATATAACACTTCCTTTGAAAGTTTTACTGGTAACGTTTTAACCATTTGTAACGGCTTGTATGTACTGGTTACACATTAGGTTGCGCTTCCGAAAAGTACTGTGGCGTGAAGTGTATACTCCAAATGTCAACAAAAGTACGCATTTCGGGTCCAAAAAGGGGGTGCAGCTTCGACCCTGGTGCGGTTAATACACCGGAAGATACAGTAACACAATGCTGTGTGCCACATCTCCGAGTTCCTTGCACATTGCAATCATCAGGCGACTTGATGATTGCATTGTGCAAGGAACTCGGAGATGCAACACACTCTCCAGTAACCCTCTGTTGTGCCTTTTGTGTTGAACGCTCTCCACTGGCTAGTAGGAACGTCTTTGTAACAGTGCTGTGCATAGATTGAATACTTTAAAAACAAACACATTTTTTACGTTATTAGTCAGTTGAAGGAGTTGTTATTGGCAAATAATAACTGCTGACTTGGAGAAGCTTTTTATGGATGTGTGTTGAGAGTCCATTTTAGCATTGTTTATACAAGCTGTGTACACTGTGTGTATGTGTACTTTGTGTTATCAAGGCCTGGAATGACCAAAATGAACTTGACTCACTCGCCTGCCCTCAATCTCCAGTAGCCGAATCCTCCATCACTGGCGACCTCATAACCACCAATCATGTGGTGTGCACTGTACCTGGAAACTCAAGTTTACGAATATGGCTAAGGCAAGGTGATATCATGGAAGATCACGCGAATGCCGTTGTTGTGCCTACTGACGAGTGCCTTACCTTGGCGCTCGCTGAGAATGCCTCGGATAGATTGACCCAGCTGTCGAGCATAATCCTGGCGGAGTGTAGCAAGCTCTCCATCACTGGCCCTCTCCCAGCCAGCACAGTACTGAGAATTGGTGGGAATGACTTGGCAGACTACCTCCTGCTTGCGGTGTGCAGTCGGCACCCGCAGACTGATCCGCAGACTTTGCAAGCTACCATACTGAACTCCCTTCAGGAAGCTGACAAACTAGGCGCCCGTACGATTACCTTACCCACCCTGGTTGCCAGCGCTGTCCACACGTCAACGGATGTCTATGCACGTGCATTGACCCGTGCACTGATGGTCTTCGCCCCGATGGCGCGCTTTGTCAGAAGAGTGCAGCTGATTGCCGCTGATAAGTTTGAATTCAGGGACATCGCCAGCGAGCTACCCACATCGCTCAACGCTATCTGTGGACATGGTACTGCAGCCATTGAAGCCCTTGATTCGGCTCGCCACGAGGACTTAATGAGAGTATTGGTTTACGGCGAACGAAACACATCACGCACAGCTGCTGTGGCTAAGATTGAGTCTTTGGTGAATGAGAACTGCTCATGCCAGTATGTGAGCTTTTCAGTGGACTGCTCTGGAATAAGTCATGAGAGAGTACAAATTGTCGAATGTGTGGGAAGGGAACATAATGTGTATGTACGCTATCGTCACAATGAGTTCACCATCTGTGGGGAGCATCGCCAGGCTGCACATGTCTACCATTGCCTGACTGAAGAATTCAGGTCTGAAATTGCCCGTACGTGGTGGTGGCAGCTGCATGCAGGGGAATCCCCTATGCCCGTACGATGGTCCTACAAGAAGCCGGATACGAACAGTTATGAGTACATGTTCGAAGCAAGTGTCAATGTGGAGATTGAAGAGGCGTATCAACACCATTTGGCAAGATTTAACGAATTTCACCAGTCGGGAAGTTTCCCTCGGCTGGAAGTTGACTTCAAGACAACGGATAGATGTCAACAATTTCACCAAGTGGGACGTTTCCATGAGCTACAGGTTGACTTTCATAAGATGACGTTACGGATGCCTTATCGTAGTGAGAACGCAGACTACCTGCTCTCCAGAATGGACTTCTCAACTAAAGGTGAGACAGCGAGTATTGTTTACTTGTATGTGTACATTGTACAGACACTGCAGCGAGGTTTGAGCAATTACTTGAGTTATGGGCCGGCCGTAAAACAATTGAAAAATGAAGAAATCCGGTTAGTGGCGGAATTTATACCCCCTCCCCTCTCCAACGAGAGAGCTTGGAAGCTCAGGGCCCTACGCTATGCTTTTTTTTGCCTAGCTCATCATGCATGTTATTAGAACTGATGGAAATGTGTTTTCCATTGATTGGCTATAGTGTTTTACGTCGACCATGACGGCTACAATGCCCAACCATACCACAACGAACTGATCGGCTACATCAATGTGTTGCAAAAGTTTCCATCAGTTCGAATAATATGCATGATGAACTAGGCAAAAAAAGCATAGCGTAGGGCCCTGAGCGAAATAAATAAACTTTCTCTTGTCATTCGAGGGTATTACGACACCGTCTGCCACCTTGATGACCTAGGCAAAACCTAGCCATGGCCGCCCCACTTTTTCGGCGGTTTTTTTTTTTTTTTTTGAGCACACTGCAACAAAGCGCGATGATCTCAGCGCAAACGTGGCAAATCCTTGTCCCCGATTGTGGTTTGTTGCAGAATCAAAAGTCCATGTACACTGAAATGGCACCAGATGCCTGGGAATGCTTGCAATTAGCTTCAATTTTTGTCATTTTTTGAATTTTTTTCCCGGGGGAGGGTACTGTTTGTCCCCGATCGTAGCATCTTCTTGTTTTTTTGCAGAATCAAAAAGTCTTTCATTGTAGTTACCGTACACTGAAATGGCACCAAATGCCCGGAAATGCTTGCAATTGGCTTCAATTTTTGAAATTTTTTCCCGGGGGAGGACCTCCGGACCCCCTTCCATGGCCGCCCCACCTCCAAAGTCGGTGCGACGCGCCTGAATATTCTGATTGTGGCCATGGCCAGCTGTCTTTGATGGTACGGTACGGGACAGGTACGGGATAGCGCCAGGCATGCCAACGGCAAAAACAAACAGACACACACCTTGATGGTACGGTACGGGACAGGTACGGGATAGCGCCAGACATACCGATGGCACAAACAAACAAACGCGAAATTAAGCTGTGTGGACCCTGGCTAGCTCCAGACGATACTGAAGTAACGTCTTTTGCATAGCTACGGGAATTAAACCTGTGTCATGTCTTCAATCTTCATCATAACACTTCCAGCCAGTGCTCTCTACCCTTGCTTCAACTGGATCCACCACAGGATGAGACTTTAAGTAGTGAAGGAGTACTAGAGTAGAAGGTAGTGGCTTTACTCCCTCGCACCCAGACGCTGATTTTTTTGGAAACAAGTATTAGTTTCTATACTTCCGATGGGAGAATCCGACATCTCAGTGCTTTTCGGCGTGGCAAGGTTAAATTGTAGAATATCGCATCGAGTGTATTGCTTTATCTGAGAGATAACGAGAGAGCTTGGAAGCCGCTTCAGGTCCCTACGCTATGCTTTTTTTTGCCTAGCTCATCATGCATGTTATTAGAACTGATGGAAGTGTTTTTTTCCATTGACTGGCTACATCATTGTATTGCAAAAACGTTTCAGTCAGTTTGAAAATGAGTTAAGCGGGATTCACAGAAGCTTTTTTTTGCGATGCGACACGCGATGTGACTGCCGTGAAACCGGGAAATCCCCAAATCGCATCCATCTCGCACCCCACGCAACTGCCGCAACTGGGCCATCGCAGGCTCAACTTTTGCGATGCGACAAGCGATTTGGCGTACGATTTTGACCTTTTCTACAGCAAAGTTGTACAAAGGTTCAAGAGTTGCCTATAAATGTGTACAAGTTGTACCAAACCGCGCGATTATCATGGTGACGTACCCAAATCAGCAAGACGTCGCATCGCTAACTTCTTCTGTGAATGGTATTTTGTGAGTTCGCACCGCACGCATCCGTCGCAGATCGCCGTGGTTGGCTACCACCCGACTTCTCATATATATTGGCAGTCTTCTGACGAGCCAGGAGATCTTGAATTAATAATAATAATCACGTCGCATCGCAAAAAAGCTTCTGTGAATCCCGCTTTAGGCAAAAGTTAAAAAAATATTTCTCCTATTTTTTCAAGACATAACCTGGGATTCAAACCTGCACTATCGCCATGCATGCATTCCCCCCAATACACTTCGCAAACATATTCATTCTTCCAAGTTGCTTCACGTTATGATCTTGCATTTGAAAGCCCTATTTGAATAGTGTGGCCAGCTGTCTTTGATGGTACGGTACGGGACAGGTACGGGATAACGCCAGGCATGCCGACGGCACAAACAAACACAGAATTAAAGCTGTGTGGACCCTGGCTAGCGCCAGACGTTACTGAAGTAACGTCTTTTGCATAGCTACGGGAATAATGCCGACTTGCTGTGCTGGATTGTGCACAGTCCCGTCTCCGGAAATATCTGCGCTTGTAGGCTTTTCACATTGTCATGCGGGCATCTGCTGGCTCACTGTGATCTCTTTTCTATGGGCCAGATGCGCGACGCGCTGCCTTCATTGCATCATTCAGCTGCAGTCTGCGCTCTGCGGAAAATCAAACACTGCATTTACCATCTAGTTTGAAATAAACTGTCGTCCGTAACTGAAGTTCACGCGCCAAAACTTAGCGATCGCGTAGGTACTGGAACAAATCGAGCAAAAACAGTAGGGCTGAAAGGAATATTCGAATTATTCGAATATTCGAAATATGCAAAGCGGAAAAGGAATATTCTTCGTTAAAGTAGAATAGGAATATTCGTAAATGTACAGAAACTCGCCTTTTTGACATCGATCAAGCTTATTTGGTGCAAAATATAAGTAGGCTTGCCTCTTTCGATGTGTTATAATAAGAAAGACAAATGATTTTTCAAATGTCTCTCTTGTAATTGAGGTGTATGCCAGTTAAAATGGTCTATGGTTACCATGGATAAAACTAGGTATCCATGGAAATTGTATGGTTTAGAATATTCGAAATATTCTTCGTTTCGCATGTATTCGGAAAAAGAATATTCGTTCGCTTCATTGAGCATTCATTTCAGCCCTAAAAAACAGATGGGCTCGTACGAGAAATTGTGGGTTTGAGTGCATGCTTTCAGAGCATGATGGAGGCAAGTAAC
Source organism: Sycon ciliatum (assembly GCF_964019385.1). Lineage (NCBI taxonomy): Eukaryota > Metazoa > Porifera > Calcarea > Leucosolenida > Sycettidae > Sycon > Sycon ciliatum. Next base: position 24,606,893 of record NC_088646.1, read on the forward strand.
GTATTCGGAAGGCAGCGCACCGCGCACTGACCCATAACCACAGTTGCATACTCTTGTTTATGCACTCTTGATAGAGATTGTCGCTTTGCAGGTCAAACAATCAATAGGGAGCGGAAATCGGAGACGGGACAGATCAGCGGTGTTTGGGTTCAGAAACCCGTTCGGACTGCACGTTCCCTGCTAACACGTGCAGATTGTGAAACGTACTGTTCAGTCTCTCTTGAAAGTGCTGGCCCTACACGTCCTGTACTTGCTATGATTCCGACTCTTGGCATGCCCCTGCACTGCATGCACCCTGAGTCAAGCGCAATTGACAGTATGCAGCCGCAAGCTGACTGGACCGTGACTGGCTGCCTTCTGGTGCATTGGCATTGTAACAGTGCACAAGGAATGTGTGGACACTGTACTTTCGTTGAACTCGGGAAGGAATTTTTAACATGTTGTAATACATAATGCGGCTATTAAATGTTCGGTTAACGTAGGAGTTAACCGTTGTTAACAGTCACGTACCATTGCTTCGCTGTTGGCCTTTATAACGGGTTGCATAACCCTCCTTACGTGTGTGCACAATCTTGCTCTCTCTACATACTGCTGTGTATCATAGACCACATGCCCACGCTCTGCGCATGCGCAGATTTCCTGTGCGCACAACAGAGCTTGCTGTCTTTTCAGTTTCCTTGCCTGCAGTCAGCTTTCAAATTCTGACCCACCCTCCTCATCCCATTTCTTACTCTTACACTCCACTCCACATATTTTGAAACACACGGATGCGGGCACTCCTCCGTAACTGGCCTCTCGCGCACTACTATTAAACTCGCATGGGTCATAAACCGCTCCTGCTCAACGCAGGCCGACCCACCAACTCGCATGGGTCACAAACCGCTCCTGCTCAGCGCAGGCCGACCCACTTGGTCATATACAGCTCCTGCCCTCGGTAGGCCGACCACACGATTCGTCAACGCGCACTCAATTGAGGCCAGCTACTCTGCCCGACATTTCCATTCTTCCAAACTCACTCTCGTGTCTTTTGGTGTGTTGCGTCCTGCACACGTGTGTGTCTACTCTATACTCTAGCATGGGGAGTAGAATGTTAACTATGGGCTACGTTAGCCAGAAGATGCCTGTGTGATTTATTTTTCGAAACATCAACCACAGTACCAGTGCCTGTCGCGTGAATGGCTGTGACCATACTATGACAGTTCTAAAATATGTGCATGTGGAGTAAAGTCCTGGTGATATGACATCGCATCATGTATCCAGACTATTACCTCGCTTTAGCAATACCAGGTCCTATCCCCATATCCTTGCTGCTTCTGTGGAAGCAATAGAAGTGCCTGTCGATGCGGAATGCCAAAACAGCAGCATATTTAGATGCAACGGCATTTCTCTCCTCCATCTGCATCAGCCTGTTTAGCCCTGGTTGGCAACTTTCAAATATAGGCCAGGGTCCTATCCGGCCACTGTAGTGGCCGGACCTTATTTCGAACTGATCAAGTGGCAATATGTGGCAGAAATTTTAGCCAGGATTCCAATGTTTGCACCGTTTCTGTACCCATGACAGAGGATACTTGTGTTTCATTTGTTTTAACCTCTCCGGGTTCTCCTCCTCTTCCCGCAGCTCCCTCCCACTGGGATGTCACAGTGTCACAAGGCCTGCTGTTGAATCTGAATAAATGGAGCAATGAGTATGTGGACGCGGCAGGCATTTTCCTCACGAGTGCCTACCACAACCATTCATTGCAAAGGCAAGCACTGACAAAGCTCCCTGCTGGCACACCATTGCAGCAAGTCTTCCCAGGCGGACTTGGTAGGAATGGCCGCCAACTCGCCGTTTCTTGCATCCAACGTGTTCAAAACGAAGCACTCTATCGGCAGTATCAAGCAAAGAAGGAGTCGATGGAACGCAATCCGTCGAGCAATCGCAAAAGCAATGAGCAGCACCTGTTTCATGGCACTACTAGTGAAAGTGTGCAAAGCATCTGTGCACAAGGCTTCAACCGTAGCTTCGCTGGAAAACATGGTAAGATGTATATTAGTCATGGTCTGAAGCGTTGTTTGTACTTTGACTACTCCTAAAGAGTACATTTCCATTAGAGCCATTTGCCCTTGGGATCTTTGAAGTACCTATAGGAGGGGAAGGGGGTGCAAACTGTTTTGAGCTTTTCCCACCAATATACAAAACGATGCCGGATTCTATTCTCAACATAAAAGTCATAAATGTGGGCTTTGTGTAGCAAAGCCTGGATAGCCCATGTACACACACACACACACACACACACACACACACACACACACACACACGTGCACACACACACACGCGCATGCACACACACACACACACACACACACACACACACACACACGCGCGTTAGTGGCGGAGTGCTCTGAGGGCACATCAGACTGCTACCTCCCAGCGAGGTTGTAGCATGCGCAATTTGTGGCCTGGCAAAATTTTACGAACAATCGCAGATATCGCTGCAAGAGAAAAGTCAGCGCTGATGGCGTCACTCTCAGTGTTTACATTGGAGTTGACATCGAGCAGAACTTGCAACAGCTTCTTGTATGTGCCCTGTTGTTTATTAACCCTTTACCGGCAACCCCATACTTGAATGCGTCACGTAAACGACGCATTCGACATGCATACTAAAATCATGCCTGGTATGACAGGAAGCATCAGCCCACGGTGATTTCCCGTGGCCCTCACACAGCCTAGGTATGATCCTATCCGTAGCTAAAGAGATCTACGCGTCCCATTTGATTTCATTGAGAACTGCGCGATCGAAAACTTACGGAAATACACGCGCGCCGACAATGCCGTCTGCCTCCGTCAAAACGTCGTCAGGTGCATTTCCTCTTGCGCAGTGAGTACCTTTCGTCCTCAGATGACTTCTTCGACGAGGACCTAGCAGACCTTCGCTCTGGGACCCACGACAGATAGATAAATACTTCGTTCCAGCTGCCGATGCAAGCGAATTTCAAATTGCGGAGCGGAGCGCACGCCAAGTAAATTCTCACGCAAATATCGGGAGCTCCAGCCGCTGAAGACGATGTCGTCGTGATGTAACTGGAAGAATCTGATGATGCTTATGGTGTGGAAGCCATGGAGAGTGATCCCGTGGCGACAGTCTCCCAGACATGGAATTTTAGGCCATCAACTTTCTACGTACCTGAGTGACGGCAGCGCAGTGCGACTTGCGCACGACCTTACGGAGCCATCGGACAGCGATTTTGGGGCGATGCAGCTCTCAATTGCGAGCGAGGCGCGGCCACTGAAGTCTGTGATGGCTATGGCGTTTGTTTCCGCTCCGAAGTCGACTTGTTTTGGCAGTTTCATGTCAATGTCGGAATCTGACGATTTGCATTATGTACAATTTCTGTGTTTAGACGTATAGGTGCCAATTTAGCAGCGTATGTGTGTGGTATGTGAAAATAATTTTTCCATGGTCAGGAAGTAGTACCAGACTTCCAAGAAAACATAACTTGCACATACAAAATGTGCCCTCGTTGTGAGTTATTGGCATCCTTCTCAATGTTATGGATTTCATATACAAAATGCACTTGCCGGTAAAGGGTTAAGCAAAGGCGCACGGAGTGGCAGAGAGCAGTTCTTCCTTGGGGTACCGGTTGTGTTTTTTGAGTCAACTTAGGGTGCCTAGTACCTATTTATACCTGGCAGCCACAATGATCGGGGTACTAAATTTCAACAATGATCCGGGTACCAAATTTCCACAATGATCGGGGTGCCAAATTTGCGAAATGAAATAACCTGATACTTTCGACACTAGCATTAATTAAAGCAAAGAAAAACAGCGAACAATTACACATTACAGTGAAAGGATTTGCTGACAAATAGATTTTGATATGGCATGCATTGAAAATGAATACATTTCCATTTTCGGTGACAGGGCCGTTTGATGTGGCACAAACTCCTTGAATCGTCTTTCGATGGCGTGTCGTTCTACGATCTTTCGTTCTGCGAAGTAATTTTCGGTTTCACAGGCAGTATCCAGGATATTTGTGTATGTGTGTGTGCGTGAGTGTGCATGTGCACGTGAGTCTGTGCGTGTGTCTGTGTGCCTGTGTGTGTGTCCGTGTGCCTGTGTCCGTGTGCCTGTGTCCGTGTGTCTGTGAATAAGTGTGGGTGGGTGTACAGGTGTGTGAATGTCTGCGTGTGCACGCTTTCACATGCGTGTATGTGTATGTGTCCAAGTGTAAGTCCTGCATGGGCGGAGGTCGACAAAGTTATACTTGTTAGTCATGTAGTAAGTTAGCACCAGCGGCGACAGCAGTAGTGCTTCTAATAGGTAGCAGTAGTGGTGTCATATTTTTTCCTAATGCTCTACTATTCCTACTGTCTTTTAGAACGAGGTCTGTCTTGCTGTCCAGGAGACGACCAATCAGTGACTTTCCCGCCGAACGCCTTGTCAGAGTTTAAAGCGCGCTCAATCGTAACTGTATTACTCTTTGATGGCGCGCCGAGGGCCTTGGATTAGTTTAAAGCCCGCTCAATTAGAATTTTACTACTCATTGATGACGCGTCGAGGGTGGGCACGTGTACAACTAAAAGCTACGCATTTCAGAAGTGTGTACGGTAATTGTCTCCCATATTCTTTGATCTCTAGGATTTTCCTTTGTCTACAGCTGGCGGAACCCTATAAAAACCCAAGATTGAACTCACTAGAGGTATCGAAAAGCGGCTCTAGAAGTTCCCAAATTGCTCCGTGAGCTATCAATAGGAATGTGGTTCACAATAAAAGCCCAACGTTTCATTTGCTTCGATTCCCCTTTGTGGTAATCAGTGTCGTTTGCTAGTTACGGTAACCAGAAGAATATGTGCTATCATACCATGCCAATTCTCTCTGCACACGAACCACAAAACTACCCAATATAAGAGCACACAAGTACAATGCGTTCTAGGTCCGTACATTGAAACTCAATTACATGTACCAAAGATTTTCCTGACATAGCTTGAGAATTAAGTGCTTGGTCAGCTCCTATGCAAGAGGGATAATAACCTTGTTCTAAAATAGTTCGCGCTCGCGCAAGGCGGGTTGGGCATAATGGCTTGTTTGCGCCCTTCAGGTTAGCCCGAGGGCCGTAGGCCTGAGGGCTAACCTGTCGGGCACTAATTATAGGTCAGTGTGTGGCAGGGAGGGCCTTATTTATAGGTTAGTGCATGGCAGGGAGGGCCTTATGGCTTGTTAGTGCCCGACAGGTTAGCCTGAGGGCCGTAGGCCCGAAGGCTACCCTGAAGGCCCGCGGCACAAACAAGCCATAAGACCCTCCCTGCCATGCACTAACTATTTTAGAACGAGGTTACATGCATTATCTCACTTCCATTATGCTTTTGTACCATTATATTGGGTAGTTTTGTGGTTTGTGTGCAGAGAGACTTGGTGTGGTATGAAAGAATATTTTCTTCTGGTAAGTTATGGTAACTCAGCACCACTGAGGACTACTAAAAGTAGAAGGGAAGCAAATGAAATGCTGGGCTCTTATTGCGAGCTTCATTCTTATTCATAGCTTGTGGAACTATTTAGGGGCTTTGAGAGCCCCTTGTCGATACCTCTAATGACTTTGATCTTCGGTTTTTATAGGTTTCCGCCAGCTGCTCACAAAGGAAAATCGTATAGATGAAAGAATACGGGAGGCAAAAACCGTACACACTTCTCAAATGCGTAGCTTTTAGTAGTACACCGTACATTTTGTGCAGAGTTCATTATCTGTACCGTACTATAATGCATACAGGGAGTTGTACGCACCAGTTTAGAGTATATCCAGCGGGCTTTAAACTAATCCAAGGCCCTCGACGCGTCATCAAGAGTAGTAAAATTACGATTGAGCGGGCTTTAAACTCTGATAAGGCCCTTGGCGGGAATGTCGCTGATTGGTCGTTTCCTGGACAACGAGACAGACCTCGTTCTAAGGCTTGTTAGTGCCTAACCTGAAGGGCGCACACAAGCCATAAGGCCCTCCCTGCCATGCACTAACTATTTTCGAACGAGGTTACATGCTTTATCTCAATTGCATTATGCTTGTGTACCCTCATGTTGGGTAGTTTTGTGGTGTGTGTGCAGAGAGAATTGGTGTGGTATGATAGAATATTTTCTTCTGGTAACTCAGCACCGCTGGGGACTACAAAAAAGTATAATAGAAGCAAATGAAATGCTGGGCTCTTATTGCGACCTGCGCCTTGATCCTTGAAGGGTGATGGCATTCCTACGGATGCGGAAAACCTGGCCTCTAGCCGAGTCTCACGCGAACCGTGAATTTTTTTTAATTTATTGCGACCTTCATTCTTCAAGTATTCGTAGCTTGCGGAGCTATTTAGGGGGCTTCGAGAGCCCTTTTTGATACCTATAATGACTTTGATCTTCTGTTTTTATAGGGTTCCGCGAGCTGTTGAGAAAGGAAAACCGTACATATGAAGGAGTACGGGAGGCAAAAACCGTACACACTTTTGATCTTCTGTTTTTATAGGGTTCCGCCAGCTGTTGAGAAAGGAAAATCGTACATATGAAAGAGTATGGGAGGCAAAAACCGTACGCACTTCTGAAAGGGGTAGTTTTTAGTAGCACACCGTCCATTTTGTGCAGAGTTCATTATTTGCACCGTACTATAATGCATAGATGAAGTTGTACGAGCTGAAAGTGAGTATATTCAGAGGGCTTTAAACTAATAAGCCTTTTGCGCGTTGTATAGCTAGATGTACGAAGTTCAGTACTAGGGCATAGGTGTGTACAGCCCCGATTCGGTGTTCATTGTGTGTTATCACATATCAGGTGATGGTTTCCATGGATTGAACCAATCAGAGGCCTTCGTAGGCGGGTGATATAGGCCGATATCACCCCGCCTAGCCCATATCACCCCTGCTGCTCTATATCACCCCTGCTGCGTACACTGTACGCATATACTCGAAAGCGTACTATAAATGCACTCCATATTTAGCACTTGATTGTTCCTGCTAGGCCCTACGCTACAGGCCCTACTGCCGCGCCTACCCCCCCCCCCCCCCCCCCACCCCTTTGGCCTTGCTGGCGAAAGCGGTGGGGGGGGGGGGGGGGGGGGGGGTCTAGCAGGTAGGCTCAGTAGAGCCTGAAACATAGGGCTAGAAGGAGCAATCAAAATTTATGCTAAATATGGAATGCAATATAGTACACTTTCGAGGAATTGGAATTTATACTAAAAGTTAGTAAACAAGAATTCCGAGAATAGTACGCCTAAGTTGCAGGAAATACAACATGACCAAGGAAAACACTTACCAAGCAATGGAGTCATTGATTCCGTTCCTAGAACAATGAGCCAAGGACCCTCATGGTTTGTACACACGTACACAGAAAGCACAAATACTTGACAATACTTCTGGGTCTGGTCACTTTCGGTATTCTTACCAGTAAGATGGCTAGCTTTGACTTGGGTGCAAGTGATATTGACTTGGAAGATGCAGAAGTTTTAGATGCCGCTTCCAACTACTTCAACTTTTTTATCTACGGATGAAATAGCCAACATGTCAGGATTCTCTTTATCATCTACAGCAACTGCGACATTAGCAACTGGTGAGGTAGTGGAAAAGACCACTACTGAAAAGCGCGTTTCATCAGAACAGCACAGCAGTGAAGAAAGAGTTAAGCGATTTGTGCAGGTGTCTGAGTCAGATCTGGATAGGATACGTGAAAGTCGTGTTCCCGCAAACACCAAACGAGCTACTAAGAACTGGATGCGTGTTTTTGACACTTGGTGTGTGGAGAACAAGAAAACGTGCGACTTGAAAACAATACAAGCGACTGATCTAGCATCTATCCTGAAGCATGCCTATGTTGAAATCCGTCAAGTCAACAAACAGCCGTATTCTAAGAACAGCTTACTGCAGTTTCAGAGTGCCATTCACCATGAACTGCAAGAGCTGAAGCGCACCATCAATCTCTATACTGATAGTGAGTTTATCGAGGCTAACCAAGTACTTGATGGCTACCTAAAGCAGTTAAAGAAAGACGGCCTGGTAGCACCAACGCAGCACAAGCCTCACATCTCCGATAGCGACAAAGAAAAGATCTACAAGCACCTCGGTGACTGGAAGACAAATGCGGATCACCTCACCTACCTTGTCTGGTTCGTCATCACTTACCACTTCTGTCTGCGTGGTTCGGAGATTCAGGCGTATCTAACATCCGACGACCTGGATGTGAAGACCAACGACAAAGGCAAACGATACATCACATTAGCCACAGCATTCGCCCAGAAGAACCAGCAAGGCGGCATTAAAGGAAAGGACACGGTGTCTGATGGGATGATAGTGTCCGACTGGCAGGTGGAAGTCGTCCTACTCCTCACTTCAAAGTTGTCTGTGAAGTCCAAGCGACTCTTTCAGATACCACGCAAACATTACCAGCCAGAGGATTCAGAATGGTACACAGGCCAAGTGTTTGGTAAAAACAAAATCGATGGCATGATGAAGAAGATGAGCGAAACAGCGCGACTAAGCCAGATCTACACCAACCACAGTGTGCGCGCCACCGCCATTACGACCTTGGCTAAGCAAAATGTGAGTGCTACTACAATCATGCGTACTTCCGGCCATCGGAATGCCCAAAGCCTAGACTCGTACTTGCAGCCAAGCGAGCATGACAAGATGAAAACTGCTCACCTGTTGGACGTAGACGCCATTGATGAAGCACTGCAGTGCGCGACTCCGGAGGAACTGCAGGCCTTGGAAGAGCCTCAGGCACCTCCCCCGTCAGCTTCTGTCACTACCAGTTCATCCACGGTGACGTCGGAGAATAGCGCAAAATTCATATTCTCTGGCAACTTCAGTGGTGCCGTTCACATACATGTGAACGATGTGAAGGAACTGCGCTGAAGTTGGCTCATTTCTGCAATGCAGTGTTCCATTTACAATTTACAATACTCCATTTCAATCAACTCTTCTATTTCCACTCCTCTATACTTTTCCTTCCTACCCTATGCTTTACCTAAGTTCAAACTAAACTCTACTGTGGGAATGTAGTTGTGTAGCAGGAAGAGCATGAAGTACGGTGCACATGGTGTGTAGGGTCATATGGGATAAGACACAATCATGGTGTGTACATGGTGTAGGGTCATATGTGATAAGTAGAATATCACCCTCGTAGCTCGGGAGATACCGTACCCTCATATCAATCCCTTCTGCTTCGCAGTCGGGATTGATATTCGCCGGTATCACCCTCGTACTCATGAGATATTCTTTACCTATGCATGCGCATTCGACCAATTTTAGGCTCATAATTAATGGCAAACAATCCCTTTTCCAACTAACTTCTTCACTTTGGTTAGAACTAATGACTAGCTAGATCTTTGTCAGAAAAGGTTTTCATTTGAAATGCCTTCAGGGCCTATTTCTTAGTGGAAATAGCAGAAAACACAATAGGGTCCTGCACATTCAACACCCATTTATAATAGGTTCTATGCGATTTCGTGCATCTGTACAACGTGCAAAAGGCTTATCCAAGGCCCTCGATGCGTCATCAAGAGTAGTAAAATTACGATTGAGCGGGCTTCAAAGGGAAAGTACACCATAAAATCAAATATTCACCAGTTGTAGTCTTCGGGGTGCTGAGTCGAATGGTCCTGGTCTTGGTCCGAGGAAGCTGAGACGCTCCCTTCCTCCTTTATTCCCAATCGAACTCGCGCACTTCCACCGAAACTGGGTGACTGCGCCCTACTAGATAGGGATTTGTATGGAAAAGTCGCTAAAAACGCTGTTTCGTTATAAAAGCACAGATGACCGCGACTGGTCCATATGTTGTAGTCTTTTGGCCGCTGAGTCGACTGGTTTTGGTCCGAAAAGGCTGCAACGCAGCGTTCGGCCCTTATTCCCAATCGAACACGGCTGAGTAAGCGGTCGCGTGCTCATGCGTAAACCAGTCGCCTGGTCACCGTGCCTGCAGGCTACAATTTTCACACCAAGGTTCAACTCAAAGGTTCAAACTAGGGAGTCGTAAGAGGCTTTTTACGACTCCCTGGTTCAAAGGTTCAACTCGAGTGACAGGAACGGGCCCAAACAGGCTGTAAAGTGTAGCCTGAGGGCACGATGACCAGGTGACTGGTGTACGCATGAGCACGTGACCGCTTACTCAACCGTGTTCGATTGGGAATAAGGGCCAAACGCTGCATGATCGCAGCCTTTTCGGACCAAAACCAGTCAACTCGGCGGCCAAAAGACTACAACATATGGACCAATCGCGGTCATCCGTGCATTTTAAAAGAACGAAACGGCGTTTTTAGTGACTTTTTCCATACAATCCCTATCTAGTAGGGCGCAGTCACCCAGTTTCGGTGCAAGTGCGCGAGTTGGATTGGGAATAAAGGAGGAAGAGAGCGTCTCAGCTTCCTCGGACCAAGACCATTCGACTCGGCACCCCGAAGACTACAACTGGTAAAATTTTGATTTTTGGGTGTACTTCCCCTTTAAACTCTGATAAGGCCCTTGGCGGGAATGTAGCTGATTGGTCATTTCCTGGACAACGAGACAGACCTCGTTCTAACAAGCCGTGAGGCCCTCCATGCCATTCACTAACCTATAATGAGAGTTCTTCGGGCCTCTTGGTTGTCTGCCCATACAAGTGCCTTCTTCAGCAGTAGTGGCGGTGGCGGCAGCAGCAGCAGTAGTAATAGTGTGTGTGTGTGTGTGTGCGCGTGCATGCGTGTGTGTGTGTGTGTGTGTGTATATGTGTGTGTGTGTGTGTGTGTGTGTGTGTGTGCGCGCGCGCGCGTGCGTGCGTGCGTGTGTGCATGGGCTGGTACAGGGACTGCGTACGGCAAAGGTGTGTACTTCACTAGGTATCCCTCATATGCAGCTGGGTATTCGTTTGATGGACAGCACAAGATGATTCTAGCTCGCGTCTTGGTGGGTGATTATCACAACGGTTCCGGTGGCTTGATTGCACCAAATGTGCGCAACGGCAACACACTAGAGCTGATGGATTCGACAGTTGACAACGAGGTTAACCCATCAATCTTTGTCACATACCATGATGCACAGATGTATCCCGAGTTTGTCATAACATTTCAGTGATGCTCTACCACCAGTGCGTCACATGGCGTCTGCTGTCTGCCAACTTGGTGTAGAAGCGCAGAATTGTTCCACAGTGGCGAATAATCTTGCCAGCTCCAGCAGCAGCGCGCGCCTGGGCAGTCCGAACCAATACCCAGTGTCGAGCCTCTGTTCTCAAACTGCCTTTGATTAACGCCAACTCCCATTGTGCACAACCGGTATCTGTTCACCACAATCCCCGGTCTCCTCTCCTGGTGTGGACCACCGGCACCGAGACTAACCCGTCAAGCTGGACATTCCGTGCCTGTACCCCACACGGCAAGTGTAACACTAAGCCAAGTATGTGGCTGTTGGCCAGCATGCAATGCACACACACACACACACACACACACACACACACACACACACACACACACACACACACACACACACACGCGCACACACGCACACTGACACGGTGTATCTAACTAAACTGCAATGCACATGCTTCTCTATAGTGCTGCCTCCACTGCTGTACATAATATGAATCATGATAATCATTTTCTTCCAGGGTAATATCATCTTTCAAAATTTGTGAACTGGATTTTTCTCAAAAGGACTCCTTTCTGATCTTATCTACACTCAACTTCGCGAGTAACGGCATCCAGCCAGAATAATGTCGTTTCTCCCGAATTCCCTTTGCAACATAATAATATTTGATGACCCTGTAATTATCGTGTAACGACGTGTATAGTATGACATGTACACATAATGGAGCTCTTTTCGTGCTCGTCACTGTGTCCTTTATTTTTCATATTCATGCAATTCAAAGGAACAATAAAGGCAATATCCGGGCCAAGGGAAATAAATTGAAAATAAGCCCTTTGGTAGATGACATTGTAGCAACATGTGCATGTGTGGTGATTATTGTACAGTCATGTACAATTAGTCGTGCTGATCGCTCAACTAGCGACTAAAGTACGTGTACGGTGCTGCTCAATGAAATCCAGTCGCGTCACTCAAGTGACAGCTTGTGCCTTGCATCATTCCGCAGCCCAGTGTTTGCAGGTCTAGGGCTGCACAACGCCTGGCACATACTTGAGTGACGCGACTGGATTTCATTGCGCAACACTGTCTGTAGCATGTGAAATGCTGCCAGCGCATGCATGCATGCAACATCTGTTGTTTTGCAGAGCTGTAAACAGCCCTCCCCCCCCCCCCCCCCTCCCCCTCTTATCGCTGCATCCTCTTGCATGTGCACCTCTATCCATGGCCAAAGCCGGCCATAGGATATGGTGTAGGTGGAATATGGTCTGGAATGTCAGTGGGACTCAAGTCGTCACCACCAAGACTGCACTTCTGCGAGAATTAGGTACCGAAGCACTCAGCCTTGGAGCGAGCTGTGAGATGTTCACGCTGGTTGGAATCAACAAGCAAGTAGTGTCGTTCCTTCCTGGCGGCGGCTTTAATGGTACTCCGCCACTGTTTGTCACGCAAGTTGCCTGTTCGAAGCTTCTGCTTGAGGTGTTCCTCCCAGGAAAGTTGGGCTTGCTGCAGAGTTGACACAGCATTGGTAACTGCCTGGACATAGGCTGCTTTCAGTGTCTCACTGGCTTTTGAGCGGCTCCACCTCTTCCACGCTGAATGCTTGTGTGCGATTGCACTACTACATTCCGGCGTCCACCACCTGGGATCAGAAGCCCTGGTCACAAGCTCCTTGTGAGGAATAAACCGGTGCATACCATCATGTATTCTAGACGATATACTAGCCCATGTATTATGCGGTGGTAGGATCATCGCTGGCAGTGGTCATAGCTAGCCAGTCTGTGGAGCGGTAAAACGCTCTGAGCCTTTGCCAGTCAGCCTTCCTGTAGCGCCACACAGTCCTGGATGACGATTCCTCGCACTGGGGGAGCACACTGGAAAAGTCCACGGTAATCGTAGAGTGATCCGATCGGCCAAGAGGTTTTCCTACTGTGGATGAGGTTGTTCCAGGCAGATCGGAGAGAACAAGGTCGACGAGGATGGCGGTTCCACGCTTAGGCTCAGTGACGAGCTGGTCAAGGCCGTACGCTGCACATAAAGTTTCCAATGCGTCGCCTGCTGGGGTAGTCCTGTGACAGTTGAGCCAGGCGGTGCTGTGCACATTGAAATCCCCAGTGATCAGCAAGTAGTCTCCGAGGTGCCGAGTGTCCTCCAAGGTGTCCTCCAGGTAGATCTACTCCACAAGGCTGCAGTCAGAGCCACTGGTGCTCCCAGAGCGGTAGATCTACACTGCGCAGACTATGATCTTTCCATGGGAAGACGTCTCAAGAAGAAGCCAGATGACTTCGAAGCATTTGCAGTCAATGGAGTCCAAATGGCGGAAACACAGGTCTGACTTTACCCACACTGCAATTCCACCGCCTTGGCCTGTGCGGTCACAGCGGATTGGTGCTGCATAACCCGGGATTGTCCATTCGGCTAAACTCATTTTGTCGGCAGTTAGCTTTGTCTCTGTAACAACGGCAAGATCCGGTTGGGTACTCTGCAGGCAGTGCTGAAACTCGCCAAACTTAGACTTGAGCCCGAAGGCTAGGCCTTGACAGATTATGCTAATGTTTTCGTGAAATTATGCTTTTCGCATTGCTGAAAAAATTGCAGAATTATGCTATTTTTATGCTATAAAAAGTTATCATATTAGGCCATGGTAAAAATTATCTTTGATTCTCAAGTACGCGTGCACCGATTTTTGGTGGCGCACCGACGATTTTTTTTATTTCTATGCATGCATATGCGCGCATGAAAACGGTCAATACGAAAGGCATGAATCAGGGAGTAGTAAAATACAGGTATTTTTCTACTCCCTGGCCTGAATAAAAAAATAATTATATGAACGTGTGACGTACATATGTGTGACCCTATCTTTGGAAATAAAAAAATTGGGGGAAATAAAATAAAAAAATCGCTCGCTCGCACCGATTTTCACAGGCTCATGACCTGAGAACCAACTTTATTTTTTTACCATGGCCTTATGCCGCATTATGCTCACATATGGTTCTGTGCAAAATAACAGGGGCTTTTTTAGTAGAGGCGTTGTACTGTAGTAGCAAAAGTTCAACGGGGTCAACGCACCGTCCGACCTAGCTACGACCGTCACTGTTTGTTGTGGTGACTGGAAATGTTATCAAGGGAGTCGTAAACCTACGACTTCCTGGTGCATCTACATTGTACTTGTACCAAGAGTATATAACCCCCGGGGGGGGGGGGGGGGGGGGGGGGTATATAAGGCCGTCATCACGCCACGTTCTCCGACTTCCGTTTACATCTACGTCTATGGTGAAAAACCAAAAAGGGTGGTCGTGTCATCAGACAGGCACAGTTCTTGACGCGTACACGCAGTCAGGTTTTTGGAGAAATTTGAACCCACGTACATTGAAGTACAGGGTCACTCGGAAAAAGGCTGGGGGAGATACGCACGTTCATACAAAAAGTCGTATACCTCCCCCCCCCTCTCCATACCACGTCTACGTCTCCCGTTTCCTCTGCTCCCGTTTTCACCCCGTATACGGATCATCATGACAACCGACCAAAAACTCCTTACGTGGACGTAGACGCAGCGCTTTGTACCATGGTGTGATGACAGCCTTAGGCTTAGGCTGTCATCACACCATGGTACAAAACGGGAGACGTAGACATGGTATGGAGAGGGGGGGGGGGGGGGGGGGGGGTATACGACTTTTTGTATGAACGTGCGTATCTCCCCCAGCCTTTTTCCGAGCGACCCTGTACTTCGATGTACGTGGGTTCAAATTTCTCCAAAAACCTGACTGCGTGTACGCGTCAAGAACTGTGCCTGTCTGATGACACGACCACCCGTTTTGGGTTTTTCACCATAGACGTAGACGTAAACGGGAGTCGGAGAACGTGGTGTGGTGACGGCCTAAGAGGTTATGCGATACACGTCATATAGTACGTTTGCCACTCCAAATTCTTCTATATAAGGGGTTTCTGTACCCGCTTTCGGCATTTTGCCACCCCAACTGGCTCCAATATATGGCGGATTTGACGTTATCGCATAACCTCTCTTGCTTGCACATGACAATACAACTGTATGGAATTTGATGCGAACAGGCGGATTTTTCCAATTTGATGCGATTCGGATGCAATTTGCCTCGAATTATGCGATTATTCGATTTTGGTAGGAATTATGCGAAAACTTATGCTAGCATAATCTGTCAAGGCCTACCGAAGTGACGAACAGTTTGACATGTATTATAATCTATATGTGATGTTTAAAGGGGAAGTTAAGGCAAAAATTAAAATTTCACCAGTTGTAGTCTTCGGGGTGCTGAGTCGAATGGTCGTGGTCCGAGGAAGCTGAGACGCTCCCTTCCTACTTGAATCCCAATCGAACTCGCGCACTTCCACCGAAACTGGGTGACTGCGCCCTACTACATGTAGATGGGGACTTGTATGCAAAATGTCACTAAAAGCGCCATTTCGTTCTTATAAAAGCACGGATGACCGCGATTGGCCCATATGTTGTAGTCTTTTGGACGCCGAGTCGACTGGTTTTGGTCCGAAAAGGCTGCGATGCGGCGTTCCGCCTTTATTCCCAATCGAACATGGTTGAAGAAGCGGTCACGTGCTCCTGCGTACACGAGTCAGCTGGTCACCGTGCCTGCAGGGTACAACTTGCTAGCCTGTTTGACCTTTTTTGGGTGCAGTCCTGTCACTCGAGTTGAACTCGAGTTGAACCTTGGTGTGAAAGTTGTCACCTGCTGGCGTGGTGACCAGGTGATTTGGGCACCCAGGAGCACGTGACCGCTTGTTCAACCATGTTCGATTGGGAATAAAGGAGGAACGCTGCATCGCAGCCTTTTCGGACCAAAACCAGTCGACTCAGCGTCCAAAAGACTACAACATATGAGCCAATCGCGGTCATCCGTGCTTTTATAAGAACGAAATGGCGCTTTTAGTGACATTTTGCATACAAATCCCCATCTAGTAGGGCGCAGTCACCCAGTTTCGGTGGAAGTGCGCGAGTTCGATTGGGATTCAAGTAGGAAGGGAGCGTCTCAGCTTCCTCGGACCAAGACCATTCGACTCAGCACCCCGAAGACTACAACTGGTGAAATTTTAATTTTTGCCTTAAAGGGGAAGTATACCCTAAAATCAAATTTTCACCAGTTGTAGTCTTCGGGGTGCTGAGTCGAATGGTCTTGGTCCGAGGAAGCTGAGACGCTCCCTTCCTACTTGAATCCCAATCGAACTCACGCACTTCCACCGAAACTGGGTGACTGCGCCCTACTAGATGGGGATTTGTATGCAAAATCTCACTAAAAGCGCCATTTCGTTCTTATAAAAGCACGGATGACCGCGATTGGCCCATATGTTGTAGTCTTTTGGACGCTGAGTCGACTGGTTTTGGTCCGAAAAGGCTGCGATGTAGCGTTCCTCCTTTATTCCCAATCGAACATGGTTGAAGAAGCGGTCACGTGCTCCTGCGTACACCAGTCACCTGGTCACCGTGCCTGCAGGGTACAACTTACTAGCCTGTTTGACCTTTTTTGGGTGCACTCCTGTCACTCGAGTTGAACTCGAGTTGAACCTTGGTGTGAAAGTTGTCGCCTGCTGGCGCGGTGACCAGGTGATTTGGGCACCCAGGAGCACGTGACCGCGTGTTCAACCATGTTCGATTGGGAATAAAGGAGGAACGCTGCATCGCAGCCTTTTCGGACCAAAACCAGTCGACTCAGCGTCCAAAAGACTACAACATATGGGCCAATCGCGGTCATCCGTGCTTTTATAAGAACGAAATGGCGCTTTTAGTGAGATTTTGCATACAAATCCCCATCTAGTAGGGCGCAGTCACCCAGTTTCGGTGGAAGTGCGCGAGTTCGATTGGGATTCAAGTAGGAAGGGAGCGTCGCAGCTTCCTCGGACCAAGACCATTCGACTCAGCACCCCGAAGACTACAACTGGTGAAAATTTGATTTTAGGGTATACTTCCCCTTTAACTTACTTCCCCTTTAATCTATGCCATGTACGGTACGGACCAGGGAGTACTAAAATAATAGTAGTACAATAACCCACCGGTTTATCCAGCCAGTACTCCGCCTCTGTCTCCATCACCAAACCACTAGTGGAGAGGCTACTGAAGCAGGAGGAATCCACTGAAGACGTGTTTGCTGCCATCAAAGCCGCCAAGTTGGATGTACGTGTGACCGCACGCCATGATCAAGTTGTGGCCCTGTCCTCCTTCAGGGACCAGCTCAGCCTGGACGACCAAAGGATCTTGGATCTGGCTGCGGAGAAGGGTGCCTCAAGTTGGCTCACGTGTCGGCCATCTCGCCGCTTTCAGTTCACGATGCCGAAGTCGGGATTTCGCGATGCCTTGTGCCTACGATACGGCTGGACCCCTCCCCGACTGCCAACCCATTGCGTCTGCGGCAAGAAGTTTGACACGACGCATGCACTGTCGTGTTCAGTTGGTGGCTTCCCTGGAATGCGGCACAATGAGATTCGCGACCTCACCGCCAATTTGCTGCGGGAAGTAGCCCACGATGTCTGTGTGGAGCCTGCACTGGAGCCCCTGACCCTGTCCGGTGAAATGTTCCCTCTTCGGTCGACCAACATCGAAGACCATGCTAGGCTGGATGTGGCAGCGCGGGGGTTGTATGGGAGTAGAGCTAGAGGACAATGTTTGTGTTCGGCGGGTGTTCAACCCTTTTGTCCCCTCAAATCGAAACCTTACACGTACGTACACTCTCGTCTTATCTACTGGTGATTGATCTACGCTCATGCATGATTCATGCATGAGTTTCGAGTATACCGCGCGCGCTCTCGGGACGAAACTTTTCTATTTTCAAATAAGTACACTACCGGTACTAGTAAAAACTTCGGCTAGTAGTAGTAATCAGGTAATCGGTAATGAGTTCTTCGTTAGGTTTCAGGGGCGTACACCGCTCGCCTCTAGGAGTGGTTCCCATGCAAACTGATCAGCCAACATAATTCCACACGGCTAGTGCTCTTATACGTATCCGATGGAGTTTCTGCATAAACTGCTGGATAATGTCACTGCTACGCATATTTGATTCAAAAAGACTGAACTTTGCCAAGGCATTTTTTATGGATGTTTTGTTCAGCAGGACGATTTCATGTTATGCCGTGAAACGAGTCGCTGAAGCACATCCACACGCTCAGTCTTGAGTCGGGTTATATTCTCGGGAGGACTGCGGTAAAGCTGCCCAAACTTTGAATCACCTGGAGCAAACATTACACAGGGCAAGCAGAAGCCACCATGGAACGCCGGTCAAAAGACTACCCAGGGAAACTCCTCCAACCAGGATAGTTGAAAGCGGCGCTGTTTGCCACCCGTCTGGACACGCACAGGAAACGAAATCCTTCGCCTTCAGTGCAGCTAGTGGCGCACAATGATTGTCAATGACGGAAATCTTTTCCATGTATGGCAAATTTCGGAGTCAATCAGGGATTCCACCGTGGAGGTACACTTTCAGAATATCCTTTCCAACACACTCCAATGTCACTGAAGTAAGTCTTGGATGATCCAGCAGCTTCCAACAACGGTCGCTCTACAGCTTCGCCGACGATTCCGTCCTCTGTGCTGCTCGTTGCAGACTCCACTTGGAAGTCAGGTGCGTCCGCAATCTCATCTATCGCTTGACCTTCGTCACTGGCTACACGCTTTGCCTCCTGCTCAAAATAGCTCTGAATAGAGCGCTGGCCCTCTGGATGTCGACTCTTCATTTTTCTTTTCCACAAAGCGAAAGCGTCGTCAAAAACGTAACCAACTTTGTCGAAACAAACTGCAAAGGAAATGACTCTGAGATCGAGGAATCGCTGTAACTTGTATGTAGAGACTTCGTTGCACCCAGTAAGTAATAGTTAGTTCAGTAGATCTACGCTGTGTCACAAAAATGCCTCAGCAGCACTTTTAGTTTTACACCTTGCCTTGTCACCGTCCTCGGACGGTCAGGCGGACTGCAGGCGACTACGCCGCCTAGGCATGCATGCACTGTATGCACGCTGGGCCTTGATCAAAACATTCTCCGTAGATCTACCCACATCGAAATTATTTTACTGGTTCCCGGGCATCCCGGGAACCGCCCTATGTACGCCCCTGGGTTTGTACTTTGAGTTTGAAGCTGACGGAAGGCGAAGGACAGGTGGACCGTAGAAGACGCGGTATCGCTGTCATTGAGAGTGACTACAATGTGAGCACATCTGACTCGACTTCTGCATGGTTTTCAGACTTTGTGGGCCTGTCAATGCTGTTATGTGGCTGTCGGCAACCGTAACGTTGAAAACAACTACAGAGTAGACCTACAGTACCAAGTAGTTGGACCAAGGACATTTACTATTCATTTCCACACCGCGACTTCAGGCCCACTGCAGTGTGGGCAGTGATGATGACCCAGCAACGCTGATAACTAGTCTACGACTAGCATTTGCAAATTGGCTTGCCGCTGTTCCTCGCACTGGCGCTGGATACCAACTCCACTCATTCGGACGCGTTCAACAAAACCAGACCTGTAGGCTGTAACCTAGTGTAGGGAGTCAACAAAAGTACACAGACGATCGGGAAAGACATGAGCTCTTTCGCTAACGGCGCCTCCAGCAGCACGTCCTCTTCACAGCGAGGTAGAGCGCGCAAGCAGCGTTCGCAACGTCGCAATCATCAACGCGTGGACGAGGCAGCAACACCTGAGAGAAAGTCGGATGACTCAATCACAGGAGCAGGCGATGGCCCTGACAGCATTGTTACCATGGTTACTGGTAGAGGCAGTCCTGATCCTCAGAATCAGGATTACAGTCCAGGAACGGTGACGATGAATACATCCGGTGCTCAGGTGGATTCCAGTCCACAATCAAGCGGAGGGCCATCTCCACCACCAGCAAAGCGCGCACGCCAACCGGTGCCCTACAATGACACGGCCACCGAGAAGACGACGACAATGGATGGAGTAGACGGCAAACTAGAACGGGATGGTAAGGAGCTCTCAGACTCAGGCAATTATTTTCATTGGTGCTTGCAATCAATGACTAGGGAGGCGTGTACATGTACCTCGCGCAAAGCAAACACGACTCGTGTCATCCCCAACTCTTCAAGGCATGCAAAGACTGGGCTGGTGAAAATATTCCAGAATGATGTGCCTGTGTGTGTGTGTGTGTGTGTGTGTGTGTGTGTGTGTGTGTGTGTGTGTGTGTGTGTGTGTGTGTGTGTGTGTGTGCGCGCATGTGTTTGTGTGTGGTTTGAATGTTCATCCAGGTTGGTACTAATGGTAGAGACTTTACACGAACATCATAATGTTCAATATGGAAGATCGTTGAGTCTGAATCGTCTCTGTCCCGTGATTACTCTGACTAAAGAGAGTTACCGGTAGTTGTACAGTACATGTATATGTGCCTGTAGCACTCAAATGTCCATTCCGATACTCGGCTCATAGCCCCAATCGTTGCTGACGATCACAGAGTCGCACCATGCTCATTCCAGTGCCCTTGATAGTATAATCGTTTACTGCATGTACATCTACATGAATAAACTACTTTCAGAGATTTACTGAAGCAAAGCGGCCAGAGTCACAATCCAAGAAGCGTTAGGCCAAGATCGGGAATGGTTATGAGAATATGAGACGATCACTGACTACTTGAACTGGAGTCTTCAAAGTAGGTAGAACAAGGGGACTGGGCATATATGCCTATGGTTGATAATGACTGTGAACCACACGTGCTTGGAACAAATAAATGTGGGGGGGGGGGGGGGTGTTTTTTATTTTATTTTTTAAATTTTTTACTAGCAAACACAGCCCTACTAATAATCAGGGGAAGAGGACAACTGAAATGACACTGGACAACAAGACAAAGGGGAGTAGGTGTTGCATTGCTTGTAGGGAATCAGAACCAATCCCGAGTGTCTGATGTACTTCGAAGTATCCGTACTGGCCCATAGACTCGGGCTACCCAATGATTACTATTCACTATCTCCTCGGGTTCAAGGCACACAGCACGCACCGTGGACATGGTGGAGGAAGAAGGAGAGAGAGAGGGAGAGAGAGGGAGATAGATAGAGAGAGAGAGAGAGGAGAGAGAGAGGAGAGAGAGAGAGAGAGAGAGAGAGAGAGAGAGAGAGAGAGAGAGAGAGAGAGAGAGAGAGAGAGAGAGAGAGAGAGAGAGAGAGAGAGAGAGAGAGAGAGAGGAGAGAGGAGAGAGCGAGAGCGAGAGCGAGAGCGAGAGAGAGAGAGAGAGAGAGAGAGAGAGAGAGAGAGAGAGAGAGAGAGAGAGAGAGAGAGAGAGAGAGAGAGCCAGGTAGGACCAGGGACACTTTCCTTCCTGTACATCATTTCCCTGTTGATGATGACTTCACTGTGCTGCCTGGCTTGGATAGGGAGAAAGCTAGACCTATAGAGGCCTGGTATAGACACACAACCAGCTTAGGAAACAGTTTCGCTCGTGCCAAGCCACCACCATGCCTGATCATCAGGGACATGGTGGCAGATGCAGTGAACTAGTGTTGAACGGCGAAGGTAAAAAAAGTAAATGTCTCACCCGACGTAGAGCTAGATAACATCAGTACTACACAGTAGAGCCTAGACTAGACTAGAGTCAGAGCTGGCAGAGGTCAGATACTACCACTACCAGTTGCGGTACCGAAATCGAAAGCCTGTCACCTTGTCTAGTTCGGGGAATTCCCTTTGATCGTTCGCTATGCGCCCTCCTGCCTGGCGCGCGAGTCCCTTGTCAAAGACATAAAGACCATGATTTGGCATGAAGACAGTGGCGCGTGGCTCTTGCATGACTCGTGGTAGATCTACGGTGTAGCTGCAGTCATTGCATGCATAGTCTGCTATGTAGCATGATCCTGATCGAGGTCCAGGTGTTCCACGATCGCTAGGCGCTAGCAATAGCATAGCCTAGCGCGGGTTCAGTAGGTTCAGTGCGAATCATGAGCCACTGAACAAGTGAGTCGAAACTGGTGGTCGCGCGAGTGAGCTGAGTTTCGTAGCCTCACGGAGTCACGCGCCGAGCTAGCGCTGAACGAAAGTCTTTCGATCTTCGGAACAACGCGCAGCGTAATTTGTCAGTCGGAACGGGTTGCGTTTCGCGTGGACGTGGATACAGTCCGTGGCCGGCCCTAGCCGTGGAGACTGTATGCAACGATCAGATCATGACCACTGTCCTCTAAAAAAACCCGACCGAAAGTACGAAATTATCATGTTGCTGTATAGCTGGAGTTTGAGGCTATATTCTTCCTAAATCTCTCGCGTGCGCTGTTTGTCTTGATGGTCGTTCTCGCTCTCAGGGAGCAGCCAGCCATTGGCAGCGATGGCTTCGCTAGATGAAGAGACAGCGCGCCGGACCGTCTTGGTGCGTGGCTTGCCGCAAAGTGTGGACGAATATGAGCTGGAGGCCTTCTTTCAGAGCAGCAAGCAAGGAGCTCAAGGGGATGTTGAGAGTTTGACTATGGCTGGGCAAGGTCGAGCCCATGTGACCTTCGAGGATCCAAACGGTACGTGGTCGATTTGTTCTCGAAGTCCAGATGCCAAATTTTGTAATTATTTCACAATGACCTTATACAGTGCTGCTCAATGAAATCCAGTCACTCAAGTAATAGGGCTTGAAAGTGCTGCGTCACAGCATAGCAACAATTTCAAAAATTCAAAAACTGGATCCACTTGGATCCAGTTTTTGTATGGATCCAAGCACATTTCAAGCCGTCGTACCCACAGCATGGTGATGTAGCCAGTGAAACTGACTGATTTGGCTACTGGGGGCGGGGTTACAACTGGTGGCGAAATAAAAGTCACACCTGCATGCGACATGAGTGGGTTGCTATGCACCCACATACTTAGGCAATAGCGAAGTCACACCTTAGTGGATCCAAAAATAGAAATCTGATGTCAACTTACTACTCCCTGGCCGTTTTGACGTCATCACTTTCAAGCCCTATTAGTTTGCGCCTTGCAGGCGCACGATTTCGCAGCACAGTGTTCTGGTGTTCGCGGGTACGCGTCTAGGGCGCTGCGCAAGGCCCGGCGCGTACTTGAGTAACGCAACTGGATTTCATTGAGCTGTACATGTACATGTACTGCACTTTCCCTATGTGAGCATGTTGTACTAAACGAGCTACAGTTGTTAAAGGGGAAGTATACCCTAAAATCAAATTTTCATCAGTTGTAGTCTTCGGGGTGCTGAGTCGAATGGTCTTGGTCCGAGGAAGCTGCGACGCTCCCTTCCTACTTGAATCCCAATCGAACTCGCGCACTTCCACCGAAACTGGGTGACTGCGCCCTACTAGATGGGGATTTGTATGCAAAATGTCACTAAAAGCGCCATTTCGTTCTTATAAAAGCACGGATGACCGCGATTGGCCCATATGTTGTAGTCTTTTGGACGCTGAGTCGACTGGTTTTGGTCCGAAAAGGCTGCGATGCAGCGTTCCTCCTTTATTCCCAATCGAACATGGTTGAACAAGTGGTCACGTGCTCCTGGGTGCCCAAATCACCTGGTCACCGCGCCAGCAGGCGACAACTTTCACACCAAGGTTCAACTCGAGTTCAACTCGAGTGACAGGACTGCACCCAAAAAAGGTCAAACAGGGTAGTAAGTTGTACCCTGCAGGCGCGGTGACCAGGTGACTGGTGTACGCAGGAGCACGTGACCGCTTGTTCAACCATGTTCGATTGGGAATAAAAGAGGAACGCTGCATCGCAGCCTTTTTGGACCAAAACCAGTCGACTCAGCGTCCAAAAGACTACAGCATATGGGCCAATCGCGGTCATCCGTGCTTTTATAAGAACGAAATGGCGCTTTTAGTGACATTTTGCATACAAATCCCCATCTAGTAGGGCGCAGTCACCCAGTTTCGGTGGAAGTGCGCGAGTTCGATTGGGATTCAAGTAGGAAGGGAGCGTCTCAGCTTCCTCGGACCACGACCATTCGACTCAGCACCCCGAAGACTACAACTGGTGAAATTTTAATTTTTGCCTTAACTTCCCCTTTAACACCTGTAGACGTCCGAAGAAGTTGGTACTCCACGTCCTCCTCTCCATCACAATCCACCTGTGCTTTCAGATTTACACTGCGGCACACAGTCTTCCTCAACATACTGTACGTTGCACTCGTTACTTGAATCGTATTCCCCACACCAAAGCCCATTTGCACACGGTTTGCTCCGCTCACCAGGGAGTACTGCGTTCGCTGCCTACTGCTCATGTTAGCTATGTCCCGCATAAGGGCACTCAAATCATCAACTTGAGGAAGCAGCAGCGGAATCCAGTGATTGTTTTGCACTTTCAACCAATACTGGCATTGTCCCGGATATGTCCAGCGATGTGCACTCTGGCCAAATCATCGGCCGACTCACCTCCCAAGTCAGTGCTGATGCCAATCGCTTGCCAGGTTATCATCAGAGGAGAACTCCTTGTCACTGTGTACACGGAGTACGCCTGAAATGAAAAAAATGTTCTCTTTTCTAGCACGTCATGATTCTGATGAGATGTTCACAACTGAGTGAGAAACGATGCAAGTGGCGTCAGCAGTACTGTGGTGTTAGATATTCAGTGGAGCAGCCGGGTCACGTCAGAAATAAATTAAATAATGGAACCGTGAATATCCCCATTTCAGTGATCAAGCGAAGGCAGGTTGGAACTATAGTAGCGGCTATCTGCATTCGGATGCTCGGCACAGGGGACACGTGACCAACTTTAAAAAAGGATTTGGTGTGCCATTGTCCAAAGGGGTTGCCCATTATGTTTGTATGCACGCGTATGTTGCATTCCTTTATTGGAGACGATGTTAAAACAGTGTATGATAGAAAAAATGACTCCCATGGCGGAAAACACAAGCCTGACCAATTCATAGCTTTTTTGTTTGCTTAGTCCTCACCGTCGTTTCCGGTGTCGTTCTGGCTGGTCTGTTGCAGATGCACAACGTGTAGTCAGTGTGAAATCGCACATTATCAAGGGCATGCAGATCAAGGTAGAGCCGTACTACCCGCCAACAGTCCATCCAGCAATGCAGCAACCTACCGCGGGTCTGAAGCCTGGCTCCAGTCAAGCCGGCCGAGCTGCTGTCGACTCTTGGACAGCAAAGTTCAATGCTTTGGAGCAAGGCGGACGTTCGGAAGGATCCTCCGGCAGTCAGACTGCAAGCATGACATCTGGACATCAACAGAAGCAGCAGATGCAGCAGATAGAGGACACGCCACACAGGTTTTTTCCACAACAGCTTGGCCAGAGAGGCCCTGTCAGTCAACAGCAGGATACCCTGGGTAGACACGATGGTACCATTGGATTCCCACGGCCTCGCCCTCAAGGTACATGTACCTTTATATTGCCGTATTTTCCGGAGTAAAGTGCACTCTTTAGATGTACTATTTTCAGGCCCCAAATCGCAGGGGCGCACTATGCTCCGAATATGAAAATGCATGTACTTTGAAAAGTAGCGCATTGTATCAAACTGTTGTGAAATGTGCCACCTTTGACCCGGCTGCTGTCTGTGTGATGTCCACTGCTGTGCTGTGTAGGTGAAGCGCACAACATCCATGTTGCAATGCAAGAAACTGGTGCCATGGCTGGAGCAGCGGGTTATGCCAGCGTCAGCAGTGCGTCGAGCGGTGCTGTATTGCAAGATGCTGGTGCCATGGCCACTCCACCGCGTGGTGGCAATCAAACAAGCAATGCTGGATGCACTGTGGTTGTTTCATCTGCTGGCAAAGACCTACCCGATGCAGAAACACTTGAGATGTACTTTGAAAGCACCAGAAAGTCAGGTGGCGGGTGTGGAGCTGAGGTGCATCAGATCTCCACCAACATAGCACACGTCAAATTTGAAAGTGCTGAAAGTGAGTAGTGGCGGGATTGAAATGTTTCCCATGCGCATGTGTGCTGTGTTGCCTTCTGACGTGGTGGCAGTGGCGGTTTTTGCCGGTATCACGTGTATTGAACTGCTGTGCTGCGCCTTGGTCAGTGCTGCGCTGTGCAATGTCGTGTCGTTCGTGCCCTGCTGCGATGTGATGTGACGTGGTGTGATCTGCCCTGAGCTTCCCGTGTGTCTGGTTGGTCTGTTTGTATGACCACTGCCTTCTCTCTGTTGATTATGGCTTGCTTTATCCTTTTGCAGCGGCTACCCGTGTGTCACAACGTGAGCACCAATTCAAAGGGGTCGAGATGACGGTGGCCATTTTAGTAGCAGAAGAGCCAGCTGCAGTCGAGGAGCCGTCGGCAACAATATTAGTGAGTGCTCTACCAGAGAATGTTGACGAGGACGATCTGGAGATGTACTTTGACAACAAAAAACGCTCTGGTGGAGGAGATGTGTCACGTGTCGAGATGGCCAGTGATGGCACCGAGGCACTTGTTACGTTCACAGATCCCGCAGGTGAGCAAGCTGCTGTTTGATGTGATTCACACTCGCCAAACTACTACCGATTACCCACACGCATAGCCAAATGAAGGGGGCCTCCGTCAGCATTGCTTATGTTAACACTTTCGATAAAGCACTTGCTCGACAAGCTGATGCAGAGCAAAAGCAAGGCCTGGAGCCTTGCAGAATCTATTATTTTAGTGTGACCTTCATGAATCAACCTCTCCCCTCCCCACAAACACTACTATAAAGAAGCTGTATCTGGCACCTTGATGATTGTGGGTACCGGTAGTGCTGTTCCTATCGACGTGGAAAGATCAGTCTGGCTAACTCTCGCGCAGCCCATGACATGTAGTATTGTTTTTTATTTGTACACCATGCAGTCTGTGTTGTACGTGCATACTTATCTACACGCACGCACGCACACACACACACACACACACACACACACACACACACACACACACACACACACACATACACACACACACACACAGATATATACACACACGCACACGCGCGTGCACGTGCACACACGTGCCAAGAGAATGTTGGGAGCAAGTGAATCAGCAAATGGACTTCGGTTAAACTTCAACTACCACACCCAGTTCATGTTCTGATCCTGTTTCTCTACTTGCTTTCTTTTCTTTGCCTACCATCCACTGTGCGGGTGCTATTCTTTATAGTGGCTGCCTCGGTGTGCGAGCGTCCTTCTCATGTGATTCGCAAACAGAGAGTGTCGGTGCGCAGGGCATCCCCAGGAGAACCCTTTGCCGCACACACGACTGGTGAGCCGTGTCTGATCGTGTCCGGCTTCACGGACAGCATGGACAGGGACACGCTGGAGCTGTATTTCGAGAGCGCCAAGAAGTCTGGCGGCGGGGAGATGGCTGACTTCATCTTCAACAGCGACAGCAGCACAGCCATGATCTTTTTCGAATCACCAAGTGGTAAGTTGAACAGGTAGTGCATCATCCCCTGCCTTCCGTTACTGTATTATGAATAATGCAT
Organism: Sycon ciliatum; assembly: GCF_964019385.1. Lineage (NCBI taxonomy): Eukaryota > Metazoa > Porifera > Calcarea > Leucosolenida > Sycettidae > Sycon > Sycon ciliatum. Next base: position 24,634,281 of record NC_088646.1, read on the forward strand.
GAAACCAAGAGTGCATAAACAAGAGTATGCAACTGTGGTTATGGGTCAGTGCGCGGCGCGCTGCCTTCATTACGTAACTTGCCTTCATCATCACCCTCTGAAAGCATGCATTCAAACTCACAATTTCTCGTACGAGCCCATCTGTTTTTGCTCGATTCGTTCCAGTACCTACGCGATCTCTAAATTCTGGCGCGTCAACTCCAGTTCCGTACGAAAGTTCATTTCAAACCAGAGGGAAAGTGCGGTGTTTGATTTTCCGCAGTGCGCGGACTGCAGCTGAATGATGTAATGAAGGCAGCGCGCCGCGCATCTGGCCCATAGAAAAGAGATCACAGTTGCATACTCTTGTTTATGGACTCTTGATGAAACGTACAACTAGTATCCGGGTGTAACATACCGTACTTTTATGAAATAATTTAATGAATTAATGAAAAAAACACTCATGGTGTAATGGGGGTCACGTTATGTGTGCTTACTACCGTTGCGGACATAGAAATCCGTTGAAAAGGCCAGTGGCCACGGGGCGCTGGCCTTGCAGCCGCGAGCACTGCTGGTCCAGTCTCAGGGGCGTACGTGTGATGTACAGTGCGTGTACGCGCTAAAAGCAGTAAGGGCGTCGGCCCTGGTCATCCCATCGGATTTCAATTTCCACGACAGTAGCTATGCCAGTATCCAGTGAAGTTGCGCTATGGACCTTAGCCACATATTTCACGGATACTGAACTGACCGGCACAGCCTGCTCATGCAAACTGAACTGACCAGTACAATGTACAGTGAACTTCGAATTACACTTTGCTAACTTCGAATTATCAGCACAAATCCCACACATTTTCTATGTATGTGGAATCTGTGGGACTTCTAATTAACCGGACATATCCAGTTCGAGGTTCCAATTATCAGATTTTTTTATGTGGGAATCGTAATGATAGAAATCGGTCCTGGAAAAACTTCTAATTAAGCGGTATGTTCGAATTAAGCCATATTCGAATTATCAGGATTCCACCTGTACTAGTAGAGACCTCTATGTGTACAGTCATATATGCCTTGTCTGCGCTGTTAGTAGCACATTAGAGCTTGCGGTAATGTAGGTTAACACATTGCACAAGCCACCACTTCACACGCGCTCCAGCGGCTTCCAAAGAGCCCGCAGATCCCACGCTATTCATTGATGCATGTCAAGTAACACGTACATGCACGCTGCGGTGGCATGTAACATGCGTACGCCGGAACTCACCTGAACTCGCCAGCCAACCAGCCATATGCGGCTGCAGCACACATCGGAGCTTGAACCCGTAACGCATACACCATACTTCGCGCTGGCCGCATTGCTACTTCATATTTGCTTTGCTTGGGTGGTGAGAAGAACACCGGTTTGTTCCTTTCTCACCCACCCACCTCTTCCCATCTATGAATAATATTGATATCCTTGATTCAACACAGGTATCATTAATACAAGACGAAAATAAATAGGAGTGCTGGGCCAGCTATCTCCTCTCATCTGGCAATTATCACGGCCTTCGGCCATCACACTCATACTCCCACACTCCTGCCTCCTAACGGGCATTGCACTTCGTGCGTGGGCCGTCCACACTCCGTCCATTTCATGGGCTGCACTTTGTGCGTGGACATACATACACACTATCATACAGGCCGTCCGCACTCCGCCCAGTTCATGGGTGCCCATTTCATGGGCTGCACCTCGTGCGTGGACTATCCTACATGATTATCACATGCCAGATTCGGTTGCCCAGCACTCCATGAATCCTCCATATGATGTGTGCTCTCCACTGGTCTGCAATAGCGAGTGCATGCGTGTTAATTGACATGTGCACGTTTGCAGCATGGACACAAGTATTTTTTTAACTTGACGATCCACTCTTTCTCTGCTTGTCCTACACAGTTCTCCAGCGGGCTGCTGACCGCTCTCACACCCTCTGTAACCAGCGACTACAAGTGGAAAGTGCCTTGGGCACGCGTGACGGCACCACAACCAGTGCAAACATGACAGGCAGGGACGCCTCCGCAGCACAAGCAAGTCCTGACAGTGGTGAATACGAGACGAACAAGGTGATCCTGTTCGACATACCAGCAGCAGCAGATGAAGAGCACATCAAGTTTTACTTCGGTGCTGCTTTCCCCGGCCGGGGTGTTGTGCAGGACATGGAAATTGAGCCCTACCCGCAGAACAGCCGTGCGTTGATAACAACTCCCGGGCAGATCGGTAAGACACGGTGTACTGTTGTTGCAGCTTTGGTAGCGCATGCACCTTGATCATACATGTATGCATCCGCCCCAGGGTTTGTGTACGTTGGGCAGGGAGGGGGGGGGGGGGGAGAGAGGGGGTAGAAGAGCTAGACTCACATTGAAATACACATACACAAACACACACACACACACACACACACACACATATACACACTTACACTTGCTCATTGCCAGAAACTGATCGTGTGGGTCTCCTCTGGGAGATTGGAGGGAGATACAGAAAAAATCTAGGAAAGAAGACTGGGTATCCAACACTTACCCCTGTCCCCGGTGCCGTTAATACTTTGGCTCTAGTGTGGATTGCTAAATCAGAGTGGATCTGATAAAGGCTTCGCAAGCACTCTTCACTATACAGAAGTCAATGTAGCCTTGAGCAGTTCATTGGTGGACAGGTATGTAAACTTCAAATAGAAAATATTTAACCCTGACAACACAACAAAGGTGGCAGGTGCAATCCGACGGTACACCCTTAACCCTTTACCGGCAGCCCCATACTTGAATGCGTCGTAAACGACGTATTCGACATGCATACTAAAACCACACCTGGTATAACAGGAAGCATCAGCCCACGGCGATTTCCCATGGCCCTCACACAGCCTAGGTATGATCCTATCCGTAGCTGAAGAGATCTACGCGTGTCCCATTTGATTTCATTGAGAACTGCCCGATCGAAAATTTACGGAAATACACGCGCGCCGACAATGCCGTCTGCCTCCGTCAAAACGTCGTCAGGTGCATTTCCTCTTGCGCAGTGAGTTCCTTTCGTCCTCAGATGACTTCTCCGACGAGGACCTAGCAGACCTTCGCTCTGGGACCCACGACAGATAGATAAATACTTCGTTCCAGCCGCCGATGCAAGCGAATTTCAAATTGCGGAGCGGAGCGCACGCCAAGTAAATTCTCACGCAAATATCGGGAGCTCCAGCCGCTGAAGACGATGTCGTCGTGATGTAACTGGAAGAATCTGATGGTGCTTATGGTGTGGAAGCCATGGAGAGTGATCCCCGTGTCGACAGTCTTCCAGAGACGGAATTTTAGGCCATCGACGTTCTACGTACCTGAGTGACGGCAGCTCTGCGCGACTTGCGCACGGAGCCATCGGCCAGCGATTTTGGGGCGATGCTCTCAATTGCGAGCGAGGCACGGCCACTGAAGTCTGTGATGGCTATGGCGTCCGTTTCCGCTCTGAAGTCGACTTGTTTTGGCAGTTTCATGTCAATGTCGGAATCTGACGATTTGCATTGTGTACAATTTCCGTGTTTAGACGTATAGGTGCCAATTTAGTAGCGTATGTGTGTGGTATGTGAAAATAATTTTTTTCCATCGTCAAGAAGTAGTACCAGACTTCCAAGAAAACATAACTTGCACATACAAAATGTGCCCTCGTTGTGAGTTATTGGCATCCTTCTCAATGTTATGGATTTCATATACAAAATGCACTTGCCGGTAAAGGGTTAATAAGCAACAGAGTCCAATAGCAACAGATCCAGCCACTGTATGGTATAAGTGGACCCACAAACCGAACTACCTGGCACACAAACACGCCTTGCTTCCTTCTTCCACCGCCATGGCTGGCTATGTATCCCCGTAAGGGGCAAGCCAGGAGCTGTCCACCGTCCACCGGGTGAAAAGTGTAGAGCTCAGTGCTTGCGGACAGTGTTGCACATAGTTAGGTCGTGCAAAGTCCCATGGATGCCGAAAGTTGCACCCACAGAGTGATATTTTTCGAGGCAGTGTTCGAGTTGCCATCCCCGTCTACCAAATTCCTGATTTAAAGCCACTTTGTGCTGTACACTTGTTGTGTTCCATTTCAGATTTTCCCAGTTTGGAGAAGTACGTAAAGGAGCAGAAACTCGCTAAAGAAAATGTCAGTGTGCGCCGAGTGCGACGGTCGAACTGTTTGCGCTTGAGAAACGCCGTTGAGGTGACTGCTGATGCGGAGGTTGTGGCGCTGGTTTTCAAGTCCAGCATGCAAATTGACGTGGACTTCAGTATCAAGGATGGTGCTTTTGATGTGAAGTTCCCATCGCATCATGGTAAGTTTCATCATCTAATCCGCTCTAGGTGGCACCTTGATCCTTTTGGCTATGCGTGGGTGAAAAGGTGCATTCTCGGCCTGGAGAACGTTCAGGTCTCCTCCGAGGAAAACCTTTGCAACACATTTAAAATCCATCATGAACTCAGTCTTGCAAGGGATGAATTTTTTAAGCGCAGGGTAGGGAGTGTATCTTTCTGGCGGTTCTCAGTTTGGCACACTAATGTTAGGATGTTAGCCTATTGTTAGGTAGTGATGTAACGCACCATGAATTTTACGAATCTAGCGAATCGACGAATCTAGCGAATACCACTGAAGTGAACGAACGATTATACTATTGCGAATGCGAAGTGTACATGTAGCAAACACACAACACAACTTCACAAGCGCTCAGACTCGAGTCACAGTAGAGTCTACCATGGTCTACCCCGCGTAGTCTAGGCGTTGTCTGCAACACAGTACAACGCTTATGCATTCAAGTCGAGAGATCTCGGGTCGCGCACGCGCGGTAACTTATGCAGCGCACAGACTTCGCCCGCCCGCGAATATTTGAATTTTCGCATCCTTAGACCGAGATTTTATCCGATCGATTATTCGTTGAGGTCCAAGAGATCGAGGAAATTCGAATAATCGATTATTTGTTAGATCACTAATATTAGGCCATTTGCCTGCCGACCTCATTTTCTCTCCAAAACTCAGCACTTGCAAGCCAGATACGAAAGAAAGGCAGATGGCCTAGTTTGTTACTATTTTGAATTTCTCTGTGATGTCCAAACTTGAAAGCGGCATAGTTACTAGTAGGAAAAGGGTTGGGTGAGCACAGCCATTCCCACAGCACTGCAGATCTGAACCAGTTTCGTTAACTTACTGTGTTTCTGCACTTGACCATCGTCAGATGAATGAAACAATGATGCTGTGAAAGCCACAAAGTAGCCGTCTGTATGCAGCAGGGCGGTGCGTCAAAAACGTGTGAATTTGGTCGCATCTGTGAATAGGAGAGGTAGCGACCAACTCTCCAATGCGCTGCAAAGAGAAGGTGCAGCCTAAAAAAAGTTTTAACGCACTCTCCACATACAGGCATGCACCCGGCAGAACACATTGTTTTCTGGTTGGCATATCAGGGATATTGGGCGGAGCAGCTGGCGTGCAAGAGAAAGACAGGTCGGCCTGCTCTGCGCAGGAGCTGTGACCCGGTACGCGGTGCACACATAGTGTGTGTGAGAGAGAGGGACAGACAGGTCGGCCTGCTCTGCGCAGGAGCTGTGACCTGGAGCACACAGAGTGTGAACGAGAGACGGTCGGCCTGCCGTGGGCAGGAGCTGCGACCGGTAGTGATTGAAATGAGCCAGCTGCGGAGATAGACTGCCCTCACCCGATATAAGTATATTGACAAGAGTTGTACTGACACTGTTATTGAGGAAATTATGGTGACAGTGACGGAGAGATAGTGATCCCCAGTCGAATGGGGTTGGGAGGGAAGGGGAAATTGACAACTGACGGACAAACCAGTGAACAGTCAAGTCGTCGGAAAGCAAAAGTGACAAAGGAGTCTCTCTTTTCTCCTTCTCTCTCTCTAAAGCAAGATTTGGAATGCACGCGTGGGAGAGTGGCGCGCGCTGCGCATGCGCATGTATAGCAATGACATCATAATCAGTTGCATGATCATCAGACTAAGTATGAGTGGTAGATGTTCCACGTTCGTTAACAGGGCTTAGCGCACACGCTAAACCACCATTAACGCACTCTCCACATACAGGCATGCACCCGGCAGAACACATTGTTTTCTGGTTGGCATATCAGGGATATTGGGCGGAGCAGCTGGCGTGCATGAGAAAGACAGGTCGGCCTGCTCTGCGCAGGAGCTGTGACCCGGTACGCGGTGCACACATAGTGTGTGTGAGAGAGAGGGACAGACAGGTCGGCCTGCTCTGCGCAGGAGCTGTGACCTGGAGCACACAGAGTGTGAACGAGAGACGGTCGGCCTGCCGTGGGCAGGAGCTGCGACCGGTAGTGATTGAAATGAGTCAGCTGCGGAGATAGACTGCCCGTTCCCAATATCCCCAATATGGCATGAGAGTAATAATGAAATACGACTGGTGTATTGTGCTGTACTGACAGCAGCAATGTAAAGCTAAAGCTAAGCAGTTCAGGCATGATGTGGTCACTAACCCGCAGCTACCATTGATGACTTTGAACTGCAGCTAATTGACGTGACACTCGCAGGGTGTCAGCTGTAGCAGCCCGGATGTAGCGGTGGACCGCATCACTGCGCCATCTACCCATGATACGGATGATGTGTTCGGGGACACCTGCCATGGCCGCTGATGTTGCGGCGCCAATCCGGAAAGAGTGACTGGCATATGCACTCGGGTCCGTGACCCCACAGAGTGGCAGCAGGTTGCGCAGTTCAGAGGACACTGCATTTCTTGTAAGCGGCTGGCCATTAGCATAAGTGAACAGATGGTCGCCGCCGGGGCGAAACGCCAGGTAGTTTGCCATGGCCTGCACTGGGCAGATCAGTGCGTCCGTGCTGGCTCCAACCAATACTGTGTGGCCCCTGCTGTCGGGGTCCGTCTTAGATGAGCGCACGTTTACCGATAACGACCGCTGGTCAGTACTGATCGTCACATCACATCGCCTCAGGCCAGCAGTCAGTTCTCCACAACGGAAGAACCCATGAAACGCCAAGGAAAAAGCTGCCCTTAGCATGGCCTTGTCGTGAGGGTGCCGCATGCGTGGAACGGCAACATGCCGGCAGATCTCCCTGAGAAGTGGAGTGGTTATCGGCAGATGATGACGCTGTGTCGATGACGACCTGTCGATGCCCCGCAGGACCCTAGCGAGGAGAGTTGTTGGGCCCGACGGGTAAGCAAAGCCAAGTTCCACATGAAGGTTGCGGATTGCCGACATGTAGACACGGACAGATCGAGGCTGAAGAGTCCTGAACAACTCGGCAGCAAAATAGCACAAAGTAAAGTCGTCGCCCGGCAATGGGTTGCAGGCATGCACTTGGCAGAACTGGAAGTAGCGGGTCTCGGCGGTAGAATACGTCCGGCGGGAGGATGGTGCTATTGCCAGTGCTGCTAGCTGTAGCACGGAGTCTGTCAACGGAGAGTTGGCAAGACTGGCTGATCTGGCTCGGCTGCTGCTTCCGGGGCCTGGTGCCTGAATACCTGCAGCAAATTGCGAGACAATGCATTGGCGACAGTGTTAGTGACACCAGGAATGTGGACAGCTGACACCAAGAAGTCATGCTCAATACACAGCAGATACAATGCCCGGATAAGTGTCATGACTGGCGGTGAACGGCAGGTACCGGAGCGTATACAGTCCACCACGGCCTTGTTGTCACACTGAAACTGAATGCGTCGCCTGCTCCACTCCGAACCCCAGGCCGCGCAGGCAACTATGATAGCATACATTTCTTTGAACTCAATGTTCTCGTTCTCGTTCTGGGCTGTCCACTCTCCTCTCAGCCACCGGCCGTTGTAGAAGGCACCATAACCGTGAGTGCCGCTGGCATCAGTCTGTAGTTGCATGTCGGGGGCTGGCGTCCACTCATCCACCAGGAAGAATGACTTCCCATTCCATATGGTCAGGGCCTCTGCCCACCACAACAGGTCTGCCATTGCCGATGCCGAAATGCGTAGCCATTGGTGTGAAATTGACAACTGACGGACAAACCAGTGAACAGTCAAGTCGTCGGAAAGCAAAAGTGACAAAGGAGTCTCTCTTTTCTCCTTCTCTCTCTCTAAAGCAAGATTTGGAATGCACGCGTGGGAGAGTGGCGCGCGCTGCGCATGCGCATGTATAGCAATGACATCATAATCAGATGCATGATCATCAGACTAAGTATGAGTGGTAGATGTTCCACGTTCGTTAACAGGGCTTAGCGCACACGCTAAACCACCAGTAAACTGCCTCACGTTTATAAAGGGAGAAACAGAAGGTAGTGTGACAGAAAAATGTTGGACAATTTTCAACTTGTTTTAGCCTGCGCCTTCTCTTCTCCGTGCATTGTTGGCACATTGTTGCCGCCGCTCCTATCCACACCCTTGACAAAATTCACATGTTCTGGCGCACCACTCTGCGTATAGATGGCTACTTAGTGGTTTTCACAGCATCATTGTTTCCGATTTATCTGACGATGGTCAAGTGCCGAAACGCAATGATGTAGTGAGTCAATGGAACTGGTTCAGATGTACAGTGCTGTGGGAATGGGTGTGTGCATCAAGATTTCTACAGATACTAGTAAATGAATTGTAAAATCTTTGACAAGACGAACATGCATTGAGCTCAGGCTTACCCTGCCGCGCCGGTGATGTTAGCCCTGTGTTTAATGTGTCATGTGCTGATTATGGGGGAGAAGTGGCGTGGGAAAGTGATCACAGTGCTAATTATGGCATTATGCTGTGTGTTTTGTTCCCTTTGTGTTCCCCGTTTTGTCCTGCAGATGCTCAACGGGCTTTGAGCCAGCAGTACAAGCTACGTCACAAGGTTTTGGACTTTCACCCTGTGATTGCGGGACTCGATTACCCATACGATGAAGGTGACGCCAGGCACTTTGTCTGCGACGTGTCGGATGCACAGGTGGTAGAAGTTTCAGTGGACCGGAACTACTTGAGGTTCTTCAACAAGTGTACCGGCTCTTGGCAGCGACTGGAGGAGCGTCTGAGGCGAGCTCACTCGCAGATAGATGTAGTCGACACTCCAACTCCTCTGCTACGTGTTACGCCGGTGGAGGGAAAGAGTGGCATGTATGGTTGGAAGAAGAATGCAACAGCTGCACTATCAGATTTTCTGAAGGGCCTGAGCACTGTCACGTTCAATGTTCTGACGGATGTGTACAAGGAGTCGGTTGGCAATGGTCGCCTTCAAATTGCCTTGCGTCAGTACCAGAACATCATCGTCCACTACGAAGAAGCTGAGCATTCTATTTCCCTTGCTGGTGAACTACAGGCTGTCAGTGCAGCGCGGAATGATGCAATGACAATGCTGCTAGAAGTGGAGACATCGCTGACTGAACGCGTAGACGAGTTCATGAAATTGCGGCCAGTACACCGGGCCTTTGTTGAACAAGTTGGCATTCTTCAGCGCCCTGACATGTCTTCAGTGGAGATGAAATTCGTGAAGAACGGAAAGAACAGAGGGTCACTGATGGTTCAGGGTCCCCGTCACCATGTGAAAGAAATCAGTAACAAGCTATTGGCGTTGACGCAGCAAGTGATGGAGACGCGGCTGGTCATTCAGCACCCAGAGGCTGCAGCTCTGTTGGCCTCGGACTTAGGCCAGAGCTATATGATGTCCGTTGCCAAGGCTTTCCGCGAAGATCTGGAGACAATTGTATTTGTGTCCGCTGGGGCCAAGGAAAATCAGATCGGCTTGGTTGGCTGGAACAGTGATGAGCAAGACTTGGTGGAAATCAAGACCCGGCTTGAGGATAGCTGCACAACATCAACCATCCACCTGCAACCGCATGAAGCTGAGACACTCAGCTCAAGCGAGTGGCGAACACTTCTGGCCGAAATGAAGAAGCAGTACTTGGTTGAAATCACCAACGGTTCGGTGCGTGACTCCGATGTGATGCTGTGTGGCGTGAATGTTCATTTTGCAGCGGTGAAGGGGCACATTGCAGAGTTCATGTTGGAGCACGCTGTCTTGTCTGCCAACATTGAGATCAGCGTTGGGGAGGAACGATGCATTAAAACCTACATGCGAGACGATGTGGCATCTGTAAAGAAGCAGTGTATGCTGCCTCGTGTTGATGTGAGTGGCACGGCCATCACCTTCCGAGGTAATGTCCGAAATGTACAAAAGGCCAAGGAGGCCTTTGGCTCTCTGCTCAAACGCATTTTCAACGACTGCTTCCAAGTCCAGAAGCCTGGCATCCAGCAGCTCTTCCAGAACAGCAAAACAATCAAGCACCTGAAAGACATTGAGTCCTCCCACAAGGTCATTATCCAGTCCGGTAACGCTACTGCAGAGGGGACTTCAGGAGAAGCGGGTGCTGCTGCATCTCAGACTCTGGTCGAAGGCACGCTGCTGCCGAGTGGAGGTCTAGTGCGCGTGGTGAGAGGAGACATCACACGGCACAGCTGCGACGCTGTCGTCAACGCCGCCAACGATCGCTTGCAGCACGTCGGCGGTGTAGCGCGTGCACTGGTGCAGCGCGGTGGGCGTAGCATCCAAGACGAGTGTGACAAGGTCATGCGCGGCAAGGCTGCTCTGCAGCCTGGTGAGGTGGTCTGCACAAAGCCAGGCACTCTCGACTGCAAGCTTCTCATCCACGCAGTAGGACCAAGGTTCCACAACGGCTATAGCGGCGAGGAGAAGGACTTGGAGAAAGCCGCACGGAACTGCCTCCAGGCTGCAGCTAAGAACAAATGCAGATCCGTAGCCATGCCAGCCATTAGCACTGGTGTGTTTGGATACCCATCCAAAGACGCCGCCATAGTCCTGCTGCGTACTGTAGTTGACTATCTGAAGAACAATGGAAAAGCTGGGTCTGTGAAGGAAGTTCACTTTGTTGACCAAAGTCCTGAAATAGTGGATACGTTCAAGGCTCTGATCAGCAATGGCTTTCCGGCATCTCAGGTTCACTACCCAGGGATGCCTTCATCACGTGGCATCAGTGCTAGTGGGCATGGCGGTGAACGGCCTGGTTATCATGCGGAGCCGCCTGGTGCTGGGAGTCGTCCGACGCGAAAACAAGGCGGAGGTAACAAACCCGGCAGACGAGGAAGATCTGCAAGGAGTCAACAAACTGTGCAACCAGGAGCTCCACCATTCGAAGCACCTCCTTCGGGCATTAGCCAAGTCAGGACTACTGAGCAGAAGACTATTATCGTCCGACAAGGTGATCTCTGCCAGGAACAGGTAATGAATGGTGTCTTGCTGCAAATACTCTATAGAAGAACTTGAACTGAGTTCCAACGTCCATTTCAAAGGGGCCTGTATTTCTGTATTTGCATTGCTATACACATGGACTTCTAACGTACTCTCTGTGTATGTATGTTTTGGGGTAGGATTTCCCAAATCTTCGAAAAAAAGACTAGTCACGTGTGTGTGTGGACAGCTCACGCAGTCTGAGCATCAGCAGCGAAACGATATTTTTAGAACATGGGGTTCATTTGATTTCATTTCTGGCCAACAGAGAGTGCAACACCGTTTGATATACCGTATTTACCTGAGTATAGAGCGGTACTCGATGCGCTATTTCAGGCCCCAAGTCGCAGGTGCACACTATGCTCCGAATGTGAGAATGCATTCGCTTCGAAAAGTAGTGCAATGTATCAACCTTTTGTGAAGTTACCTCCCGACTGAGTGCTTCCTTCTACTTCCTCCGCTAAGCAAAACTTCGTTGCATTTTTTCAGTTCAGTCTAAAGCATTCTATGGCTACCAAAACACTTCGCAAAGTGGAAAACAAAGCAGCATATGAGAGATAGTTATTTACAGATGTCACATAGCTCGTTTCAAAGCAGTCCACTTTCATTCTTCGTCTGAATTTGATGACGACTTGCTCCTTGATGACATCGAGTCGGCATCCTCGCTGATTTTCGCCTCCAGCGCTGCCAGCTTTTGTCCTGCATCCTTTACAAGTTGCCGAGACACGATTTGATCGTGGAGATCGCCAAGTTCTTCGCTTGAACTGTGAGCTTGACGACCTCCAAGGCTGCGCTGGTAGTTGTTGTCTCTGCCGCTCAGAACTCTCCAGAATGTCATGGAAAGAGCCATACGGACACAACCAAACGCTCCTCATCTTGGCAGCGGGGTACTCGTGCCAGCACGTTTCGACAGCCTGGAGAAGCTTCTTTCTGGTCTCCTTTTCCACGAGTGAAACGTCTGTCTTCAGGCTGTGGAAGAACGCCAAGTCGACGTTGAGATCAGGACATTGCGCAGGCTGAACAACAACCTGAATGTCAAACCGTTTTGCTTTCCCCTGCGCCGCAAACACACGTGCATTGATTTATTTTGGCTGTGTGCGGACGCGTACCATCGTGCTGGTACAGCAGTGGCTGGCCGGCTTCTGCATGAATTCTGGGCACTTCGCGACAAGCGGTCTTTCAAACTGTTTCTCATTTTCGCACTTTGGTGTCATGCGCCTGGGTTGTGTTCTGGTGACATCCTGTCAAGAAACGGTTATGCTTCGCCGATTTTTTTCATGGACTCCACGCTTTTCGGAGGTTGAGAAGCCTGTCAGAACAAAGGACAACACTGCGGGTACCCTATAGGCTATTTAGGGGATAGATCACCGACATGTTTGTCTAATGGCGACAGAAAGATCATGACAAGAACACAAAAAAACGCCACGAAGTTTTGCTTAACGGAGGAAGTACTTCAAGAAGAATATCACTGCCTAAATACCAGAATTCTGTGCTGAATATAGCCATCTTCTGTGTCAGGCTTGCTTTTGTGCAAGCCAGATATGTACCGTATTTGCCGGAGTATAACACTTTTTTATTATCATTTTTTACTATTAACACAGCCCTACTGGAAAACATGTGGAGAACAAAAAGAAATGAGGAAAAGGACAAAGCATAAGGGATGTAGGGACGACGTGCCGGTGCCGGTGCTGGAAGCAACTCAACCGACCAGAGGTCTCGGCGTCAGCGTTGCAACTAGGCATCGAAAAATGGGGGTTGCACAAGAACGACTGCAAAACAAACAAGAGCAAAGAAAAACTACAAAAATAATGTGGCGCGAAATAATGAGAAGAAAATAATGACGCCGAAAAGCGCTAATACGAAAATAAGAAAAAAGGGCATGCATGATAATAATGTGCATCCACCTTGTTGACCAAAGTTTTGGCAATTCAAGCTATATCCGGAATTTGATGTGCAGCCTAGATTTGAGAAAATTAACTTAAGGATACAGTACAGTGGAACTCGGATATGACGTGCCCTCTCAGGGAGTGGAAAGAAAGTGCATAGCATCCGAGGTACTTCTTATCCAAAGTTGACTCCTGCCACTAATGCGATACACGTACAGTATGTCAAAATGCTCGAAATTATTTATTGCACTCAGAAAATGTACGTGGTCTGTGCGTCGTCATTCAAGGTTGTCAGGTGGAGTTTGTCTGTCGTCTTTGGAATTTAACCCTTTACCGTTTGTACGTACAAATTTCGACCGCTCGCGGTCGATGACTTCTATGCGCACAGCGCTGGACTGGTTCACTGCAGAGAGCTGGGATTTTCCCTACTGGTAGCCAAGATGTACGCGCAGAAGGTGCCGACAATTTTTGTGTGTGATGCAATATAAAAAATCGCTAAAATCGCGACTTGAAAAATGCGCTTGGGGAAAAGTGCGTACCCTGCGACTTTTGGTATTGCCTGCAGATTATTTCGACTTTGCCTGAGCTGGCCTCACGACTGTCTGCCCTGCTGTGCAAGCCATGGACGCGGAGCAAGCTTTTTCGCTTCTGGAGACTCTTCCTGACGACTCTGTCGCTGCCTCATCCAGCGAAGATGAGTTTGTGGAGCCAGACAATCTTGTTGAAAATATTTATTCTGACAACGACCGCGACGATGACATGGCGAGTGAAAGCAGCGCCAGTAAGAGTGCCATGGATGTCACAGACGACGACAGTGTCACTGAGATGAGTGCCACTAATGGTGGAAGGGGACGTGAGAGAGGATTCGGCCTTGGAATAGGCCGTCGTCACGGTAGAGGTCGTGGTGTACAGGTACTATCAAGAGTAGAGTGTGCAACTCCAGCTATGGGGTCTGCGACGGCAGAACTTCACATCACGTGATGAACCCGTGCACTCTAGTGCATGATAGATACTGGGTTGTACGCAGCCCAGCTTTGGGTACAACTCTCTTGTGGTCACTTTGCACTGTTTGCCAGCATAACCTTTTGAACCATGTCACGTGATGTGAAGTTCTGCCGTCGCAGCACAGCATAGAGGTTGTGCAGGCAGTTGCACACTCTTGTTTATCTACTCTTGGTACTATGTATAGCCAGCGGTGCAACCTGCACTAGTCGATATTTGCAATACTTGGGACAATGCTGACACGGCTGTGACTGGTAGCACTCCTGCATTCCACCCAGAGAACGAACCTGGTATCCACTTACCTGAGGGAGCCACTCCAGTGCAAGGATCTGATTTATTGCATATTGCAACAGTTTGCCCGATCGGCAATAAATCCCAATAATTATTAGTGCTAAATAGTGAAATCTGTGTTCGTTTTCTGGACTTGAAAGTTGTTGCATCGCATTCCTGAGGGTTTTTACTTTCAGAATCACCCCTTGTTGTACATAATAAAAGTGAAAAATAAAAAAGTTACGGCATGAACAGTGACGGTCGGTTTTTGCTGTACAAATATCTAAAACGGTAAAGGGTTAATTCAGGAATGACCAAAGCAATGTAGAGAAAGTGGATGTGTTCAGAGACATGGGAAAGTGTGCAGTACCCTTGGCACCATACAATGCAGTACCAATTGCTTCTCTAAATGTATAGTAACAGTTAGAGGCAATAACTTTGTGCTACAGTCCATGCAGAAATGATTGATATCTTGGCTTCTTTTTTTTAATCCGATTTAGGCCAATTCAGGTGGAAAAATCCAATTCTAAGTCGGCTGGAACTGGGTTTAGGACCCGCATGTCAGTGCAATGATCAAAGCTTAGCCCGACCGAAATACTTAATAAAACCTAGTCGAAAGTGTATAGTCCACGTTTGGAGAAATCGAAATCAAAAACCCCGATGGGAAGGGCATTTTGTACTGCAATAGCAAAAAAAGACTCATGAGGCCAAACTAAAGAAGGTGTGTGGTTCGACTAACATGGACATTTTTTTTACGGGCGGGCGGGCGGATTTTTTTTTTTAATATATTTTTTAGTACATGTAAATACACTGTATACGCGTATCGAGTAGACTCTACTACCAGCACAAGGCAGCAGTCGTACCACTCACTGCACTGCACTGCAGTACAACTACAAGTCAAGTCCAAAAGGAGCCGCCTGCGTCCGCAGACTCACGCCGCACAGCACGTAGACGTGGACGTGTTCAGTCCACGTACGTCAGTCACACGACAGCCCGCCGAAAAAAAGTTACGGTCGGGCTGAAATTGTACGGTCGGTCGGGTGAGTCGAACCACACACCTTCTTTAGTTTGGCCTGAAAAAGGTTTTTAAATTTTAATTGACCAAGCAAAAGGAAGGTAATCAGCAATTTCTGAACCGTTCAGAACGGACTGTACAGCTCGTGCGTTTCACTAAAATATTGGCCGATGTGTGTCTCCCGCTTAGGCCGATGTCCTTGTCAACACAGCGGCCAAGAACTTGAATCTCTCCAATGGCCTGGTTGCTAAGGCGTTGCTGACTGCCGCAGGCCAATCACTGCAGACCGAGTGTACTACATACGTGCAGACATATGGTGATGTGCCAGTTGGCGGGTTTGCTGCGACGGGTGGTCACGGTCTGACAGGTTGCAAGTTCATCTTCCATTCAGTTGGCGATCACTACAGTCACGGCAAAGGATCTCAGGTACGCGCGCGCGTGTGTGTGTGTGTGTGTGCGCGTGTGTGCGTGCATCCCGTCCATTTGCATGATTATCTTGCGTACATGGCACACGGTGTGCATGTGTGTGTGTGTGTGGGGGGGGGGGGGGGGGGGGGCTTGACGTCTTTGCTCGTTTGTTGCTGAGGATTAATTCTCAGCAGTGTTTGGTGAGGTTTTCTGTAGATGGTCTTGCATTGCAAGATTCATCTCTGTCGTGTGTGTGTGTGTGTGTGTGTGTGTGCGTGCGCGTGTGTGTGCGTGTGTGTGTGTGTGTGTGCCTGTGACTACAGTCTTTGCAAGACATGGTGATGGCCTGCCTGATTGAGGCTAACAGCCGTGGCCTTACATCAATTGTCTTTCCGTCACTTGGCGCCGGCAATCTTGGCTTCCCACCAGCGGAATCGGCACAGCTTATGTTCAATGCAGCGCAGGCCTTCAGCCAGCAACACCCCAACGGCTCTCTCACAGAGATACGGTTTGTCATCTTCGATAATCAAGTCCTGCAAGCTTTTCATGCGGAAGCCTTCAAACACAGCAGTCCGTCTCCTTCAGCAGCGGCAGAGATGGACCCGGGCGAATTAGAGCATCTTCCGATGGTGAACACTAGGTCTGCTGCTGCTGCTGCTGCTGCAACTGGTCCAGTGTATATTCAGAAAGACAGTGATGTGCTCTGCGGGAAAGTCCCACGCTCCTCGGTTCAGCTCCACCTCTTCAAGGGTGACATTGTGAAGGAAAACGCCGATGCAGTCATCGTGTCTGTTGACAGCAGCCTCGATTTGTCCAAGGGCATTGTGTCCAAGAGGATCGTGGAGATAGCTGGAGCTAGTATTCAGCAACAATGTCGGGATATCACACAGCAAGGCCAATTGCAATCGGGGAGTGTTGTCCAGGTAGATGGTGGAAAGTTTTGCAAACATCTAGTGTTGGCCGTGTGTGCTGATCACAGTTCCGGAGTGGACCTCCTAGAGGACACCGTGTACAGAGCACTGAAGGCGGCCGACCAGTGCAGAGCTACTAGAGTTGCCATGCCTGCTCTTGGCACGGGCATCCTCGGATTCACACCCCGAGACAGTGCAGAAGCCATTGTCCGTGCCCTGAAGATGTTTGCACCGCAGGCTCAGTCTGTCCAGGTTGTGCGCCTGCCTCTGTATGATGATAAGAGCCTGCGCCCGTTCCAGGATGAAGTCAACGATGAGCTAGACCAAGTGGTGATTGCCCGAGATGACTCCCTTTTAGCCGCTGGCAAGCGCTTAATGGCTAGCTTCGGATTGACAACTGGAAGCAACCCAAGTGCACCACCCTCGGCTGTAGCAGCAGCAAACGATGCTATGGCAGCTTTCCGGAGCAGCGGCCGCTACAGCGTTGAAGAAGAGCCACTGGTTCTAAACGTGTACAGTTTGGACCGAGGAAATATGAAAAAAGCCATGACCAATATCCAGTCTCTTTGTGATGACAACTATAGGACTACGGACTTATCTCAAGACACTTCGGCACTTCGTGACTCTGATCTTGAGAAGATCCTTGGCTTTCAGCAGAAACTCAACATCCACCTGCAGATCAGTCAAGACAAGGTTGTGATCAGTGGCGACAAGGAGGGCGTTGTCGAAGCCAAAGGTCAGCTGATGGAGATAATCAATTCGGCAAAGATGAGAGAGATGGAGTTGAAGCATGCCACCAGCATCGCAAAATCAGTTCAGTGGTGCTACAAGACAGCTGGATCCTCGCTGGAACAGAACTACTCACTGACTGACAACATGCACTTGGAAGAGGCCTATCAGGACTATATGACACGAAGGGGTCCTGTTCTGGGAAAGATTGCTGGAACCACACGTCGGGAGGTCGACTTCCGAACAATGAAGGAACTTGTCAATAGCCAATTGACAGCTGTGGTGATCCGGAATGACCTGACAAAAAAAGGTAACATTACCATTTACCAATGCAGATACCAGCATGAACTTGGATGTGCAGCCAAGAATTAAATTCAAGAATGAAAGGACCAAAGTTTACTTGCTATATGCCTGGTTGTCCACCAATATATGAGCCAGAGCACGCTAAAATATGACCATAGACAAAAAAAATCGATTTTCAGTTTTTGTTCCAAAATGATCAAACACACCTAATGTTCACTGTCTGAAAGTTTTGGATTTTTCTGACATGTCTAAGTAGGGATGTCAGCGAACGCACTGCGCAGGCCTCTGCGCATGCATTGCGTCATCGATTTTTTGAACGTGATCGCGGCCGACAGAGAAAACATGGCCGCGGTCTGTTTGCACCGCTGGGAGTCGTAAAATTACTGTTCTTCTGTCCCCGCGACCATTCAAATCATACGCGATACTCGAGGACCCACGTACTCACCACGTTCTCCCCGGTCGATTTCTCTGAAAGTTTGCACATCGTGAAACACCAGTATGAGAGGTGTTCAGGCCAATTTTCAAGGAATTTCCCTGGTTGGATCGTTCCAAAATCGGACTTGCATTTCTCGCTCGCGGCCATTTCTCGCGCGATGGAAGCGCCCTGCCTTGGTGAGTAACCAGCTTCGCGCTTGGTAGAGAGTTGCTGCAATCAGCTCCCTGATGTCTTCGCTGCCATTGTCAGAAGCGATGGACCATGAATTTGTTTGAGAGTCTCTGGATGCTACTATTCCTCAGCCTAGTTTTCAGCCATTCCGTGCATCTTCTTCGCACGATTTATTTTGCAAAAAAATGAAAGTGTTCATGAGTTTTCTTGTCGGCCGCGCGTAGATGGGCCAGGCTGACCTGCGCAGATGGGCTGCGCAGTGCGTTCGCTGATATCCCTAGTCTAAGTGCTGCTACAATGGTATTATATGCAGCACTGTTGAAATGGTGGAACTTTATGTACAGCAATGGGATTGTCATTTTTGCATACAGTGGATATGTGCCTTGGTTCATCCTTTCCGGGTCTGTTCCTCTGTCCAGGGTCTTATAGCATGAGCTGACAGGTACTCGGCCAAATCCAAAGTTTCTATAGGCAGCTGAGCTGGGTGTCTGAAATACCTCCTGGTTGGAGCACCACTGGAGAACCGCCAGCGAAAACACGGTCAACATTTGTAGACGTCCGAAGAAGTTGACACTCCACGTCCATCACACTCCACCTGTGCGTTCAGATATACAGTATACACTGCTGCACACAGTCTTCCTCAACATACTCGATGTCGCACTCATACTCTCCACACCAAAGCCCATCTGCACATGGTTTTCTCCGCTCGCCAGAGAGTACTGCTTTCGCTGCCTACTGCTCGTGCTAGCAATGTTCCGCATAAGGGTACTCAAATTATCGACTTGAGGGAGCAGCAGAGTCCACTGATTGTTTTTGCACTTGTAACCAATACTGGCATTGTCCCGGATATGTGCAGCGATGTCCACTCTGGCCGAATCATCGGCCGACTCACCTCCCAAGTCAGTGTCGATGCCAATCGCTTGCCAGGTTTTCATCAGAGTAGAATTCCTTGTCATTGCAGATCGTGGGACTACTGTACCAGCATCGATTAGTTTACGCTCGATGAAAGTGTCGCCCTCAAAAGACTCGTCGCTGTAGCCATCATCGTCTTCCTTCTGTTTCCGACGCAAATCCTCAAAAATATTTCATCCTGCGCATGGAGTGCGAGGATGTGGTCTTCTTCCGCTCCGCAGTACATTAGGCTCTTCCTTCGATACATCGATGACGATCAGTTTTAGGCAACTCAGCGCAACATGGAATAGAAACGCAAACAAATAAACTTACTTGCAACAAAAAAATGCATCCGGAACAGTTCAGTCGACCGAGGAGAACAACAACAGCGACTCGCGTTGCACTGCATTTCGTATTTTTTTGCCACGGAATTCAAATCGCGATTTTCTTGACTTTTTCCAAAAAAGCTGTGGTCATGTTTTAGCGCTCTCTGGCTCATATTGCCAAAATATTGTGGGGCCAGAGTGTGTGAATGTATAAAAGTTGGCACAATACATCTGGATGGCACTCACATTCAACAATCTGATGTTTGGCTTTATCACAACCTAATGTTGGGCTCTATCACAACCTGATATTTGGCTCTATCACGTCCTGTGTGCACTGACCAACAACAGCCTTCCAACTTGGAAGATTCCCGCTCAGAAATTGTTTCCATTTACCAAGAAGGCAAGAACCTTCTGGCTGTTCGTCAGTGCATCCAGGACCTGACAGAGCCGAATGTCAGTATCATCCGTCAATGCCATGCCAAATGTTGCACGTTCTGACTTCACAGTATATTGGCAATACAACCGTGGATTGAACGGGTTTTTTTATAGTGGAAGATCGTTTGAAAATAAATTAATTCCATAAACCGTAACTTGTACCAGACACTCGAGTACTCCTACACTACTGCCACAGCTTGGGATGACCCTACCAGCAGCACTGAGGCATCATTGTCACCATCTCAGTGTGTCGCATCATGTTTAGGCGCCAGGCCTAGTGATATTCAGAGACCTTGCAACATTACCATGATTACTGTGTCCTTCTTACTGCTTGTGTGTGTGTGTGTGTGTGTGTGTGTGTGTGTGTGTGTGTGTGTGTGTGTGTGTGTGTGTGTGTGTGTGTGTGCGTGTGCGTGTGTGTGTGTGCCAGATCTCACTCCTAGTCACTGGGATCTAAAGGCAGGTGGCACCCTTGTGCAACTCACGAAAAGCGACCCAGAATACCAAAAGGTGGAACAGCTGTTCAGGAGGACGGCTGGGCAGCAGGTTACCAAAATTGAACGTATCCAGGTGCCAGGGCTATACGCTCAGTACCAAACGAAAAAGACTCAAATGGAGAACAACCCACAATCAACGTCGAAAAGCAATGAGCTGCGGCTATTCCATGGAACTGATGCCACCACTGTCAGCAAGGTGATTGTCCAGGGATTCAACCGCAGCTTTGCGGGAAAGCACGGTCAGTAAAGTTACCTGTTAGACTTGAATACGTTATGCTACCCTCTACCAAAGGGAGTATTAATACACCATCTGCTATAGGAAGACTTCTCTACCAAAGGGAGTATTAATACACCATCTGCTATAGGAAGACTTCTTTGAGAATATATTGTGAAATTAATTTGTTCCGTCACTACAAATGGCAATAATTTTAACCCTTTATTACCGGATTACTTGCACAGCATGCACCAGGATTACGAATTTCAGCACAATTTCCAACTTCACCAGGTCATAACTTTGGTCTCCTTCACTTGATTTTCACAATCTAGGGCTCGTTGGAAAGCTCTTGGCGAGAGCAACGCCAGGGTTCCAAGCTCCATTATCCAGTCGCCACAGATCAGGCGCGGTAACATAGCAAAGTCGTCTCCAAGCCTGATATGCAAGCAAATTCGTCCCATCAACGCCATTCCACTCTCCTTCATCGCAGAACGCTCAAATTTGTTTGAGACGATTCAAACTTCAGCTGACTACGTCATAATCATGTGCTTAGTCGCTCAAAGAGCGCACGAAAAGGGATTTTCCCAAAAAATGGCGAACTGATCGATCAAAAATTTGAATTTGCCGAGGTGAGAATACGGCGTCTGATATCTCTGGTGTCCAATAACTCTTCGGCGATTGTTGCATTCGATAGCTTGGAGTTTTCGCTACCAAATAGACCTTTCGATTGTTGAATTCGCACAAGAAATGATCGAGTTACGAAGATATTACTGGCCTGCAGACTTTCGATCATATATGATCGAAAGTCTGCAGGCCGGTAATAAAGGGTTAATTTAATATTGATGAAGTGATTATGTACTTACACAACAGATCTCACTATGTTGTGTTTGAAGAAATGTTGGTGGTGGTGGTGGCGGTGGCGGCGGCAGCGGCAATGGCTGGTGGTGGTAGTGTCGGTGGTGGTGGTGGGTTGTGTGGAGGGTAGTGGTGGTGGCAGTGCTGTGGGTTGAAAAAAACCCTGTGAACTGAGTATAATTGGAGTACCGTATTTCCTTGAACAGCCGCCGCGGCCTGTATTCAAAACTAACAAAACGGGTGCGGCCCTGAAAAATAGTTGTACGTCACAATGTACGTGCTGTATGCGTAGAGTTCACGTACGATGCGCACTGTTGAACCTTTGTTGTCCAGCTACACCGTAGGCTAGTGCATCTTCATTTCTTTTCGTGTTGCACTGGACAGAATATCATGGCGAAGGACCTTAAGGGTCGACCAGCAAGTTATTTGCATGTTTAGCAGCAGCAGTCCGTCACGGCGACGGGGATAAAGTGGAGAGCTTCAAGAAGACGTCGACGCTGAAAATTTTGGATACAAATATTATAAAGGGACGCCGCAAGTTTTGTTCTCTGCCGTTTGATTTCTCTTTCTGCGTTCGTTCCTTTCACAGCGTCCGCGTCCACTTTCTCCTAGACCAGTTCTCCGATCTGAGTTCTTGGTTTGGTAGATTTGACAATCCTTAGTGCGTCTTACGTTTCATCCGTTTACTTTGTTTGCGTACTATTTTCTTTTTTGGTGGTCGATAAAATAACTCGTCTTGCTCTTCGTTATGTTGTGAGAGGTCATCATCATGGCGTGTTCGATTTGTTCCCTTCTTTAGATCGCCTTCGAGACCTTTGTCCGAAACGAGAGCAGCACTAGCTGCATGTGAAGGAACATGACGTCGTAGCTGAAGGTCATCTCGTAGCTGTGAAATTGCGTATAAATTGTGAACTGCTCTGCACTTGTGTACAAATAACCCTCAGTCCAAAGAAACTGGTGGCGCTCATTCAAGGGCGGCTGGTAATCAAGGGGCGGCGGGTGTTCAAGGAAATACGGTACGCACTGCACTGGTGTAAGCCT
>NC_088646.1:24661855-24711855 GCF_964019385.1 Sycon ciliatum
TCTCACGATTGCAAAAAAATCTTTAAAAATTGTTCCTGCCAAAAGCAAGAATATAATCTTTTTTTATGAATGGACTGTACATGCCAGTGCTTGTACAGTTGCGCTCACTGAAATCTGACCAAAAAGTGCAAAACCGGTGCCCAAGACCAGTTCCGTTTACATCACTGTATTCATACACGTGTACATCCTGCCGCATCCATACCACTTCCAGGGCGTCATGGGCTGTGCTAGTTGAATGCGCAACATGTGCACTCTGAGTCTGATTTCACCGAGCACAACTGCATGCAGTTTACAGGTCTACTTCACTGTACGCTGTTGTCCGTACTGCCTGTTCTGTGCGATCACATACAGACTGCACAGTATTACAATTTGAATCATGAACACAGTTCAACATGCACCTACGTACCAAAAACATTCTTGTTTTCACTTTTCAAGGCTTTTCAAGGGCCTTGGAGGACTTTTCAAAATTCAACGGCTTTCAAGGCCCCCGTGTGAATCATGTTCAAATCCACAAGCTGCAGAGTGCAGACCCATAATGCTCTGCAAAGCATAAACTTCAATTCTGACGCGTGCCTTAAAAATGACAGCACAGATCAATCATCAAGGGAAGAGGCAATTGCTTGAAGAAAAAAGAAAAGAAAAAAAGCGATCTCATCAGACTTTGCCCAAAAGCTACATGAAGGTGATGGTGACCTGCACCAATGAAAGAGAAGGCAAGGCGCTCCTACACTCCAGAAGCAAGAGAAGGCAAGGTGCTCCTACACCCCAGAAGCAAGAGAAACTAAGCACATGAAAACTACAGATATAGGCTCTTACCTGCACCAACTGCTCATCTCGTACGTTCCGAGAGTGTCCACAGTAAACCATCAAGGTGCATGTATTAAAAAGCAAAGTGGGGGTAGCATCACAGCCCGCCATTGAGGTGCACATGCCATTAGTGATAGCCGAGATGCTCTGCTGTACAAGTACATTATCCATATTAAAGCTCTTTTTTTCTCTTTTCGTACAGGACCACATTGAGTGATATTATGTAGAGTAGTCCATACGAAATCAACAACAGCCTCAAGACTACCATCGTAAGGATATGCCCGGTGTCCACCAGGCAGCCATGTGTTTACAGGCGAGTGGTATAAACACGCCTGCTCTTGTCGATGCGATTGAAGAGCGAGTTTCCACGCATGTTCCTGCCGCTGGAGTAGAGAGCCGTCAGGCATTTGTACCACCGGCCATTGCAATCAACCGGCACTGCCGAGGCAGCGGCCATCCTGCTACCGTCCACGATCATCAGTGTGGATGTCAGCTGGAACGGGTAGGTCGTGATTCTGACCAGGTAATTGACTAGCGTACGACCGTACAGCTCCAACTCCTCATGGTCGTCAACATGACCACCAGATTCGGCTATCTTCAGGATGGTACGGAACAGGGCTTCGTAAGCCACCATGCCCAGCAACTCTCCAATTACGCGTGGAACTATACCGGAGAAAAAGCCACCCACACCTTCGTCCTCGTAGATGGAGCGCACTGCTCCCATGAAGCTTGAGTAGGCGGATTCTCGACCTACAAAGTAGACAACCATGCGAATGTTGATGACGTGAAGGGGGTGACCAAGGACCATGACTACTGTGCGGATGGCCGCACTCCGAGCAACATCCTTGACCACGTCTACTGTGAATTCAGACGTGGATGCATTCGAATCTTTCTTTACGGTTGGTATTAGATCGTTCAAATACCGTGATGAGATTTGCTGCAAACCACCATTAACCACATAAGGCACCAGCCCTCTGTACAATCCCGCGTAGCCATCAGTACGACGAATATGTCCACTGTATGTGAGGCAGTTGGGCAAAAAGTAGGCGTTGCTTCCAAAACCAAACCACGTTTTCCCTACAGTCGATGGAAGAGGCTCGTGGCCCACCTGCACAAGAGTTCTCACAACATGGAACGGATACGCAACCGTGCTCAGGCACGTCTGAAATGCTACTTGCTGGATTGGGCCGCTCTCTTCCTTTTTCGCTTTGTCCTTCACCATCGTGAATCTTGGTGGGTAGGAAATGTATAACTTAGGATCTGTGTGCACTGTCACAGACTCAGTCCACTCTAGGGAAATTATCACCAAACTCAGAACCTCCAGTACACTTCGTCAAGCTGAGCTAGCTGGAAGAAAACAGGAGAGAATATCTATCTCATCTGCTGCTGCTGAGTTTTGAGGGGAAATATTTTGTTCAAATAATTTGAGCGTCCCTTTCAAAAGATTGCGTCATGCGATTTCCGGGCTGCGCGGCGCGTAGTGCGCGCAGTGCGGCCCTGCGCCACGCGCCAGCGGCGCCACGTCGTATCATGACGTGATGGGCAAGCAAGATGACGTGCCATAGATCTACGTTATAACATTATAACGTTAACGTTACAGCACAGCTAGCTGTTACATGTGACGTACATGTACACGTACACATGCGTATTCCGGACGGTGCATACCATACAACTTTACTTACAAGCAGGGAGTAGTACAATACTGTACTACTCCCTGCTTACAAGCAAGAGTAGATCCACTTATGAAGTTTATTATGTACTCTTGATACAAGACAGGGCCCAGGGGAGTAGATATAATAATTATGGTATTGTACTGCTCCCTGATACAAGACATATCGACAGGCTGACGCGCCATCGATCGCATCCTGCAGCTCAGAGAGTTCCGAGTCGTACCCAATACAAATTCAAACCAGGTTTGGGTATGACTCCCTGATGCAGCTCAGGCCTCTTATACAGTACATGTACCGTACTAGTATTTGTGCTTGTAAGGTAATTAGTTGATATCAAGACAAGAGTAGATCTACTACCAAGAGTCCATAATCCCCCATCAATGATCATGCCCTCTTGCGGATGATGGTCCATGCCAAAGGTCCGGACTACAGCCCAAGGCACACACCGGCTTGCCGCAAAGCAGGTGCTATACTTTGCAGTGTACCGCACTCTGGTACTCAGCCTGCAGTTCTACGGTATTTCGAGTTGCAACATCTTGGCTCGCAAAGAAGCGCAGCTTCTATTCAACTAATTGTGTGTCTGTGACACAGTGCGCTTTGAAAAATCGGCTACTATACGGGTCACGCTTTTATACGCGACATTACGGTACATGCACAGCAGCCGTGCAAATGCAGTTGAGCCAACGTGTACATACCAGCATAACACTGTAGTTGGAGAAATCCTAGCCTGTTTCGCTCCTCGGTGGCTGGCAGTACTAGTACTGTGCTCTTACTGGTTTCGGACGCAAGGATTTCAAGCACCGGCACATGAACAGGACATGCCCGGCACATGAACATATACATGCATGCACCAGTATGAGTGGGTGTACTTCAAGCACAGCCGGTGAATCGGCGCAGAACTGTAGTTCGGAACTGACACATATCGGCCGGATTCCTCTCCACTGACTGCCGAGCCACG
This sequence comes from Sycon ciliatum, assembly GCF_964019385.1. Lineage (NCBI taxonomy): Eukaryota > Metazoa > Porifera > Calcarea > Leucosolenida > Sycettidae > Sycon > Sycon ciliatum. The sequence continues at coordinate 24,665,291 of NC_088646.1, forward strand.
TGTACCATACCACACAGAAAAGAGTCTGAGTCAATACCGAACGTGTAGCAGTGTCATTGCTATGAGATCCGTGTCACAGTACCCACTAGTCGTGATGAAGAACAACACAACAGATGCACGTCTACATGTAGATTATTGTAAGCAGTAGCATCAAGGCGCACTGCGCTGCATGGAAAAACTGTATGTGGAATGCGTACTGGCTGGAATGCTAGGCGTTAACGGTTATGTACCTGCATCTTGGACAGGCTTGAAATCATTGCTGAAACGTGACTTAACTCACTGCATGACATGTACACGCAGTAAGGTTCATATCAACAACATTACTACTATACTAGTAACAAGTACCCTAGAGCAGGCCAGCAAGTAGAGAATACACACCAGAGTAGCGTGGAAGAGGAGATGACATCACACTGCCTATGTACGTGCTGTCGTGTTTACAATGCACCGCACGCGAGTAGCACCCCACACACCAGGTCAATGATAGACAACAGAAACGGGATGCAATGCTCACTCTGGTTGACTCAGCTGTAGCATCAGGACTGCTTGGGCTTGACGCGAGACTTTGCGGCCGACCGCTTCTCAATGTTCTGCATTCGCTTCTCCTTCTTCATTTGCTTCACCTGCTGCGATTTCTTGTTTTGCTTCTTTTGTTTCGGCTTTCCACTACCTGCCGGACGTTGGAAGTTTTTGGCTTTCTTGTCTCCCTTCTTGGCATACTCACCGGCAAAGCTGCGCCGGGATTTGTCCTCGGGCTTGGCTTGTGTGCTGGTGAAGTTCTTTCTCGCCTTGAACACTCGAATTTGCCTGCCTTGGAACTCGGACTGGTGGCATTTGAGTGCAAGAAGGACACTGCTGGATTCCACAAATCTCACATAGCCAAAGCCTTTGCCCACGCCATTTGAGTCACGGATCAGACGGACGCTGACCACAGGAGCACAGTTCTCCTCGAAAAATGCTCGCACACTTTCTTCGTCTGCCTTTGGCGGCAAATGGCCAACAAACACACTGGACTTGTAGTCATGGCCAGAGCCGGAAGCAACGTCCACCCTGATGTGACGGCCTTCAATCACTCTGTTCTGGAGAGCCAGCGCCTTCTGCACGCCATCTTCCTCGCAGAAGACAACATAGCCATTTTTAACATTTCGCTCCGTGTCGTACTCTCGCTTCATTACAGCCACCTTGCGCGACTTTTCCGCACTGGAAATGGCAACAGAACGGAATCGGACTGACGAGATGAGGCCATACTCGCTGCAGAGACGCGATAGTTGTTTCTGGGAATACGTCACTGGTAAATTACTGATGAATAAAGTCCGCTGGTCACGTTCGGGATCAGAAGCCCTTTCCTTCTTCTTTCTGTTTCGCGCCCCAGGCTTTTTTCCAAGAGCACCTGATGCTGCTGCATCACCTGATACAGCATGACGATCGCTGGCAGAAACACTTCCAGTTCCCTTGGCAGCTTCGTCAGATACTGGAGGTGGCAATGGAGCCGAGGTCGACACTACCAAGCGGCCAGAAGGTCGTGATACGCCCTCGAACAACCCAGCGAAGGGGAGAACGCTGCTGGAAAGGTGTTTAGCCTTGCCGATTTTCTTTCCAATATCGCCTGGTTGATATTCAATATCTTTGGATTCTGCCTTCTTTGCGCTCATGATTGCAGCACCAGTAAATGGGATAGTAAAAGAGGTAATACTTATTATCTCCTCCTTCCAAACAGCAACATTAGTTATTTACATCAGTAGAACTGCCTCCATACAGCCAGAGTGCATGTGCGGGTATTTGTAAATACTTTCACGATGCAACATACAAACAGGAAACAAACAAAAAGCACCAACAGCTACATTTTTGTAGAACAGCGTGCATATGCAGCCATAATTATATGCATGCAAAAAGCTAAAGAAAAATTATTTCTGGCAAATCTATCTCGCGATCTCGTTCAGTTTGACGCCATATCCGAAACTATGGAAACGAAGACACTTGGCCGGCGATCGCGCGACGCAACGCCCCAGGAAAAACTTACTTCAAAAGCGCCAGGAGACGAAAAATATATTCCATAAATTTTCGGAGTGAGATCGATACCAGCATACAATGTAGTCGGACTCGGAGACCCGGACGATAAATGTTGGCCATGGACCATGGTGCTGGAAAGTAATGCTCAGTAGTTTGGAATAGTACTGAGATAGCGTGAGAATGGCTTCAGCAAATCCCAGCGAGACGAATCTGCACGCATCACCTTCTCATGCTGGATCAGCTAATGCGGACCAGTCTCGCTCGAAATGGGTTTGCCTGGCGCTGGCGTGGTTGTCCTATGCTGGCATCACTGCGCTGCGCAAGCCGCTAGGAGTGGTATGTACCATTTAAGCGTTGTCTTTGAATTGCTTTTGGAGCTGCACACACACACCACGCTGCGCACACCACTGCTGGACACTTGTAGTACTGGTGGAGCATACAGTCCAAATCAGCAATGTTTCATGTATTTTCCAGAACGCATAATACTTATTATAGTTTATTGCACACTCATGCCATGAATGGGGGCTGAAGTGTATCCGATATCCAGGGCTCCAGCTGAACCAGTGCAGTACGTGTGCGGTGTATAACGGCCCATCCACAATACGGCACTTTCTGCGACGCGACATGTGACTTCCGACACCTGCGACACACGATTCACTATCGTTTTGGTTTTGTGACATCTCTATGTAGTGTTCACATGTGCACCCAGAGTAGACAACTTTACTCTATTTTTGCACGTCGCACACCGCGAAAGTTGAACTTTGGTCAACTCCTGCGACAGTGGCCTTGCGACTCCTAGCGACAGGATGCGACAGGCATTTCCTTGTCGCAAGTGTCGCACGTCACATTGCAGAAAGTGATATCGTGAATGGGCCTTCATGCACCGAAGAATGTGCTGCCGAGTCTGGGAACAGCCAGGCTGCAAACTTAGTGCAACATCTGGGATAGGTAGTCACGAGTCGTCAATTGACGATAGTACATATCACGCCTGAAAGCCAACGTGCACACGGGGGTATCGTAGCAGCCAGGCGTGCTGGCCTGGGATTCCTTGAGCGCAGTATCAGTAGTATTACTGCATAGGCATGTACATGTAGCTGTGTTGAAAGGAATGAAAGCTTAGTATGGGCAGTGACTGCCAGTGATGGATATCCCAATATGATCCGCAAGCAAAATTCCTGATACAGTGGAACCACTTACAGAAATGCAGAACAGCACACGAAGCACAGAAGCCATATAATTTCGACTAGGCCTTTCGTAGCATTACTTTTCAAGTCGAATACAATGGTGGTTAACAAGGTAGCAAGCAAGTCCTTATAACCAGCACTTTGGCGGTCAGAGCATTGACAAAAATAGCACTTGAAAAATTGCGCTAGTGGCGCCAACTACATATTTGGCGGTCGGAGCATAGACCAAATAGCACTTTAAAAGATAGCTCTAGTGGCGCCAGCTACACATTGAGACAATGAATATTACCAGTATGAGACGACAGTGGGGACCACGGTACTACAGTGTCAAAACAGTGACAACTTTCGCACATGCAATGCCTAAGGCCACACGTTTTTATTTCTATGTTTCTCATCACCCGCGCGCGCATACGATTCAGGAGTCTGGAAGAAAAAAAACTGTGCTGCACTTTGGGGACCATGTACCAGCACATGTACACGTGCACCCTGGCCTGGCCTGCGCGACGCATGATGCGAGGTTGGCAGTTTTTGTTGCGCAATCTAGCTGCACATGCACAGAAGCTCCTAGCACTTACATGTAGGTCTACTACAGGTCTGCTCTCGATATAACAACTCTCACTTGTACATAAACCTCGCTAGTAACGCACGGTACGGCGCGGTCCCCGACGTGCGCACTCTCGATACAACGTAAATTCACGTGCACGGTACGATCAAGCGGTAGCTATAGCTAGGCAGTTTAGGCCAGTTTAGTCCTACATAACGTAAGCCCTCGGCATAACGCACCCTATATGCCGCGGTCCCCGACGTGCGCACTCTCGACACAACGTAGATTCACGTGCGCGGTACAGTCAAGCTGTAGCCGTAGCTAGCCAGTTTGGTCCTATTGTGCATACATGTATATTCTGCGGCATTGATGGTATCTGATGTCGATGGTGGTACAGTGTATATGTTTGCACGGTTAAACCCGCCCTGTAATACCCTTCATTTTGAAGTACATCTTGTATTTTACACTCGGTTTTCTACATAACGTAACTCTCGATATACTGTAAAGCCATTATTCTAACGAGGCGCATATATAACGATTTCCCGAAATTGACTGGTTTACGTGTACCGAAGGTAACGATTCTCACTCATTCTCAACGCTCAATAGGACCCTATATGTGTCGATTTCTGTATAACGATTTCTATTTTAACGACAGATTTCTCCTCGTTAACTCGTTAGAGTTAGCACTTCGTTGTATATATGGCTTTTACAGTAACATAATTTTTGCGTGGTCCCAGAGATTACGTTATATGGAGAGTAGACATGTAGTATAGTTGCTAATTGATGTTACTTTACACGGTGTAATGGTTGATTTTAGTAGGACGAAAGCTCTAGTAAACTTTTTTCGGTCATTTTTTATTTTTCCACCTCTCGCATACGATTTAGATTTCGGTGAAGAGAAACATAGAAATAACAGGGTGTGGCCTAATATGAAATTGGGGTTAGCACTAACGAACGTCAGACCGGAATGAGAGAGAGAGAGAGGTCAATGACGTCCGTCATATGTTTGCAATCGTCATTTTAGTCCAAATTTGTCAGGTCCTCTCTCTCTTCTCTCTCTCACTCTCTCTCTCTCTCTCTCTCTCTCTCTCCCTTCCTCCTTCTCTCTGTCTCTGTGTGTGTGTCTCTCTCTGTCTCTCTCTCTGTCTCTGTCTCTGTTTTCTCTCTCTCTGTCTCTCTCTCTCTCTCTCTCTCTCTCTCTCTCTCTCTCTCTCTCTCTCTCTCTCTCTCTCTCTCTCTCTCTCTCTCTCTCTCTCTCTCTCTCTCTCTCTCTCTCTCTCTCTGTCTCTCTCTCTCTCTCTCTCTCTCTCTCTCTCTCTCTCTCTCTCTCTCTCTCTCTCTCTCTCTCTCTCTCTCTCTCTCTCTCTCTGTCTCTCTGTCTCTCTCATTCTCACTCTGTCACACACACACACACACACACACACGCACGCACGCACGCACCCACCCACACACACACACACACACACACACACACACACACACACACACACACACAGATGGTGCAACTCCAGTGTAATGGGTCTGCGATGGCAGAACTTCATATTTTATTGATAACGTCACAAGCCCCTACACCTTATTTGCACACTGCACCATAGCTACAGGGTTCTTGTTGTACACAACCCTGCTTTAAGTACATCTCTCTGGTTGTCACTCTCAGTCTCACTGTTTGCCAGCGGCACCTATTGAACCATGTCACGTGATGTAAAACTCTGCCGTCGCAGCACTTGATAGAGAATGTACAGGCAGTTACACACTCTTGACGGTTATATACCCTTTTGGTTCCAGTCATAGCCGCTATCGAAATGCAACGAATTCATGCAAAAAGCTTGGCTGAAGTTTGTGTTATATCTGTTCGCTTACAGGGTTCGACTCTGTGAATGGGCAAATTGGGTACGGTACAAGGTGTGAACTTGCTTGGGGAGTATAATTATGCAACAATCAGCCACCAGCCACTGACTATGACGGCGGCTAGTACTGCAGCTTGCAGCCTATGGGCGTTTGTATCACTTTGCATGGTTGGCAGGACATGGGTTGCCATTGGTGAGCAAGGGCTAGTACCGAGCGTACATTACCCCCAAGAGTGTGCAACTCCACTATGGGTGCTGGTGCAGAAGAAAACTTGATGAAGGGAACCGCTTCGCCTACTTTGTCAATGTCCAACTGTCCTTCTGGCAGCACACCAGCCTGCCCTACCTGCACGACCAGTACATGTCTCTGTGCAACTTTTCAATAAGGCAATCGATATCAATTGGTCTGACTTAGCTGTGTGTTGGTGTGCTTTCCGATTCACTAATTCAGGGGAAGAAGCCTCTGTCCAAAGATCTCCATCTCGGGCGAACTGAGCTGGGCTTTCTGGACATGGCGTTTCTGATGCCGTATGCCATTGTTCAGGTACATGACTCTACTTCTAACTGTTGTAACTTGCTATTCAGTGCTTTCCTGCCTACTGAGACCTGGACGGATGTTCCTGGACAGCACCGGTTTCAAGTGTACAACCCAGCGCCTGCAGTGCACGGCTGCTCACTCATGCATTTTGAAAATTCCGAATATGTGTCAATGTACATGTGTGCCTGTGCTTGCTTGCCGCGCGGCTGCTTGTTGTCGTGTCGGTCTCAGAGTACAGTTTGGCCCGTCTGTTGCTTTGGTATATCCCCACTGTAGGTGACGGTTGGCAGCCAGGCGGATAAAGTAGCGGCGCACGTTGTGCTGTTCTTCGTTCTCTTCACCTCATCAACGTCTATGCTCTCCTTCGGCATGTGGAACAGCCTCTTGCCACTTGTTGTCCTTCTTTTCATCGCAGGTTCTGCACAGGTGAGGGGCAGTGTATAAATACCAAAAGCAATGAAACATTTCCACGGTTGCGTTCTTTCCCTGCACATCCAAACAGTTGACGCATGACAGCTCTCACGACTTGACGGTGGCATGCAGTGAATAGTTGTAGAATATCTTGCAGAGTGCATACTTAGAAGAGCTGTGATGGAATATTTAAAAAGCAGCTTAGCTTTGCCAGTGTCTTAAATCAGGAAGCATCAGCTGAAACTTTTAATAGTGTATTTCAAAATCATGAATGCATGGGCCTGCTCAAGAGTTTCATACGCACTTCTACAGCGTAGTGTGCGCTCGAACCGGGACGATTGTGCTCCTGAACTTGGAAAGAACTTGGTCAGTACAACATTATTTGCACTCTGCATAACACAGGCATCTAAAAATCCCCAAACACAATGGCTTATCAACTTGCACCCGCAGCTGTCTTTCAGAACCTTTCAGATATATCCTCTCGCTAACTGTTATAGATAAATTGTTATAGCTTCTTGATTTGCTGCACTGTCTGTTGCACCCTGCTTCACCCAGGCTTTTGGGTGGCCGGCATGTGTGAAGCTGGTCTCTGGCTGGTTCCCCAGCCGCAGCTCCAGCAATGTGTTCGGTGTGTTTGGAACGTGTATGTCTGTCGGCGGAATTGGAGGCACCATGCTTGCGGTATGTGCTGGGCTATGTTATTCAGTGCATGGGGCTTTCACTTTGACTGTAGCAGGCTAGGCTTGCATGCTCTCTCTCTCTCTGTGCACCTTTATGCACGTAAATCAGTCACTTTGCATTTGTATTTGTTGCAACATCCCGAAGCAAAGCAAGAACACAAGCCAGAGTGTGAAGAAAGTGGGTGTTGGCCAGCCATGGCGCTGAGAAGAGAAAGCCGATATTGATACTGGCGTGGAGCTAAGCAGGGGTTGCTAGAATGAAGAAAAAATAGTTAAAAATATCGAATATTTGAACTGAGGTGTACCGTACAGACAAAAATATGCATTTGAGTAATCCACAGGGCACCTGAGGCGAATGGTGGTGCAGCAAATAGTGTGGTGACCGCGGCATGTCCAACGCCCCTGCCATGTACACGTATACTGTTGCTTCTAGGAACCCTACCTATTAGCTAGTAGTAGGTGACAGCCTGCAGAAACTTATCTGAAGAGCTAAGTATAATGTAGTCCACTGTATCCTTGTGGACCTCTGGATGGTCGTTGTGCTTTGAGACGCATGATCCATGGGAATGCTCAATCCTCTGAGTCTCTTCCTCTCTCACTTTCGCTGTGATCTGGATGACTGTGTGTTTTTAGGTGTGGTTGCTGGCCCACTGGTCTTGGCGCTACTCCTTTCTACCACAATCCATCTTTGTGGTACGGTGAGGTATCCAACTACTGTTGTGTCGCGTATAAAAACATGACCCATATAGAAGCATGACCCGTGTAAAAGCATGACCCATATAGAAGCATGACTTGAATAGAAGCCGATTTTTCGAAGCGCGCCGTGACACAGAAGCACAATTTGAATAGAAGCAACCGTGCAAGTACATGTACTTGAACGTTACATGTGTGACAATATGCACTGTACAGTGTAGACTGAAGATGATGACATAGAAGCATGTTTTGAATAGAAGCGTATCTTGAATGGAAGCATAGTTTGAACCCCGGCTTATACGGCCGTAAGCACCTGCTTTTTATACGCGACATTACGGTATAGTTGTCAATGCACTGCGCAATCTTTTTTAAACCTCCAGTTGTGTACAAGAAACTGTCAGGACACTAAAATAGTAAAATGTATGGAAGATTTCTTTGCGATTTCGGGACAGTGTACTTGTGTGATCGTGCATCCATCTACGTGCGTAGAGTTGATAAGGTGCCTTTCTAATTGACTGTTTTCTGTGTTTCCTTACTCTTTGAGCAGCTGGTGCTCTCGTTTGTGGTGCTGCTTTTCCTGCCCGTTGCACCATCAAACCTGGACCCTTTGTCCCAAAGTAAGTACTCACTTTGTCATGAAATGCAAAAGGTCTCTACTGTCTCGTGTTGCTGTCGTCGTTGCTCTCCCATTACATATGGTGCATTGGTGTGTGCAGTTGATTTCCAACTGAGAGGCTGCGGGTTCCATTCCCGACGATTATAGTCACACAAGTCTTTCTCCTCTTTCTCAGTTCCTAGCTCTTCTTCCATTCTCCTGGGTGGTTACCAACAACCGTGTATGCCGGAGTATGTGGTGTGATGTGTGTGCGAGGAAAAAAAAGGGAAAACGACCAAAAAGAAGAGACTCACTGGCCAGAAAAAAACAGTTCAAATAGCTGTGTTGTGTAGACTACAAGTGTAGGCTGACTCGTGACGGTCAATTCTTCAGCCTTGCAAGCTGTTGAATGGTGCAATCCCAGCACAAGTTGCTACGGCTCCTTCTGTAGCATCGCCATCACCGCCTCCGACGATGGGCATCAAAAGGTCAAAAAGGTCTCCACGTCACATTACGCATGTTTTTTTTTTACTATCCAGCTGAGGGTTGTGGTAAGCATGTGCTCACTTTGCATTGATCCCAGGCACTCTGTGTTGTTGTTTTGCTACACTTAGGTGCACCATTGTCACCATCGGCCTCTACACCAAAGTCCGTGAACACTCTTCAGTTGCTTAGCATCGAGTAAGGCGCCGGAAGGGTCCTGCTGCTGGTGTTGGTACATGGTAAATGTATAGGTTACAGCTGCGCTGCTGTCCCGTGGATGCTCCAGGTCTAGTGAGGGACAAGCAGCATGCACCTTGCTTACACTTGTTTCCATAGTATCCTAAACTTCAACTGCAGTTCTGTTATTTTCAAAGAACATTTTTGGGAAAGTTTTCATACCAGTGGCCATTACTAATGATATACTGATTGCGCCGGTTAGCTAGTTACTGTAGATAATGACTCCTTATGGAACTTGTTTTGTTCTTCCCTTCCCTCCTCCCTCCCTCACACACACACACACACACACACACACACACACACACACACACACACACACACACACACACACACACACACACACACACACACACACACCTTTGGACCTTTGGAAAGCCCATCGCCAAAGGCGATGATAGCTATTAGGCGAGCCAGTAGTTCTTGTGTCGGGTTAAATCCACACACACACACACACACACACACACACACACACACACACACACACACACACACACACACACACACACACACACACACACACACACACACACACACACACACACACACACACACACACACACACACACACACACACACACACACACACACACACACACACACACACACACACACACACACACACACACACACACACACACACACACACACACACACACACACACACACACACACACACACACACACACACACACACATTTCCAAGATCAGCCCTGCAAACCTTATACGGCAATGGATGTGACGGATTCCTAGTGTGTTTGTATAGAGTTGCTGCTATTCATTCAGTGGCTGAGGTGGCAGGTGCTGTAGATGTACAGTACTTGAGTCGAAGGCACTGTCTGAAGAATAAAGAATATAAATACAGTGGTCCCTCTATAATCCGGCACCATTTGTGCCACGAAAATCTGCTGGATTAGGGAGGGTGCTGGATTAAGAAATCTGATTTACTGCTGCAATGTGCATGAAGAGGACATTTGGCTACTGAAAATTGTGCTGGTTTATCGAGGGTGCTGGATTATAAAGTGCCGGATTAGAGAGGGACGACTGTATAATTGTAGAGCCATGATTCTTGGTAATCCCGGGGAGGTTGTACTTGTACATCGCCTTGCAGTACGGTGCTCCTAATGAATATCCCACCAGTGCCGAGATGTATTTTGTTATTTGTGGGGCCCACTGACGTACATGTACACATTCCTATTCCTACCTCTGTGTACTTGTCGTTCACCTACAGATGCGTGAAAGAGCTGTGCCTGGCTAACTTCCTCATTAAACTAGTCCGCTATGCCTTCTTCATGTGGCTGCCGCTCTATCTGTCGGAGCAGGTTAGCTACTACTGTGTGGGAAAAGCTTATCGTGAAAGCAAAACATTTCGTTGGAAAGCAATTTGGGATACTATGTTTGGAATTGTAGTTCGTTCGGATGTGAAACGAGAAGTGGGACATCTTTCCTACTACAGTACAGTAGTGTACGCTTCTCATTGGCTGAATACTGTACAGGCAGAAAATTTCGTCGGTCAATAATTTCGCCCAACTCCAAAGAAAGGGAGTTCATCCGGTTGTACATTTCGTCCATGATCATAAGAGTGTATTGAATAGCTGGACAAATCGACATTAGTCCGGCATTTAATTTAGTCCAAAACCTCCTTGGACGAAAAAGACGAAATTAAACTCCAGGCGAATATTTCTGCTTGTACAGTATTTGAAATAAACGAGAAGCATTGTTCTTTCAAATGACGAACATCTGCGCTGCGTGTATTTTTGTGTTTTCTATTTATTGATTTTTGAATATTATGCTAGTGTCATGGTAATGACATGGAAGGTCGCGCTAAAAAGCGCTTGCGCAGTTTGAATCGGTCTCTTTTTTTGTCTTTGCATTGTGCATGCCGGTTTGGTTGCCAGCTAGACATTTAGCGTGCCCATGGTAACTGGCAAATTTAACAACATCAAACTCCGGACGAATAGGCTGTGCTGTGCGTGAACATCATCATTCCGCATGTATTTGACCTGAGGCCATGTGCTTGGGCAGTGTCTAAGGCCTGCATGCATGCAGCACCGTGCTGATTTCCGCCGGGCCACCATTCTTACAGTAGTGAAAATAGCCAGTCACCTGCGACGTAGGCAGCACTAGACTGTGAGTAAAGTTAAAAAAGTAAAGTTTGCACGTCCGCGTTACCACCGGCTATACAATTGCGTTGAGAAACACAACCAGCTTAGGAAGTTTCGCATGTGCCAGGCCACCACCATGCCTGTGATACCAGGGTGGCAGATGCAGCCTAACGGCGAGGGTGAGGTGGTAAGTCTCACAACCAATGCCCGACAAGGGGGCTAACCTCGTTAGCTGCATCCATGTTACCCTCACTCCGAGTAGTGAGTACCCAGTTGACCGTGGGTGTCGGCGCAGTTCACTGCATGTAAAGTGGTTCACGCATGCATCACCGCATTTGCTAGCACAGTACACGCAGACTGTGAGTGCAGTATGGTAATTGGCTAATAGGTATTCATACAGTCATTGGTGCCTCGTGTGCTTGTTGACCCTCGATCTGCTTTGATTGCTTGTTGCAGCTACACTTCACTGACTCCCATGCTGGACTGATGTCGACAACATTTGAGATTGGCGGTTTCATCGGTACTCTCTTCTCTGGGACAATTATTGAAAAGTGAGCTTGCCCGCTTAAGTTCACACTGTGCAGCATTATCATAGAAGCAGAATTTTGGATATCCTGCATAAATATAACACCCTGGCAGTCACTTTAGAATGCAAACTGATCTAGCCAGTAACTAGTATACGGCATGTTGAGCTTACTCCATGCTGAGTTATGGGCTTATGGCCATGTTGTTGTTGTTGTTGGAGCACTTTAGCACAGTCATGCAGCATATGTCTGCCTTTGCACAGCAGTGCTGCTCAGCACACTAATTCTATTGCATTTACAAAAACATTTAATTATATGTATAGTGTATACCCACCATGATGTGTGCTATGAGGTAGCGTTGACTGTCCAGGGGAGCTTCCATCGCCTCAGTATCTATCCGCTCGGGAGAGTGGCACCCGTGCTACTTGAACATGCCCTGCTCCACCAAGCCTGGTAACAGGATGCTGTGTACTGTAGACTACCGGTCTATCTGGCTCTGTGCTGTGCCACTTTCCCTGCTGGTTTACACTGGGGACGGGGGGATTAGAAAGTGGTGACTTATTGGTAATTCACGGTACAGTGAGTACACATGTGCATTATTCTGCTTGGTGTCATTGTCTACAGGCTCTACGGTGGTCGGCAGCTCTCCACAATGACTGGCCTCCTGTTGGTTGGTTGCGTGAGCATTGGTGCATTCATCGCAACCGCCAAGCAGGGCATGGTCATGAACTGTGCCATGCTGTCACTGGCGGGAGCAGCCAATGTGGCCACAGATCCCATCATCTCCGCTATGGTACCAATGTCGATTGCGGAGCTCGAAGGAACCAACATCAAAGCTGGCCTGGCGAGTGTCATTAATGGTAAGGTCCTGCATGGATTCTGATCGCTATCATGCTCTACTAAGGCCTGAACTGTTCTCTAGAGGGCGTTCGGAGCAATTTTTGATTGATCCGGCTTGGTCCGAAAGGCATAGTAGATCGGGGTCCGGGGGAGCTGCCCCTGGGAAGAGGTTTGGAAAAATCATCCCAAATCGTGCCACTTGAGGACATTTCCCACCCTGGCATACATGATAGGTATTTGTTTCAATCTGTACCTGAACCCTGATTCATCATCATCATTCTCACAGCATATCCATTGCATATGCGTATCCAGCCATGATGATTATTTGTTTACTTTAATACTTAGTATTCTAACGAGCTGCAAATATAACGATTTCCTAAAATTGACCAGTTTACGTGTTCCAACGGTAACGATTCTCACTCATTCTCAACGCTCACTAGCAACAGTATAAGTATCTATTTCTGTATAACGTTTTCTATTTTAACGACAGATTTCTCCTCGTCAACTCGTTAGAGTTAGCATTTCGTGTAAGGCTTTTACAGTATGTTGAATGCCACTGTAGTTAACGTGTATACCCTGACAGTCTTCAGTACGCAGTGCCGTACTTTCGTCACCTGGTACCGTTCTTGGACACGCTTGACATAATTTGTTGTTTGTGTTGTCTTTAGGCATGGGAAGTGTTGGCGTGATACTGGAGGGTCCACTGATCGGCAAGATTGCAGACCTCTACGGCTGGTCGGTGTGCCTGTATGTCCTGGTGAGCCTGCAAATACTCTCACTGGTGTTGGTGCGCTTGGCAGCCTCTCACCAGCGCAACAAGCCTCTCAGCTAGTTAATGATCTAGTAGCCACCGCAAGTGGCGTCACCGACACGTCCATCCGAGGACGGTTTCCACCAGCAACATGATAAGTTCTGGTTGGGTTTCAGCATTGCACAACATTCGAAACCCACCGACTCGGACAGCATACTCCCATAGTAAACCCACACGAACGTACTTGAGAGCCGCTTTTTATACTCCGCCTCTCCTACTGGGAGAGATGCCACATGCCCTTCTTGAATTTTGAAACATACCCAATCCTAACCCCTAACCCAATCCCTGGTGAGTCTACCAGTATACTTGTATGCCCTTCCAGTGAAAGGGACATTCAGTCCAATCTTTGTTTGTTTTTGTTTTTCAAGATACTGACCATAGGAGTCAGTCGTCTTATTTGCCACATGTACTCTTTAAAATAGTCTGTGATCTGGGGATAGGTTCCGATCACAATGAGCCGCCATATTTGAGCTCAACTGTTTCTGTTCAGTTTTCCAGACATTTTTTAGGAGGGATTCTTGCATATATTTTTTAAGCTTACCGTGATCAATTGCAATCAAGATTGATGTTGAAGGGTTTGATGTGTCACCCGTTGCTGTTACTGCCATAGCAGCCACAGCAGTGTCAACTACTAACGTTACAGCTGTGCCACATCAGAACTTGTTTAGGGACAATCTGAGCCCTGGCTTGCCGAGCGAGATCATCTAGACTACGCAAGATGAGATTATCTACATACGGCGTGATGCCTTCTCCGAGTGTGTGTGGCATACTACCTACACAAGGCTGCAATTGATGTGTAGACCCCCAACCAGGTTGTGACTAGTAGTTGGCAATTGAGTATTGTACTACTCAGTAGCCCAGTACATGAATCATGCTGCAAGCCGGAGGCTGCGCCACACGACTGCCCGGATCTGCGGAAATGGGGTCTTTCAACTCTGCTTTGGAAAGGCTTCCTTTGCCGATCTGATGACCTGCGCGGGCTGGGAGCATGGTGCTGTAGCACGACTACCGGCCCCACGGCCGATCACTGTCCTGCTCCACTGACACTGTCCAGTTGTGGAGTCAGGATTCGGGTAGTTATGCGTGGCAAACTGGTCACACAGTTGCACAAAGTACGACCTGGATTTTGGCTTGGTATTGGCCTAATCTCGGCCCTGGCAAGGCTCCCGGTTTGTATGATCTAAGCCTTGATGCATGTGAGTGGAAGTTTGTATGATCTAAGCCTTGATGCATGTGAGTGGAAGCACATGTATAGCGATTATAACCGGTGACCCCCACGCATAGTCTGCCAGAGCTGATAATTATTATGACCCACAGGCGCTATGGCCCGGTGTTCCGTCTCACTGCTAACTGAGTCGGATCAGACCAAGACGGTACATAGCCTCATGTGCTCTTGTCGGCAATATAAGTATCATGAGTGCGTGCATCATGCCCATTAGATACAGACTCTTCAGGGGGATTGTCCTAGTAAAATAATAAAATTAATACAACTCTTGCAGTTCCCTTCTGGAGCGGACACGATAAATTACTAGTACTTTTATTATTAAACTTACTCACTTGCGGTCCTGGCCATTGGCATTGTACAAAGCAGGGGAGAAAACGTTTTTACTGCTCCCTGGACTGGTTACGGTGTGGTGCATGCATGTATTGTTAGACGAGACGGAGTACATGAGTAGTCCGAGTACATCTACGAGTACCGATTCGCTAGTATCGAACCCTCGCCGATCAGCGGTTTGGGCAAACTACACGCCAGGGCACGAGGACTCGAGGAGTTCGGTGACTACGTCATCATTGACGTGGCGTCGATATTTCGCATATTTTTCAACATCAGTTTTTCGTTTTTCCAAAACGTAGAAACGCACTGAGATCCCAGCTTGACTCTTTTGGCCATTGTGTATGTTCTGTTGCCGAAACTGTAACCACTGACTCGTGGAGCACAGGCAGTATCACCCTGATGTCTTGAAAGGGAGTTGGCGAAATGGCTTCGAATAGCTTTTCAGATTTGACGGAACGCACTGACCTTCGGTCTCGTCAGACGGGTAGGTGAAACTAAACATTGCCAAACAATGGGTCACATAAGCTCACTCAGAACTGGACTCTCAACAATGCAATGTGTTCACAGAGGCCATCAAGCGGATGATAAATTTCAATGCTCCGTTAAAGTCAACGACTGCCGAAGAGCCTGCATGGAAGGTCGGTATATTTTTTCTTGTTAGAGTACACGAGTTTAGAATGGAGACAAAGTTGTCTGTGTGTATAATGATTGACTTGATGAATTATAGCAGACCTCACATAAACACTTAGTAGCACGATTTGAGGTTTTGCTATGTGTGTAGAGTACATCCACACCTGCTGCAGTGCTCATCAACGCTGAAGAATTTCAAGATATAGAATAGCTAGACCATGAGCGTGCACAAGCATCGTAAAGATTCCTTTACTGGTTATGCACTAGTACCTACCTACGCATGTGCATGTACGCATGTAACACACGTGCACACAAGCATGCACACCGCTGTGCAGTAATGCCGCAAAGTACCGCCACGGCGCCCCTCTGTCAAGAACGCTCCACCGTGATGTACAGCCAGGGAAAGGAAAATCACAGATGCTGTGTGTAACCAAGTCAAAGTCACTCATACAGTGGTGTGTCTCATTGGTTGCACTAAGAGGTTGCTGTTTTCTTGTCTGTACATGCACCCGTGCAGGTCCTTGTGTACGACAAGTATGGACAGGATATCATTTCGCCAGTGTTGTCCGTACCCGAGCTGCGTGACCGAGGAGTGACTCTGCACCTGTAAGCCAACCGTGCCGTGTGCTGATTCTCTGCGATCTTGCTCAGCTGTCTATGCATGCTGAGCGAGGTTGTTTGTTACTGGTAGTGGTGGTGGTGGTGATTTTGTCTATGTCGACCAATGGGGTGCATGCTTTCCTCGACGGCGGTTTTTGTGCCGCTATCAGCGCACATGCAGAAATGAGACCATATGGTCGGGTTGAATTTGATGTTATGACATGCAGTACTGTCACTTTCACGGAGCAATTGTTTGCCGTCACAGTCTGTGCAAGAACTAACCAATCTCCAAAAGTACTAGCACTAATTTTTCAACACCTTTTGCGATTGTCTGTCTTGTGTTGATTGCTTGTATCACTGCAGCCAGCTTCACAGCAAACGTGACCAAGTTGCGGATGTCCCTGCAGTTTATTTTGTGCTCCCCACTGCCGAGAACATCGCTCGTATTTGTCAGGTATGTCTGTATGCCTTTCAGTCACGTTGGCAGAGAGCTTTGTCAACTTGTATGTATTGTGCAATCTGTTGACCATCATCTTTTGTTGTGCTTTTGATACAGGATATTCGCAGTGAAATGTATGAGTCGTATTACTTCAATTTCGTCACGGCTGTCCCACGGCAGAGACTGGAGGAGATTGCCACAGCTGCCATCGAGTCCGATGCTGTTGCCTCAATTTCCAAGGTACTAGTAGATGCTCTTCGATGGTGAACCATTAATTGCATTGGCCCTCAAGATTGTGTTGTGTTATTGGGTAACGGCTATCCTGTAGTCTGTGGCCATACTAAGGGATCACACAAAGCACAGGCTTGGTTGTGTTCAGGTGCCTGGCTTAGCGTTGATACTACAAAATTGAAAAAATTGTAGTATCTTGATTTGAGACTTCGAGAGGGCTAATCAGTGCTTGCTGCTCATCTGACCAGAGTTTGGATGTCATTGAAAGTATATTGTTACTGTAGCTTTTTCTTCATGGCCCGTGGTACACTTTTCTTTGCATGGGAGTGAAGTTAGACTCATGCGGGTATTGTTTTACCTGTGCAGATCGTTGACCAGTATCAGAGCTTCTTGAGCTTGGAGGACGATATGTTTGTGGTGCGGCAGCACGACCTGGAGCCCCTGTCCTATTACGGTAGGTCGTCCACACAGACTCACAGTACGGTCTACCCAGTGTCGCTTGGTTTGTGCCAATGTTGGCCGGTGTGCGGTGCAAGCTGTTATTTGTAACTTTTGTACTTTAGCTGCGTGCGTCTATTCGGTGTTCCATCCTGGCTGCGGCAGGATAGTAACTTGTTGCATTATTGATATTGATGATACTATTGGCTGACTCATACAAAAGAGTCCACCATGTATTCACTTTGCTGTGTGTATGTGTGTTTTGTGTCCTCACTGTAAGGAATCAATCGCTCTGATGCGCAGGACACCGACATGCAGGTTATGCGTGACACCATTGTGGAGTCTCTATTCGCGCTCTTCGTTACGCTAGGTGAGCATGCAGGATGGAAGCAGTATGCTACTTGGATGCATGTGCACTAGTATGTGTGTCAACCAAGGTTTCCAGGTAGCAGTAGGCAGTTAAAAATCTAAAATCAACTAGCGGTAGTAGTTTGCAAGAGTCGTGTCTTGTGTTGGGTGCAGCCATTGAGTGTAGCAGTCTTTTGTGCTGTTCTGATATGGCTGTAGGTACTGTACCAGTGATTCGGTGTCCACGCGGCAATGCAGCGGAGATGATTGCAGAGGTGAGCATGTCATGTTGGGGCTCTGGTAAGACGCACACCCGTAGAATAGGCACGTTGCAAAGCTCTGAGGTGATGGCACTATTCAAGTGCCCTAAGGGCGCGTTTGGTTGGTACGAACTAGAACAGGATTCACCAGAACAGCGCGTTTGGTTGGGACTGCACCTGTTCTGGGTCGGCCAGAACATGTTCTGCTTGCTCCGGCCTCGAGGCCAGAGCAGACCGAGCAGTTTCACTTTTTCACAGTGAAACCTGGCGGGAACATCGATTTTGGTCCCAAATGATCACGTGCATACGCTTTTGGGTTGGACTCGTTGTACCGTACAAAGTGACCATGGTGACCCATACACATTTTCAAGTTTCAAACATTTTTCCACGAAAATGTGCTCTGTTTCTGGAGTACCGTTTGGTTGGCATGAGGCTGCTCCATGTGCACCAGCTGTTCGATCCTGTTCTAGATCGTACCAACCAAACGCACCCTAAGACTACTGATATGCCTAGGCTCAAGTCTGTAGTATATGTGCTTGCCTTGTTAGAATTGTTGGTAAATATTTCAGCATGGAACATACTTGTGCATTTGGCCCGATAGGTACCTGAATCTGTTCCTGGAAAGATGAAAAAATTGGTATGAATTTTCTTGTTGTATTTGCTGGGCAATGATGCTTGATTATATTAGCTCTAGCAGATGGAATCATAATCTGGTTCTCTTGGTGATGATTTTCAACTGAGCCCAAGCTTTTATCCCATTTTTGTCTTTTTATTCAATGCCGTGATAATGAGAAACAGTTTGTGGTTAGAGTGGCCGTTGTACGGAGAGCTTATGCAAGCAATAGAAGGAGCAATCGGGCACTGACCTTAGCTGCTGGTGGCATTTCCTTTGGTTGCTTGTGGCTGTGCATGCAGTCTGTCATGACATCCTCAATCCAGCATGGTAATGGCTACTCAAGTATTGTTACGTGATCTGAAGTTGCTTTGGGATCGTTTCGTGCCTTTTCTTCTCTCCTTCCGACTATCAGGCTCTGGACAAGAAACTGCGCGAGAACCTGCGTGATACGCGCAACAGTCTATTTACCGGTGATACTGCTGCTGGGCAATTCAGGTACTGGTACTATGTAGTATGGTGTGTTTCCTGATCCTGGTCTGCTTTACTTGTTGCGAGTCAAAGTTGCCTGTGTGTCGGAGGGGGAGGGGGTGGTGATTGACATATTTCCATGACCAAGTTATTTACTGTAGATGTTACGTAGCGTTGTGCTTGTGCTTGTGGTACACAGTGTGTGTGTGTGTGTGTGTGTGTGTGTGTGTGTGTGTGTGTGTGTGTGTGTGTGTGTGTGTGTGTGCGCGTGCGTGCGTGCGTTTGTGTGTGTGTGTGTGTGTGTGTGTGAGAGCGGAACATGTGCACATCCAGCATGTACCGGTAGTTGTGTATTTTATAATTTACTACCCAGTGGCGACAGGTGGTCATGAGTGCAGCCAACACTGCAGTACACATCACACGTTGCATAGCAGCCTGGCTCGCTGGCTCACTTCAGGTGTACTCGACCCATGGGCTACTTGTGTTATCATCATAAACGCAACCGACACTACATGTACTAGCATCTGATACTTTGTTTGCTGTGCTCATTCCTCTCCCGTCATCATTGTTTTTGTTTGTTTTTGTTTTTCAGTTTTCAGAGGCCATTGCTGATTCTGCTGGACCGCTCCCTTGACCTGGCCACACCACTGCACCATTCTTGGACGTATCAAGCTCTCATACATGACCTGATGGTTAGTGCAGCTAGTTGTGCACAGGGTATGCATGCTGTTAGCGTTGTCATCCGTGTCATCGTTGTATGTCGCTGTGCGCATATATGGGCTACAATCGGTGAAAGAAGAAGAAGTTGTGAAGATGAGTTGTTGTTGACATCAATGACCAACCAGACCGACGCCATTAAAAGTTGAAGCCCTGGTCGCATGAAGTTCAGAACCCATACCCATTTACTGGCTGCCCCTGGCTGGTCACCTGTGTACACTCAGTTGATTGCGGAGTGCTCGCTGTATTTTTCTGTACCTACACGTCCTCACAAGAGGGCCATAGAGCATAAAGTAACAGCAAACATGTTTTTGTTTGTTTGTTTTCGCATTGTGTCATATTTCAGGAACTCTCATTGAACCGTGTCACCGTAAGAAATTCTGGGCCAGAGGCCACAACAGCTGGAGCTGCTGGTAAGCTTGCTGACATGTTCTTTGGCAAACGAAGTTGGTTGGGGAGGGATTGGCATGCATTTTAATTTTTTGCACACCAGTCTGTTTTGCAGTCTGTTGATGCAGTGTAACAGGCAAAGCCGGCTATGTTCTAAAGTGTGTGCGCGTGCGGGTGTGTGCATGGATGCGGGTGTATGTGCTGGTTGGTTGGTTGGTTTCTTGTTGCTGTGTGTCATGCAGCAAGTAGTGGCAAGGCGTATGACCTGAGCAGTACTGATCAGTTCTGGCAGCAGCACAGAGGCAGGTAAGGCTACTCATGTTGCCCAGTGACCCTAGTTATGCATGCATGTCCTGGCATAATGGTAAATGTTGGGTTTTTGCCTTTTTGGTAGGTCATTTGTGTGTGTTTGTTGTCTTTATCATGCTCCAAGGGGGGCTACTAGAATCTCGAAAGTTACATGTCATCCCTAAGACTCGCATCTTACAGTTTGTGCACTATTGAGATAGAGTAGAGTCAGAAGGTTTGTTTTGTTCCAATCAGGGATTGTCACTGACAATACCCCTCGCACATTTCTGCTGTGACATTCAATGCGCGTGTGTTGCTTTCCCCTCCTGCTGCTGTTGCTGTTGCGAATAGTGCTTTTCCGACCGTGGCCGATTCCGTTCAAGCTGAGCTCAAGGAGTACCAGGCAGCTGGTGACAGAGTCAAAGATCTGAAAGTGGCTACGGTCAGTTTTGGTGGAGAGAGAGAGAGAGAGAGAGAGAGAGAGAGAGAGAGAGAGAGAGAGAGAGAGAGAGAGAGAGAGAGAGAGAGAGAGAGAGAGAGTGAGTGAGTGAGTGAGCAAGAGAAAGAGAAAGAGATAGAAAGATGCGAAAGTTGGGGGGGGGGGGGGGGGATCTTTATACACTGAAACTCACTCAGTACCTACTCTGATAAGACATACACTTGGTTAGTACGGACATTGTTTGGGCAACGTATGCTTTGCTGTGACATTGTCTGGAATATGGGTGCATTGCTCTTTATTGAACCGTATGTTTGGATAATAACTTCAAGTACCGTTGATCCGCCCCCTCTCTAATTCCCGCCCCCTGTCGATTTTCTCCTTGTGAAGCGACTTCGGCGTATACAACGAAATACGATGTTGAACCGACGCATGCACTGCTGTACACAATACTTGCCAATCCAGGATAAAAATGTGCATAATCCAGCACATTGAGTCAGATCCTCTACGTTGTTGTACATCGTACTGCACTTGACAGCCTTGATCTAATTCCCGCCCCCTGCCGAAAACCCAGCTGGGAAGCGACATGGCGTGGGGGCGGATCAACGGTACTTTACGGTACCACACAAACTAAGTATACTGTCTACCCCTGATGACCCTACACCTTATCAGAGTTGCACTGCACATGCTGTTGTGTTTGCTATTAAAAGTCTGAACTACACGATACTCTGTGCCTGTTTTCCCACTTCCTAGCTAACTATAATTATGCTGTGTGCGCTGGTGATGTCGCCGTGTTACTCCATCGTTATCCCTCTGCAGGACGAAGAAGACTCCGATGGCAGCGCTCTGATGCAGAATACACAAAAGCTGTCGTCTGCACTCGGGTAGGTTGACCATTTCCTGTTATCACTAATAAGCTGGAAGTAGCTGTGGAATGCGTGCTGCTCTAAATGTGACAGGATGAAGGGCATGCACGAATAGGAAACAAACACCAACTAAATCGGTCACCTAACTTGAGCAAGACTAAGCTGAAGAACATCTTGATCACAAAAATGGCGGCCACGATAAAATGATATATGCATAGTGTGACATACATAATACCGATAGTGAGATGCCGTAAGAAGCATGTCACATGAGTACACACCACTTACCTGCTGTGTTTGCTCTACGTGCCGTGTGCTGCTCAGGTCTGTACCGGAACTGTTGGAGAAGAAGAAGGCACTGGACATGCACACCAATCTCGCCTCGGCCCTTCTGGAGCAAATCAAGGTTTGTTGGCATGTCGGGCACATTCCGCTCTTATAGCAATACATGTACATTGTATGCATAAGGGAGTTCATCCCGCTTGTTTTGCACTTCAGTGTGTCTGCCTTGCTTTGGCAATGGTCGTACAGTAACAACCTTTATTTGCCAGACCCTGTACCAAGCGGAATCCTGTATTGACCGGACATACTTTCATCCTTTGTGAGAACTAGACCTGGTCTAGTGAGAAGGCATTCTACTGCCTGTAATTCTGGTGAAGTAAAAATAAAGTAACAACAACTTTCATGCACCAAAGTGCTGTGGATCGAACATGCATCCCTGGATCAAGCGGAGTCCTGTCATATCAGGACAGTTTCCACTGCACCAAGGGCGTCCGGTTAGGGCAGGTTTTACTGTATTTCGTGCCTTCAACCAGAACGACATCGTACTATCTTTTGCCTGGAACACTTCTATTTCTTTTTCTATGCTTTAGGACCGAAAGTTGGACATGTTCTTCGACGCCGAAGAGAAAATCTTGTCCAAGTCTACTTTGGTAAGGTGTTTGCTTGCATCTTTGTCCCGTGCTTCAGTTGGTGTGAAGTTGTGGTCCTACTCTGTGCTCTATTTTTGCTTGAGTTGGTGTGACGTTGTGATTATGTGATCTAGTTTGGCTTGTTCTGTCATAAGGTGACAGAATCTAATCCCTAATTCTAACATAATAATTATTGTATTAGGTGCTAAGCATGGCCTGGTTCCCGTGCCACATTCATGTGATGCTAAACTATGGCCTTAATCCCACCCTGTTCTGCTAAATGATGAACCATTGCATGGTATCGCCGTTGGTGCTGCGTCTACCACCAGTAGCACAGTGCTGCCCAGTGAAATTCGATCGCATCAGTCAAGTTTGCGCCCTGCGCCAGTTCGCAAGTCTAGGGCCTGCAGAGCGCCTGGCGCATACTTAACTCGCACGATCAGATTTCATTGAGCAGTACTATACATATTTGCAGGGAAACACTTTATGGACTTTGAAGTGACACTATCTTTCATGATAAGGTGTTGAAACTGTATAGATTAGTTGTGACATTTACCACTAACTTGTTACACGAGATTCACTCTAATGTCATGTACATAGGTCTGTTTTGCAGAGTTTTAGTCCATTTCAACAGGTAGAGAATAGTTCTGGGAGCTCCGTTACGATGCCATTTCTTCTTTATCCTGCCTCCTTTGTCTGCTGCTGACCAGTTGGAAAATTGGCAATCGTGTTCAGTTTGTTTGAAGCCATCCTACCCTGGTTGTTGTCATGGTGCGTTCTTGCTGTGGATGTTGTTCCGAGTTAGTTTTGCTCCTTTACGTAGAAGCCTTGTTTTTGTGTATTTATTAACACTTCTTGTGTGTGCTTGTGTTGGTATCTGCAGGATCGTCCTGTGTTGGAGATCATCCAGGACCCACAAGGTATGTGTCTTGTGCCACGCCCCCCCCCCCATGGTATTTAGTACTCGAGAGTGTTAACTAGCGACGTATGCAGAAGATGCAGAGCTTGAAAGAATCATTCAGATTCATTCTTGTATTTACTGTTAGCATGTGCGTTACTGTCTGTGTATCTCATTCAGCTGGCACGGCCCTGGACAAACTTCGCCTGTTTCTCATCTGCTATCTCATGAGCTCATCCATGACCGATGTAAGTCTGCCAATATCAATTGCTGAACCGGGGCAGTCGGATAGCATCGCAGTTCAACCAGTGCATGATCCTGCAAGGCACAGTCTGTCTGCTTTGAAGATAGGAAGGTTTAACACCACGAGCATGGGTTTGTGACTACGTATCTGCAACATTCCAAAAGCACTTTTGAAGTGATCCCTGCAGAAAGCCACCCCTGGTTTTTCGTTTGTCACAGGGCAATTACAGGAAGAGTGGGGTTGTGTTACTGGACAAGGCGAGTGATCAGATTGGTTTGTTTGCGTTGTGATCTCCTGATCAAGGCAAGAAGTTACGTCTGTTTGCACTTGAGTTTTTCGAATATTGTTCAATTTTCAACCCAGTTTTCCGTGCATGAAAACGTTCTCAATCTTTTATCGCAATGACCAGCTGTATGTGTAGACAGACCCGTGCCATACAGTATACTAAGAAGAAGAAGTAATAAACCAACTCTGCTGCTCTACTGTCTTGTCTCTCTGACATACAGGCAGACCTTAGTCAGCATGTGGAGGCACTGGAAGCGGCCGGAGCAGATGTTGCCGCCGTCTCTTATTTGAAGAAGTGGAAGTAAGTATCAGTACTTGAATGCACTTACCTTCTGTTCTTGTTGGATCGTGTTTGGACGAAAAAAAGATACGTGCATGATTCACGCAGGTTGTCCAACCTCGTTGCCATGCCAGAGTGGGACCCATGCGCAATGTGTACAAACACACAAGTCTCCAGTATATATTGTGAGATTCTGGACTGTCTCGCCGTAGGGTGGGAATGTTGAATAGTCTGCTCAGGTGTCGGTCTTCTTGCGCTGCTGCTGTGTGTGAAGTGACTTGTGTTGTCAGCTGCATGGCGTGTTGATTACTTTCTTGTGGAGAATGTTCTGTGGCGTGAGTGTCTTTTGTGGACGGTGAAGAGAAGCATCCCCTGACGAGCACGTGCCACTTGTGGCCAGTGCGCTGAGATTACTCTAGCCAGGTTATCATATCTCTGAGTCCAGGGTGCATGTGTTTTGGCGTGTTGTCTGTGTGCGGTGAGTTTGTGGAGTGTGGTGTGGATGTGTGATTGTCCAGTGAGCGTGCATGTGTCAATGTAGAGCAATGATTAAACCAGGCATTTGAAGACATTCTCATGTCTCGTGAAGCATTAATTGCCTGTGCCAGGTCTGAGCTCTTTGTACTACATGGACTAGTCTGTTGGCGACATAGTCTTATTTCAGACTTTTTCTGGGATGAAGATGTATTTCAAGGGGGAGTAAGCTGTCTTGCTGAAGTTGTTTCGTATACTGAGCTTGTGACTTAAAAAATTCTTAGTTTCAGCTGAAGTCCAATTTCCAAGTGCATTTTATGGCTGTGTGTGTGTGTGTGTGTGTGTGTGTGTGTGTGTGTGTGTGTGTATGTGTATGTGTGTGTGTGTGTGTATGTGTTCAGGGCATTCTCCCAGATGGCTGCTCCGGCAAGTCGAGCTGTTTCATCAGTAGCAAGCAGCAGGTTGGTTGCTTGCCTGTTTCTTCTTGGCCTGGCGTGGAGCATGCTAAGTTATTTTGCGTGTTCAACTACCGTGAAGTACCGTTATTAATCCCCCGCCCGCCACGATTAGAGAGGGTGCCGATCAACGGTACTTTCCAGCTACTGTACAGGCAGAACATTTCGTCGGTCAATAATTTCGTCCAACTCCAAAGAAAGGGAGTTCGTCCATGGATCGTAAGAGTGTATTCAAATGCTGGACAAATCGACATTAGTCCGGCATTTAATTTATTTAGTCCGAAAGCTCCTTGGACGAAAAAGACGAAATTAAATTCCAGACGAATTTTTCTACTTATTCTGTGTATGTCAGTCTTGAAGTCATGTAGTTCTAGTTGTTCTCCCTACTATTCTGACCTTATGGCCCACTAAGAGCAAACCTTTTTCTCCTGCCTGCCTTTTCTAACGTTACAGTGGTGTGCTCGTGTCAGTACATGTACATGTATGGTGACATTGAGACCGCTGGTAGCAATTTCTGTACAGTGCTGTGTGAAGAATTCGATTGGAGTAAAAGCATGTCAACATGTTGAGCAGTTAGTTAGTTGGCATACTGCAATGCTCTGCATATCCACTGCTTGTTTGAGCCATGTCTAACTCAAGTGTGTGTGTGTGTGTGTGTGTGTGTGTGTGTGTGTGTGTGTGTGTGTGTGTGTGTGCACGCACGCACGCACGCACGCGGTAGCAGACCCGTGCTTCTCCAAATTATTTTTTTTACCCGTCAAACATGGCCCTAAATGAAGAGAAGTGGTAATCAATGGGTCATTTGCTCTTTTTCTCTGCATAGTTTCTCGCTGAAGTCCATGATCAAAGGCGTAAAGGATCTTGTGGTGACAGATAAGGTTAGTTCATGTGTCTGTGTGGTGTTTCTCTGCTTGTGTTGTTCTTGGTGTACTCGTGTAGTGTGAGCTAGTAACCGGTACTGGACAGGCTTAGACCGTGCAGCCTGCAACTAGCTCTTTCTCCCTTTGTCTTATAATACCTACACGTGGAAGTGTAGAGGAAGAAGTGATGTGGAGACTTAGAGTTATATTAGTGCGATCAAAAGTGAAACGAAGTGGACATTGCATGATGAAGTAACAAAATAATACTTCAAGTAATTATGAAGTGTTGATGTACAGGGAACTCGGCCAAGCAGCTGGTACAGTGGTAGTAAAACTGCACATGTAAACTGGGTCTGCATTGAATGCAAGTGTAGTTGTGTAAACATCGGCACGGCCGGGTCTAATAGTAAAACAGTTCTAAAGTATCGTAACCAGGGAGGGAGTAGTAAAATACAGGGAGGTGACACGCCACTAATCGTGATTCTTGATGGGTGCCTCGCGCTTGTTTTTTTTTCTTTCGCAAAAAAAGATGATCTGCTGAATCAATCTTGAGTATTTGTCGAGAACTAAATTCCGTGAAAAGGTCTATCCATCTCATGGAACAGCATTTGTTTTGCTCTTGTGATACATCTGTATCATCGTCATATGGAAAAGTACCACCCTTCCGAAATTCGTCCCGATCGACGGCATGGAGCAATAGAACGAAGGTGATTTCCTTGAGAACAATACGTGTACGATTGGAGATGAAAAGCGAGTGCACCGATTTCGAAGTCGAAAAAATCTCTAGGACACCACACGATCGGCACTAATTTCTCCTCAGTTGTGATCAACCAGTACTTCTCTACCTTCTTTGTGATGATGAGCATTTCATATTATGGTATGCTAGAGATTCGGGAGTTCACTTTTCGGAATGAAAATAATGTTCCTAAGTTTGTCAAGGATTGAAATGCAGGCTACGTCGTCGTAAACAGCTTGTATCGACACAGGAAAAATCTACGGCACGCAGGGATATCTCCCAAAGTGATACCACTCTTGCTGGACTTCTATCCTGACATAGTGGTAGTTTGGTCGACTACCAAACTTTGTGAAGGCAGACAATTGTTGGAAATTCTCAGCGCTGAGTTTTTACGGGCTGCAGTAGGAGTCTCTTTGGCGGTAGGTATTTTACTACTCCCTGATCGAAAGAATCCTGATCCGCGCGCGTGTCTACACACTTCGGTACCCATAGTACCCCAATCTCACCCGCCGGGTAAAAACGGTGCTGAGGCAATCGTCAAACTGGCCGTACATGCTCGTGTCACCTCCCTGTATTTTACTACTCCCTGATCGTAACGGTATTATTGTTTCATCTTGACATTACCGGTCACTTTAAAGTCCCATCACAGGTTTTCTCATGTGCCATTCATGGTGTGCAGCATGTATATGACATATACATGCTGCATCAATACAGGCTACATCAATAAAAAACAACAATGCTACATCAACACATTGTATTGATGTAGGCAGAGAACACTGTGTATTGTTGATGGTGCTGTGGACGGAAATAGTGAAATGAGCTACTGGATGGTTGTGTGTAGCACAGTGCATTCACCTGGTGTGTTGATCGTGTGTGTGTGTGTGTGTGTGTGTGTGTGTGTACCTGTGTACCTGTTGAGAGCTTTTGTTGTGTCTTTGTGGACGGTGAAGAGAAGCATCCCCTGACGAGCACGTGCCACTTGTGGCCAGTGCGCTGAGATTACTCTAGCCAGGTTATCACATCTCTGAGTCCAGGGTGCATGTGTGGCGTGTTGTCTGTGTGCAGTGAGTTGTGGAGTGTGGTGTGGATGTGTGATTGTCCAGTGAGCGTGCATGTGTCAATGTAGAGCAATGATTAAACCAGGCATTTGAAGACATCATGTCTCGTGAAGCATTAATTGCCTGTGCCAGGTCTGAGCTCTTTGTAAAGTGTCTGTACTCTCTGTGTGCGTGTACAATGTATGCTGTAAATATGTGTGTACAGTCACTACAGCACCTCCCTTATCCCTTAGCACACACCTCTGTCAACCAACGGCACGTGTCCACATTCAGGATACATTTGCTTGTTCCCATTCCTGTTGTAATGCATCCAGTCGTTTAGGGCACTTCCCTGAACAGAACAGATAATGTCTTCCCTCCGAGTATCAGTTATTGGGAAGTTGCATCATACCGTCATGTTGTTGTTTTACAAAACAAGGCTCTGGGACAGCACTTCAGTGCATGTATTTTTAGTGCAAGAAGAGTAACTTCTCTGACACTTGCTTATACTCTGAAGTAGTTTAGTTATTTACCATACCATTGTACTCCTGTCGTCGTCGTCGTCTCTCCTCTCTCAGAACTTGCCAGTCACCCGCGTCGTAGAATCCCTCATGGATATGAGCCACTCTACGGTAAGTACTCAGTTCTGTTGTGTACATTAGATTTCAAATCGTCCGACTGGTCTCATACGTGTGTGTGTGTGTGTGTGTGTGTGTGTGTGTGTGTGTGTGTGTGTGTGTGTGTGTGTGTGTGTGTGTGTGTGTGTGGTGGATTTTCTGGCTTGACCTTTGCTGGTGTGCCATCGTGTGGAGAGTCAAGCTATTGATGAGACTGGTCTATTGGCAGGCTATGTTTGGGGCTGCCTTCTGATGTTGGAGTTTTGCATGGTCTTGCCATAATATTCATTACACAATACACATTATCCTGTTCTCTGGATCGAGGGTGTGGTGTCTGTCTGACGCGTGTTGGTATGCTATGTTCCCATTCTCATCCCCAACAATCTTGCTATATTGCTTGTCATCGTTGTTGTGGTTCAGGAAATTGAAGATTATCGCTACCTGGATCCCAAAGTACTCAGACAAGCTGACAGTGCACCTAAATCCCGCGCACCGTTCAGAGAGGTGGGTACATTTCCATGTGGACAGAGCCTATAATAATATCATAATTATTATGTGTAGGTCTGTTTGTAGCTGTTGCCCTGTTGGTGTGACATGCACCATAGTTAACATGGATAGATTGTGTCATTAGCATTTTAAGTAATGGATGGTGCTACTGAAGCCTATATTAGATCCACTCTTATTTATAGCAATCCACGGTAACGCAACCATTCACTGGGGACAGGGGTAAATGCACTTGGATCCCCGGGCAGATGCCTCTGATGCCGTCAATTGAGTCATCTTTCCAAGATCTCTCCTGAATCTCTATTCCCTCGCCCAAAGGAAGACCCACGTGACCAGTTTCTGGGAGTGAGCAACGACAAAGTAAAGCGGGTGTGCATTGTGGAGTGAAATTTTGAACCCAGTCAAACTATTATTAGTAGGACCTTATGCTAGAAGGTCTACTACTGCCGTATTGAATCATTGACCGATGAGGACGTGACGAGTATTGCTTTCTTAGGCAATGAGTAGAGTTTGTGGACACTCAATGCACCTTTCAAAAGGGACTTTGCCATATAGCCTGTCACAGCTGTGGTGCAGGATCATTGTCAGACTGAATTGTATTGAAGATTGTTGAAAATAAATAATGGCTTGACTGTAAATATTGCCTTTGCCTTTGCTGTGCTATTCAGGCTGTTGTGTTTGTTGTTGGCGGCGGCAACTATATTGAGTACCAGAATTTGCAAGATTTTTGCAAGGTAAGCAATTCTGTGGGCAATTCTTATCGCCCTGAAGCAGTGCCTATTGTGTAAGCTACTGTAGAACTGTGCTAGAGAAAGCAAACCTGTGCATGGTTTAGGGGAGAAAGTGAGTACTTTTAGGTCTCGCTTTCAAGTTTCTTGAAGAATGTGGACGAGTCATAGTCACCCAGCTAGGCTGTTGGTGAAAAAATTCTTTGCATATTAAACAAACTATATGCACCTGTTAATTGCTGTTGTGAACAGAGGTCGAACGGCAGCAAGCATATCTCATACGGCACAAGTGAACTTGTCAATGCCCAGCGATTTGTTGACCAGCTCGCTCGGCTGGTGTAGTGGCGTTGAGTGGAAGGAGTTAGATACCACTCCAGTGTGCCGTGTCCATTATCAAGCTGCCCTATCATCTTCCTTCGCTACTCGCCCACTCTCTCCCACCACATTGCTATTTGTACAGAATTCCGCAGAGACCCCCCCCCCCCCCCCCCGCCATCATTATGCCTGTTTTGTATTTAAAAAATCCCCTGTTGAAGCACTAAAATTATTGCACTAGTTTTTTTGTACAGCAAATTTCACCTATTCCTTTATTTTTATGTTTTAGAATATTCAATTGTGTTTCTTAAAAGCATTGTGTGTTTGCATGTAACATGGAAAATAGATTTTGAAACTGTAAACAGTAGTAGTATGAAGTGAGAAAAGTAGCTTCTGAATATTTTGGAAAATGAAGTGAGAAAAGTAGCTTCTGAATATTTTGGAAAATTCTTGTTGCGTTGGTGGATTGCCGTGTTTCATGCATTGAACAGGGAAAACAAAACAGCTAGTTTAGTTGCAGTCACCGTACTGCCACGCATTTTCGGGAGAGAAACTTTGCCCCCTTTGTGCAACCTCCGAATCAACCGATTCTCGTAGCCTTTTTCGTGGTTGCCTCATGTGCCGAATTTTTCGTTATGTGCAACCTCTTGTTTTTCTCCTAATAAAATGTAATTAAAATCCATGTCTTCGGGGAGCAAGGGCAACTTTCATACGTAAATCTCGGGTTTCCGTAGGAAAGCTCTTTCCTACGTTCATAAGCACCACTCTGCTCACTTGAGCACGGTGCAACAAGTATTTTTAATCTATTTTGTATTTATGAAGTCGGATTTCTCAGGCCAGAACTGTCCACAACCCCTGACCTCGCTAGACTGGAAGTAAAATAACGGAAGTGAATTATTAAAAGAGGTCGGAGGCGGATAATACTTTAAAAAACGAAGGTACGTATTAGGTCGCAAGTATCCACGCAAACATACACATCCAGTCAAATTAAAGCACTTGTCATCAAGTATCCGAACGTTTTCGGTCCCTTCTCATCAAGGATTGTACAGGGAATGGCTCAAGTTGAAAAGACTGAAACTTAGATAGCGTAAAGATAATGAGATAACAACACTCGTGACAAGGTGGACAACTATCAAGTTCAGGACGACACCAATTTCTAAGGAAAATAATAATAGTGAGCAAATTAAGCTACATTGTTATCACCTCGACGAGGAGTAACACCAAACAATTGTAGCGACAACACATTCTCTTTCTGTACACAAAGTTCAGGATCTAACTTACGTATATACAAAGCTTCTAAGGGACCATCGCAAAAGTTCGCAGAAGCCCCCGAAACGAAGACCGTTAGTTTCGGGCCTGAC
Source organism: Sycon ciliatum (assembly GCF_964019385.1). Lineage (NCBI taxonomy): Eukaryota > Metazoa > Porifera > Calcarea > Leucosolenida > Sycettidae > Sycon > Sycon ciliatum. Next base: position 24,696,771 of record NC_088646.1, read on the forward strand.
CCCCCTCCCTCCCCCCTCAAACGAAACGACAGTCACAATATGGGCTTCATTATTTCACTTGGATGCTCACACATAATAATTATTATAATATACTACACAAGCATTGTTGTATCAGTGTGTAACAATGTACAGCACTTTATAAATGCAACGATATCACCTTGCAGTGGGTGATCTAAGAACGAGAACAGCTAGAGCTATGCAGTTGTATCCTTTGAGCATGCTAATCTATATCAGCTCCTACATGTCGTCAATACTTTTTTGAATTGAAGCCCGGTTTGCGATTTTCGACACCGACTCCACGACCACTATCCGTCTCTTACTGTTTCCGCGGCCTTCCACGTTTCCTGACATTGTTCGTTGTGTGTGCCATGCCCAGTGTCCTTTCAGCTACGTCTCCTCCATTGCGGTTTTCGGTTGAGCTTCTTACTCCAACTTGTCCGGTGCCCGATGTCGAGGTTTGTTTTCGCAGTCTACCACGTTTTCGAATATTCACTGTTGTTGTCACTTGTCATTGTACGTGCGTCCTCACCAGTCCGTATTTTCACTTGGCTTCGCGTAACCCTTCCCGACACCGACAGATCCCTTGTCAGTTTCGGTGGTTTACGTATCCGTCTTGCACCGTCTTTCACGCTGTCTGAGCTGGCCCCTGCCCTAAACACGCAGAGGAGGAAGGGCATGCAGTCACATCTTCACGTGAAGAGGAAGGTCCACCAATGGACTGGACAGCACATTTTGGAGGACGACCGCGGCGAGGACAACTCTCGCGCGCATCAAGCGGATTAAAACTTGACGGCACATGTTGATGAATGCGCGCACCCAGGTTCTGAAGGGTTCTACCTACATACCGATCTTCACATTGTCGGCATTGAAAGAAATAGATAAGGTTGCTTTTACTAAGGGTAAGTAGAATGTCCTTCTTCACACTGAACGCACACACTGTCCCAAATCCTCCTCGTCGAGGTGTTAACAATGTTACTTAATTTGCTCACTATGTTGTTGTCACTATTATTATTTTTCTTTTTGCGTCGTTCTGAACTTGATAATTTTCCACCTTGTCACGAGTGTTGTTATCTCATCATCTTCACTTGAGCCATTCCCTGTACAATCCTTGATGAGAAGGGACCGAAAACGTTCGGATACTTGATGATGACAAGTGCCTCATTTGACTGGATGTGCGCGTTTGCGTAGATACTTGCGACCTAATACGTACCTTCGCTTTTTAAAGTAAATTATTTTTTAACATTAATTTTCACAACACTGATTGAGACAGGAAGATTTCCTCGGATATTTTAGTAAAAGAATTTGGTTGCCCATGTCAACCTCGACTCCCCATGTTATACCATTCTATTCCCAGGACTGGCGTACATGCTAAAGCTGGCTAGAAGCTGCGCTTCTGCACGGCGTCACGCTTGAGGAATGCCTAAAGTGTCTGGCAATTCACACTACACAATACAAGGCTATATATCGAGACTTTTACGGGTCCCCTAGCCAACTAACAAACGAGCATTGGACTCCTCTAGTTCTTGTATGATAGCAAAAATAAAGAAGCTTCCACGAGTGTGCAACTCTGCATACTATATATAATACAGGGTCTCGGATGGAGAAAGCTCACATCACATGTTTTTAAAAATAAAGTACGCTGTGTACTATGACATTGCACAACGAAGGCTAGTGTGGGCCAGGGAGCCCTACACATAACGTTATGTATGTGTTGGGCTCCCTGGTGTGGGCGCAGTCCAACTATCTGCCATGATCATGCTGATGATTTGCATACCGTAGAATCCCGCGGATAAGCCCATGGGCTTATCTATCTCACAAGGACATTTCGGTGGGCTTATACTCGGGCATGGGCTTATATGCCGACACCAAAATTCAGGGCTCACAGCCGAGTACAAAAGCGCGGGCGCCATATTGGACAGGTCGCTGTCACGCGAGCCAGCCAGCATGCCAGAATCGTGCACATGCGATCATGCGATATTTGAGAAAGCCTTGAAAGTGGGGTGCATTCAAAGTGTTCATTTGTACCAATGCTTTCAGCTAGGTCTTTGAAACTCTGGGAACATACACTCAATGCCCATTGTAAGGATTTGTCCGAGAGTTTTTTTTTTTATTCCGACCGGATTTCAGTATTACGGGAGAGTGAAAACTCTATGCGCTTCCGCCGCACTTGATGGCGAGTGAGGGTCCAAAACGGAAAAATGGCTCGGACAACTTCACGGCAAGATGTAAACAAAAGTTTAAAATTTAAGCCATCAACTGTCAAAATCGACAAAGAAACGGGTACAAACGAACATTTTGAACAGCAAAGCTCATCTTGCTTGCGCGCGACAAGCGGTAGCTCATGACAGCAATTTTTTAGTTCTGCACAAGAAATAACTCCGAAGTAGCGACACACTCGGCCATTTGAAAATAAACTGAACCGTCCACCTATCCACACTGCGCTCACGGCGCTCCGTTTCTCTCACCTCGTCATCACGTCACTATGGGACCGTTACTTCAATCTATCATTATGCATGTATGTGTGGCAACGTTAGTGCGAACTTCTAATAGATTGTCTGCTTCACGCACTTGTCTAAATTATAGCGCTATCTGCATGCATGTTCCAGCAGCACTGTGCATTTTGTTATCACCTTTAGAACTTTCCACGCCACCTTCAACTTCTTTGGGTAGGCCACTTTTCTATGTAGAAAGTACGCAATTGCGCCACTTTACCCTCTAAATATACTCATTCCTTTATCTGCTATTCATTCGTTATCTACGTCCACTGAGGAGCTCTTAATGAGCGAAACAGCTGTCTGGAGGACATGGAACATCTACCCAAGAACGAACTTCCTCGCTAGGGTGTGGTGTGGGCAAAAAACAAGAGCGCAGTGTGGAGAGGTGGACGGCTCAGTTTATCTGCACAAGAAAGAAAGAAAAACTGTGCGCGGCTCTTACCTGGAGCTAGCTCTGCTCCTCAGTTTCACTAACTCTGCTGCTTGCGGTAGTTGCTGGGAAATTTCGTGCCGCTGCCCTCTCCTGAATTGCTGCGGATCTCCGTGAGCCTGGATCGTGGGCCACACCATGCCCCATGCCTTCTTCTCCTGAGGCAGCCATTCTCTGCTTGTGCTCATCAGCTGACCGTGCGCGATGCCTGGACGAAACACTGCTGTATGTTTCGGCAGCGGTGAGGGTACGGGCAGTTACTGTTTGGCTTGGAGTAGCTTCATCTGTGCTCTGGCTTTATTGAGTCGCTCCGCAGGCGTTACAGTGGCAGCATATTCTTTCATTTGCCTTGCAACATGCTCCATGGCATTCTTCGTAACACGGACGGACTTTCGGCTACGAGCTGACATGAACTGATACAGTTGGAGGGAGCAGGTGTGGAGTGCAGCACATTCTCCACAAACAAATGGCTTGCCTGCTTGGATAGTTCACTTTCGTTTGGATGGATATAAAATTAATATCCGCGATGTTGAACTGCCGTTCAACATCGCTGCAACAACTCATCGTACTTGGCTGGCACTTGCTCATCATGAGCAAGGGCCAGCAACTGTCTCGGGCAGAGACAGTTGGTGGTGCGCCTTCAGTGAAGGTGGAAACCTGGACAGGAATAGCGTTGACCCGGAGATATGCCCGCCAGTGTAGAATAGATGACTATGGGCTGTATCAGCACCCATGGCGAATAGAAGTAAAGAGGAATGCGAAGCCACCTAGTGGAGTAAATTTAAAAAGAAAGGACAAAGTCACAAAAATGTTACATGTTATCCGTAGTTTGTGTCCAACACTAACAGTTATAAGTAAAATGTTGTGTAGTCAGATGATGCAACAGCTAGCACAATACTGACTGATGTGTTACTGACATTCAACGACCTGAATTTAAATTAAACCTTGGCTCTCCATCCAAGTCTCACCTAGTGGGGTGCTTCTCAAATGCAGCATGAATAACAGCATCCAGCATAGGTTCTTAGAAATGTGTGGCAAAATGTGTGGCGGTGTCTGGCTCCAGCTTGGCCTTGGCTTGAGCTGTCAGAGGCATGGCATAGTCACTGTGACGACGCATCAGCTCAGCCACCAGCATATCTCTGATGACATTACGATGGCCACATTCTTGCCAAGTACCCAGAGCTGCATTGCAGCTCGCACAACATCGCCGCTCTGGCACTTCTGGAGGCCAGGCATGATGAGCCTGTTTAGTAGCTCCAGCAAGACTGTCCGCTCGGCAACCGTGAATAATGTCATTAGAGGCCATTTGAATGAGGTCCTCCCAGACTGAAAAGTGGGAGTCCTTCTTTGGAAGGAACCTAGACACGCACAAGCATACACATACACACATCCAGTTGAATTATATACTTTTGAAATTCTCATGACATGAGAATTTCAAGAATCATAACATTGTTATGATTCTTTTTAATATTATTTTCCTTCTCCCATAGTAGGGAGGTTCCGCTCTACGGAATTACGTATGAAAATAACGTAGGAACTGCACCTAATTTTCATACATAAAAATCAGCGCTGCTGGGTTTCGCTTTACCTGATTTCTCCTGTAGAGAGATTTACGTATGAAAGTTGCCCTTGCTCCCCGGCGCGTACGACATACGGATTTTCATACGTAATTACGTAGAGCGAAACCTCTCTATAGTATTTCCTTCTCTCATAATATTTTTATACTCTGATAATTATAGTATCTAGTTACAGTGGTGGACAGTTACTCTTAACTCTATCCATAATGTCCCTTTCCTTTTCTACATTCATAATATTTTATCCGTTCTTAGTAGGAACCGAAGGATTTCATCTGGTGAGACGGCAGAATTGCTCTAAACGAATTCATATAAAAGTAATAAACCTCAGGATGCGCTTGCCAAGCTCCAGACATGCCTTGCCGTACTTCGACCACCACTCCAAGTTTGCATGGATGTGCATCTAGCGAGTTTTTCACAAACTCCTGTGTGTGGAGGTGGTCTTGATAGAACTCCCTCACGGACGTACAGTGCCTTGTAGTAGCTTGGCTTCTGGTGGTGTACGTACCCAACCTTGTATTGCAGCTGAAACAGGTGGAAGCTCATCATGCTGCCACGCTGTCCAAAGCCATCGGCCTTAACATTACGCTATGTTCAGGATGTGAAGGTAGCAGCCAATAAATATGGTGTTGCTTTTGAAAAGCCCACCAAGCTCAGCTGCATGGCCTTTCCTGCTGCCTGACTGGGTAGACGCGCTATCTCCCACGACTCCGCATACTTCTGCCACACCATAATTATTATGCCCTTCAATACCTGAAAATCGACAGATATGCCTGGTTTCCTCCACTACCGGACTGCACAAGGGTATTTTCCAACACGTACCCGACCGGGCGGTTGCTCGTTTCACCCCACGTGTGAACGCCAACCATGTGACGGTCTTCGCCTTGCTTCATGTTGCTGTCGTCGGCAAAGTCATGAACCTTGTACATGCAACAGCTTCCTTGGAGTTTTTCGCGGAGCAGGGCTTTGTCGACTTCTCCAAGAAGCACGTTCCATTCCGCCAGCGTGGACGGAGGATCCTAACTGAACTTTTTCCTCGTGAAAATTATCGATAATGCCGGATAGCCCCTTACCCGCTTTGTGGTGAGCTGAGTAGCCAGGCAGGACAAACTGGTTGCCTTGTACAGAACGTATTCCGTCGTATAGCGGCTAAAACACAGCCTCATATCTGGACACACGTTGGAAGATAAAGAAACGAAGATGAAAGAATACAATACAATACAAAGGACGAATACGAAATGCAAAGTACAGGACCGGCAACGCTCTTCGAGCTTGGAAGAGAACTCACGGTTGTGCTGGTGCGAGCAGTTCCTCTCCGCCGAAATTTCGGTCGCCAGGCAGTATGCACGCCTAGACTAGGCGCGTAGTTTGCGCTACGTTGCCTAAAGAAGTGGTCCTTCCAGGCTGGCACATCGAAGCTATGGCCTGCAATGCTGTTTTCAGTTTGTTGTGCCTCCATGGCCTGCTAAGCTGGATTGGCAAGTGGATAGGAGGAAACAAAAAATGGCTTGAACGCCTTGAATCCAGCTCCGAGCAAGTGCGCTCAGTTCAAGGGACTGCACTGCAGTGTGCAGCGCTGAAACCACCTTCTACACTATGTCACAGAATGTGTAATGATTCTGCCACCAGGCACCAGCTGATTTTCAAGGAACGAGACGCCATACTCGGCCCGCGGAGGAATGGCGGCTGTCACGCTTGAGGAAGTGTGAAAAATCGCACTGCTACTACATGACTGTATTCTTTTAGTTTTACACGACCACGCTATAACCGATACGCACTGTAGTACTAGTACAATACTACTCCCTGGTTCTGGCTATGCCTTCAGAAATGTAGCCACCCGCTTAGCGGCTATTCCATCTGCACGCCTACTTAGCTAGGCAAGCATGATGCCTACCTTCAAAACCGTTATCTTTTCTTTCTTCAGCATCTCATAGCTAGCCGCCACCGTTTCTGTAGTCTGACTTTTTTTTAAACACTGACTTGTTGAAGTGTTAAACTTCACTTCTCTCAACTTCACACAGTGGTCATACATGTACAATAATACAATTGTTGTACTTGTATCTCTGATCTAGAAACGAAATTCGCGGTGCCCTCTCAGTCGGGACGAAGAACTACAATCGTAACTACTACAGCAGCTTTCTTTACTGGTCGATTGACATCTTCCTTCATGGTCTTTGCCCTTTACCTGTTGTAGTGTTAACCCCCTTGCTGGCCGCTGCGGCTTTAGCTTTGGCCTCCGATATCGCAAGTCGAGTCACTTCCGTTCATGCATATAATTCTGTGACGTCATGCCAGCAACGTGCACGTGCACGTCAACGCAAACAGAAACGATCCTAGATCCTGGCCTGCACGCGCATGCTGTCGCGTTGTCCATCGAAAAGACAATGCAGAATGCATTCTTCAATAAGTTTTCTTTTGTCTACGCATTATCACTGTCTTTGAGTTTGATGGAGTCCATTTGCGGCATCATTCTCAACTCACCCTGATGGTTACAGGTCCCTTCTCCAGATATGCCCTACATGTAACTCTGGCCACTCTCTAGATTTTCTGATGAAGAATGAAGCTGGTAGGGTACACCCGTAAAACACCGTCGGTCGTCGTCGGCGTGTTGCTGGCATTGTTCATTGCCTACGCATATTTCTCTGACTCGTTTTCTTCCTCAAGTGAGGCACCGAGCAAGTCGATCCAGTTTTTAGAAGGTAATCGCCATACATTGTACTGTGCTGTGAATGCAAGCCCCAATAAAAAATTAATCCGAAATTCGTATGCATAGTTCGAAAGTTCATGATCAGTACGTACAAGTGCGGTGTATGTTTTAATATATGAGAACAAAATATCTTCATTTGTGTGTGCGTGTGTGTGTGTGTGTGTGTGTGTGTGTGTGTGTCGTTGTTGTCATTCATATCCTATGATTGCCACAACTACGCAATAATAATAATAATAATTTTAAAATGTTCACCGCCCACGGCCGCACAAAGTCCTTGGCTACAAAAAAAAATTAAAATCTCTCCCAATCTCTCTAAACCAAACTTCAAATTCCTTTCCAAATTTTCGCCCAAGAGGGCATCTTCAGGGATATGTGACTCCTGTGAACAAAACAACAATATAACTACAGAAAAGGTAGTAATAATAACGTGGCAATATACCGGGAACATCATAACTAGTGCTAAGAATTGAGACTAAGATTGTAGATAATGTCACATATTCAGAAACAAAAACAGAACCTACCCACAATATCACACGCCAGATAATAGCCTAAAAAAACAAATGTCTCAACTTGCAAGATCTCAAGTCAGGTGATGATGGGTCAGCGCACGCACACACACACACACACACACACACACACACACACACACACACACACACACACACACACACACACACACACACACACACACACACACGTGCACACACACACACACACAATCACATACATACACACACTATCTTTCTCTGCCTCTGTCTCTTTCTCTCTCTTTCTGGCCTCTTCACCTTCACATCTAATTGGCGATCACACCAGTTGAGACATGCACTTCACGCTGACCCATCATCACCTGACTTGAGATCTTGCAAGTTGAGACATTTGTTTTTTTAGGCTATTATCTGGCGTGTGATATTGTGGGTAGGTTCTGTTTTTGTTTCTGAATATGTGACATTATCTACAATCTTAGTCTCAATTCTTAGCACTAGTTATGATGTTCCCGGTATATTGCCACGTTATTATTACTACCTTTTTCTGTAGTTACCGCGTGCTACCACTATCACCGCCACATCCTCTGAATACCCGCGGCTGTTGAATGTGGACACCACAGTGTGCTTCCACCGCCACACATCACACCCCCTGCCCAGTGCCCCCATGGCTTACCCTTGTCGTGCCTGGTGGTTTCTCCGCCTCTGCACGCTCCATGCATAGTTCGCGCCTACTGCGCATGCCCATCCAGTGATGTAATTATTATCACTCGCTCTTCCCATGCATGCCCTGCATTGATAACTCACACCTCCTCTACATACCCATGCGTATCCCCCACAATAAGAACAAGCTATCCCGCTTAGTTGTCTGATGATTGCCTTAGCATTTAGCTACGTGCATGAAACGCAGCGTTACAACGTATGTTTCTGTAATTGGTGAAACCATTCTTTTTGACCTTTGTGGGTTTTCTGTAGTTATATTGTTGTTTTGTTCACAGGAGTCACATATCCCTGAAGATGCCCTCTTGGGCGAAAATTTGGAAAGGAATTTGAAGTTTGGTTTGGAGAGATTTGGAGAGATTTTAATTTTTTTGTAGCCAAGGACTTTGTGCGGCCGTGGGCGGTGAACATTTAAAAATCATGACAAGGCTACAGAGGAGTTACGCCATTCTTATTAAATAATAATAATAATAATAATAATCCCGTTTGTCTCTTTCCCTCAAACCAGTTAATAATAATAATAATAATAATAATATGAAGAAATGGTGTAGGGAAAAAATATATGGATTCAAACAAGTTTTCGTACAACACTCATCAGGAATCGTCGTTGTACTAAAGGACACTGAAACAAAAATTGAACTATTATAGAAAATCTAAGTTACAGAAATAACACTAAGAGCAACAACAGTGAAATTTACAAGTGTGAATTTTAACAATCAAAGCGAGAAATGAACAAAGGAGAAAGGAAGGAAAGACAACGTGATAACACATAACAGCAGTACATTACACCTAGAACATTAACGGCCAAGCTTGGCCGCACTAAACACGACACGTTACTTTGTGTGTACAGAAAGATAGTATAATTGGGTTGAAATTGTTTAAGTAACGTGTCGTGTTTAGTGCGGCCAAGCTTGGCCGTTAATGTTCTAGGTGTAATGTACTGCTGTTATGTGTTATCACGTTGTCTTTCCTTCCTTTCTCCTTTGTTCATTTCTCGCTTTGATTGTTAAAATTCACACTTGTAAATTTCACTGTTGTTGCTCTTAGTGTTATTTCTGTAACTTAGATTTTCTATAATAGTTCAATTTTTGTTTCAGTGTCCTTTAGTACAACGACGATTCCTGATGAGTGTTGTACGAAAACTTGTTTGAATCAATAATAATAATAATAATAATAATTTGAAACTTGGATGTTGAGCCATAAATAAATGTAGAAAGGAAAAAGACATTATGGATACGAGTTAAGAGTAACTCTCCATCACTGTAACATGATAATTTATACAGTCAGAAAGTGCAATAACTAGGCACAAAACTGACAGAGTACTGAGACATTTGACGTCCTGACACCTAGCTTCAACACATCTCCGTAGCGCTATCCAACAGCCTTCCAACTTGGAAGGTTCAAGGTTATGGATAGACCAAAGAGGGGAAGGTAAGCGCAACGAAAACGAGCAAAAGCTACAGTCCCAACGGAACAAAGAATATCGATTGTTACTGGACGATGATGTTACAGTGATGGAGAGTTACTCTTAACTCGTATCCATAATGCCTTTTTCCTTTCTACAATAATAATAATAATACCACAGCACGCGTAATAATATAATTATGTGGGCATAATTATACGTTCCGCTTCTGTCCTATCTCCTATGATCAAATTCCATTATCAAGATAATTATTAACACGGTGCACTGATGACCTGTGACGCCAGATCATGGATTGTCGGCCAGATTTCCCCATGTAAGCTTGTCCAGAGCGATGGCCCTCACATTCCCCAGCTGATTGCTGCGCTTCAAGTCGATGTTCCTCCTCTGTAAGTTGCTTGTGATGCGCGTCGCAATGGATGTCCTTGGACGTCCACGCCCAGCCTTGGCATCTCCTGCAAAATAGCCCGTCAGCGCGATCCATGGCGGCGCATCCCTGTCCATACGGAGAATATGGCCGGTTAGCTGCCATCTTCTCCTGTCCACGATGTCAGATAGTGGTTCCGTGTTGCACCTCTCATACAGCTCAGTATTTGATCCTGGCTGGGTAGACTATGCCAATGAGCCGTCGGAGCTGCTTCTGGTGGAAAACGTTAAGCGATTCTGCTTGTGCTGCCGTGAGCCCCACATGCGCCGCAGTTATACAAAAGAACGGGCAGAACCAGGGCATTATGCAGTCGGATGCGCCTCTGCTCACTGACCTTCCCACGCCTCAGCCAGAGGCTATACATCCTGCCGTATGCACTCGAAGCGAGGTCTTTCCTCCGCTCCAGGTCCTCACTGTCGCCAATGAGGGACCCTAGCTGCCTGCTGGACCGCCAGGAGTCTGAAGTTGATGTCAGATGCAAGAATTCGGTCTTGGTCTCGTTTACTGTAAGGGACCAATCCCCGAGTTCTGCGCTAATGATGGGGAGGCTTCGCTTCAGCCACTTCTCACTGGTTGAGTACAACGTCACATCATCGGCGTAACCTGTTTCTCCGGGTATGTGAAGGTCGGCGAAAGGGCGTTCGGGAAGGTTTGCTCTCACTTGGCGCAGTGCTGCCTCCAGGTAACAAATAAAAAGAACAGGGCTCAGGCCATCTCCCTGGGGGGGGGGGGGGGGGGGGGTGCCGATGGTGCTGAGAAACGGATTGGCAGTTGCCTTTCCTACTTTCACTGATATCTGTGTGTGGAACAGTAGGTGCTGGATCATGCGCACTTCATCTACGCAATATGTATGTGCCAAAACTGGTGTACGTTTCAATAACATAGGTGCATGAATCTTGCATGAGAACTCTGCTTGGACTCCGTTTGGACTTCTTGCGAACTCTGAAGCCTGGATGGGATAGCATCAACAGCTAAACGAACTCCAGCGTGCATACGCATACTAGTACATGTATCACGCAACACAGATATCAACAACAGTCTCGAGGCGTTGCAGATCTGGCCGAACCCGCTAAAACATATCGTAATGGATTCCTAAAAGACGTATCTATAAAGTTTCCGTGGAAATAACAGAGAGGTTCAGCAAAACGAAAATGTGTACTAACTTTCGCTCTACGTCACGAAGTGAGAAACTTCGCACGAACTTTCGCAACTTTGGACGCGAAACTTGCAGGGAACGCGAAATGAACTTTCGTAGGAAGTTTCGTGAGATTGGGCCATGGCGTACGTGCACTTAACGTACTTGGCGAGTGCTAACTACGAAAATGTGCAGAACACAAAGTTCGTGCGAAAAGTCATACGCATTTTCGCAAGGCCTGTCGCGAAACTTCGTTCGAATTTTCGTCGTGCAGAACCTCTCTAACAAAAGATGTTAACGCAACTCTTGTCACGCAATTTCACGCAGGTTGTACTTCCGACCATACTACATTGCACATCACCTAGTCTTATGCTATGTTATCTATGGCACTGTGTTCATGTGTTACAGACAATGCGGGTGGTATTGGTGGTGACGTCGAGGAGAAGAGTACAGAATCGACTCAAGTGATGGAAAAGCCTGCAACTAAAGCTGCCGCGAAAACGTCAAAAAACCTCAAGATGACGAAGGCAGAGTATTTGAAGCTGGTGAAATCTTCCCATGATACAAGCCAAGATGGAGCTATTCAGGTGAGGGAAGAGAGAGGGAGAGAGAGAGAGAGAGAGAGAGAGAGAGAGAGAGAGAGAGAGAGAGAGAGAGAGAGAGAGAGAGAGAGAGAAAGAGAGAGAGAGAGAGAGAGAGAGAGAGAGAGAGAGAGAGAACTTTACATTTGGAGAAAGAGCGTGTGTGTATTGTTTAGGGGGGGGGGGGGGGGTAGAGGAGTCATGTTTCAAGAAACAGCCTAGAGTTTTTTTTCAAATGCTCTCTAAATAACAGAGGACGGTTGCTTTTTATCCTCTTCAATTGAACCGCTACCCAAGACTCCGTTGTTTGTGTTCATCTCGGGTTTTGTTTTGCATGCAGTCTTTCCAGGAAGAACGTCTATCGCATCTGAAAGGTTTCTGTGACAAAACAGGCCCGCACGGGACCTGGAAGACGCTATCACCAGTGAAGCGCCACAACCTGTTGAAGCACCTGTTGGTCAGTGACAAGTACAAGTTCCTGTACTGCTACACACCGAAAATCGCATGTGCCAATTGGAAGAAGATTCTGAAAGTGCTTGATGAGAAGGCCATACATCCCAATGACGGCGTTCTCGATCACATGAGGGATGTCAAGTTTCTCAGTAACTATCCAGAGGCTGAGATTGAGAAACGTCTTCGCACCTACTACAAGTTCACCTTTGTACGTGAGCCAGTCAGCCGTCTAGTCTCGGCGTTCATCAACAAGTTCCGCGAGATCAAGGACTTCCAGCTGCGTTTCGGTGTGCCCATTATCAAGAAATACCGCGCCAATCCACCGGAATCCACTCGAGGCGATGATGTAACTTTCGATGAGTTTGCTCGCTCTCTATTCGACTCTAGCCCGGAACGTTACAACGAACACTGGATGTCGGTGGAAAACCTTTGTCAACCGTGTGTAGTCAACTATGACTTTTTTGGCGCTTACGAGAATCTCGAGGCCGAGGCCAACTTTCTTATTCGCCAAGTGAATGCCAGCAAAAGGGTGGCTTTCCCTTCACCGCAGAGCTATTACAAGCCTGCGAGTTTAGATAAAGTGCGCGCCATGTTTCTAAGCTTGCCAGAGGATCATCGGCAGCAGCTTGTCAAGCTGTTCGAGAATGACTTTCGAATGTTCAACTATCCGCTGCCACAGTCATAGTGCTCCGGCTATGGCCGACGACTACCCGCGTGCGGTCATGCTCTACATTACAGGATTATAACCATTCTCCATCATCATTCTCCTTTAGTTATGTTTGACCACTCGAACATTCTTTTAACTGTGCTATATTATTCTCACCGGTCCTGGTGTGCAACTCTTTTTTATTGCTTTCTTGCTGCCCAGTAGCATAATACGGCCCGTGTTGTCGGGATTCAAATAAAAGTTCACATCTTCCGCGGGTTTCGTACAATATTATTAGTGTCACTTGAGCTCATCCTGGTTTAAAATTCTTTTAGAAAATATATCCCATTCTAATTTTAGCGTTGAATATCCCTGCTTGTGCCCACATGCTGCTCAGTTCCTTGGAAACAAACCTGCTGAATGCTTGGGTATTTTAGTATTTTGCCTCATTTCCATTTTGTAGGCTATTTTCAGTGCATTGTTGGCTACCCGGCTCCCAATCACATGCTAGTTTTGTTTCTCGGTGCTGGTCACCAACCAGGCTGCTGCTTCTGCCTATGCTGTCTCCTTTCTTCTTGGCCTCTGCAGTCGGCCAACACACAGCTGCGCTGGATTGAAGTGAAGTTATATGTTGGAATACCACTACTATAGTGGTATGTGGGTGGTGGGGGGGGGGGGGGGGGGTACGTGTGTGTGGTGTGGGTGGGGGTGCCAGCTAGTTCTGTCGGTGGATGCACATATTCCAGATAGAGGCTGGGTCTGTTGCCATCAGGCTCGCCCACTTGAAGGTGTATTGTTGTGCCTGCCACCTTTGTTATTTTCAGGGTCCATGTACTTTCTGCAACGAGTCTGTGGTGCCACCTTTGCACCATCGCTGGCAACTCGGCTTACTTAAAGCTCGTAGCTGTACTGGTGAGGCCTTTTATGGCCGAAACAGCTTGCTGTTTACAGCATTGGATATCTTGCTCCTCGGTATTTGTCTTGTTGAGTACTCTCAGTAGGCTGCTTTGGTGCTGCTGCATTACGCTTCGCTCGCTACCTTTCCTAGTTTGAGCACGCTGGCACTGGAGCAACGAGTTGTTTTAATGTCTCTGGTGCCACCTTTGCACCATGGCTGGCAACTCGGCTTACTCTAAAAAGCTTCTATCTATACTGATGAGGCCTTTTATGGCTGAAACAGCTGGCTGTCTACAGCATTGGGGACTTTTTACATTCTATTCAAAGTATACAATCGTGTACATACTACAGTCAAGTCAAGTCGGCGGAGCTCCAGTGTGGGGAGCGAACACCTTTCTTATGCATACCTGTTGACAAAAGAATGGACTGCTTCTGGCGGTGTGATCAATGGCGCCAGCGCATCCTATAATTATCAGCAGGGAGTCGTAAAATACGATTCCCCGAGTATCAGGTCAACTCTGATATAGCCAGCCACACTAGTACCCGTGAAGACAAGCACTATCTTCACTGGTGCCAGGGGTAAATGCAATTGGATCCCAGGATGGATACTTTGATGCTGTAAAATCCTATTCTGCACCTTATCCTCACCCACATAACTGGTGTGGTGAGCCCATATTAAAGTGGGATCATTTCCAAGTCCATCCATAGCGTGGGGATTTCAGGGGGTGTCGGCCATTAGGCGGTTCAATAGTGAGTACTCTTTCCAAGACTACTTTTGAATCTCTCTTTACTCCGCCGGGAAGGCCCACATGATTAGTTTCTGGCAGCGTACAAGTACGTGTGTGCGTGGTATGCCAGCTAGTTCGGTTGGTAGGTACACTTATCACTGATTGTGTTGGGTCTGTTGCCAACGGGCTCGGCTGCTTGAAGGTGTAATGTTGTATCTGCCACCTTTGTTGGTTCCAGAGTTGATATACCGGTACTTTCTATTTGAAGCAGAGAGTCGTAAAATACCCCGGTATTTTACGACTCCCTGATTTGAAGTATACACACCTGTTAACCATGGACTGCCTCTGGCTAGATCTTGTGTAATCAATGGTGGTAGTGAAGCATATCTC